>NC_058522.1:1062931-1406577 GCF_904849725.1 Hordeum vulgare subsp. vulgare | reverse complement strand
TGAGCAATTTGTACCAAGATTTTTCATGTCATCTTCGCAATTTGGATAAACATTTCTTTATGATCCTCTAACATGCCCTACAACTTCAACTTCTCCTTTCCACTTTCGCGGTTTCTCTTTGCATCCGCAATGGCCCAACCAGGATCATCAACGGGCTCATTTGATGCCTCTTCTTTAGCTTCTTATTCTTCATTCTCTTGTCAAATTGTAGTACCGTTGTATCCACGCAACCCAGGATAGTTGTCATCATCCTCTTCTTCTTCTTTCTCTTCCATTAGAACCACTCTTTCTTCGTGATTGGTCCACCGGTTATAGTCGGACATGAAACCGTAAGTAAACAGGTGTACGTGAATGACTATTGAGCTAGAGTAATTTCTATCATGCTTACACACATGAACAACACATAAAACTATTCTGTTTGTTTGCCTAAGCCGCATGCAGAAAAATATGCATGCCATCAATGAACTGGGGGAGGGCGTCGGTCATCGTACATCCATTGTTGGCTCATGTTGATTACACAATACCGAAAAGACCAAATTAATGCAAGTTCATACATAAAGTTTATACACACTTATTATCATAAAACAAAATAAAACTTGTTGGGGAACGTCGCATGGGAAACAAAAATTTTCCTACGCGCACGAAGACCTATCATGGTGATGTCCATCTACGAGAGGGGATGAGTGATCTACGTACCCTTGTAGATCGTACAGCAGAAGCGTTAGTGAACGCGGTTGATGTAGTGGAACGTCCTCACGTCCCTCGATCCGCCCCGCGAACAATCCCGCGATCAGTCCCACGATCTAGTACCGAACGGACGGCACCTCCGCGTTCAGCACACGTACAGCTCGACGATGATCTCGGCCTTCTTGATCCAGCAAGAGAGATGGAGAGGTAGAAGAGTTCTCCGGCAGCGTGACGGCGCTCCGGAGGTTGGTGATGACCTTATCTCAGCAGGGCTCCGCCCGAGCTCCGCAGAAACGCGATCTAGAGGAAAAACCGTGGAGGTATGTGGTCGGGCTGCCGTGGAAAAGTCGTCTCAAATCAGCCCTAAAACCTCTGTATATATAGGTGGGAGGGAGGGGACCTTTCCTTGGGGCTCAAGGAGCCCCAAGGGGGTCGGCCGAGCAAAGGGGGGAAGGCTCCCCCCCCCAAACCGAGTTGGACTTGGTTTGGTGGGTGGGAGTCCTTCCCTTCCTTCCCACCTCCTTTTTTTTCTTTCTCTTTGATTTTTTATCTCTATGGCGCATAGGGCCCTTTTGGGCTGTCCCACCAGCCCACTAAGGGCTGATGCGCCACCCTTATGGCCTATGGGCTTCCCCGGGGTGGGTTTCCCCCTCCCGGTGAACTCCCGGAACCCATTCGTCATTCCCGGTACATTCCCGGTAACTCAGAAAACCTTCCGGTAATCAAATGAGGTCATCCTATATATCAATCTTCGTTTCCGGACCATTCCGGAAACCCTCGTGATGTCCGTGATCTCATCCAGGACTCCGAACAACATTCGGTAACCAACCATATAACTCAAATACGCATAAAACAACGTCGAACCTTAAGTGTGCAGACCCTGCGGGTTCGAGAACTATGTAGACATGACCCGAGAGACTCCTCGGTCAATATCCAATAGCGGGACCTGGATGCCCATATTGGATCCTACATATTCTACGAAGATCTTATCGTTTGAACCTCAGTGCCAAGGATTCATATAATCCCGTATGTCATTCCCTTTGTCCTTCGGTATGTTACTTGCCCGAGATTCGATCGTCAGTATCCGCATACCTATTTCAATCTCGTTTACCGGCAAGTCTCTTTACTCATTCCGTAATACAAGATCCCGCAAATTACACTAAGTTACATTGCTTGCAAGGCTTGTGTGTGATGTTGTATTACCGAGTGGGCCCCGAGATACCTCTCCGTCACACGGAGTGACAAATCCCAGTCTTGATCCATACTAACTCAACTAACACCTTCGGAGATACCTGTAGAGCATCTTTATAGTCACCCAGTTACGTTGCGACATTTGATACACACAAAGTATTCCTCTGGTGTCAGTGAGTTATATGATCTCATGGTCATAGGAATAAATACTTGACACGCAGAAAACAGTAGCAACAAAATGACACGATCAATATTCTACGTCTATTAGTTTGGGTCTAGTCCATCACGTGATTCTCCTAATGACGTGATCCAGTTATCAAGCAACAACACCTTGTTCATAATCAGAAGACACTGACTATCTTTGATCAACTGGCTAGCCAACTAGAGGCTTACTAGGGACAGTGTTTTGTCTATGTATCCACACATGTAAATGAGTCTTCATTCAATACAATTATAGCACGGATAATAAACAATTATCTTGATACAGGAATTATAATAATAACTATATTTATTATTGCCTCTAGGGAATAATTCCAACAGTCTCCCACTTGCACTAGAGTCAATAATCTAGCCGTCACATCATCATGCGAATTACATTGTAATAAATCTAACACCCATACAGTTCTTGTGTTGATCATGCTTTGGTCATGGAAGCGGTTTAGTCAGCGGGTCTGCTACATTCAGATCCGTGTGCACTTTGCATATATTTACGTCCTCTCCCTCGACGTAGTCGCGGATGAGGTTGAAGCGTCGTTTGATGTGTCTGGTCTTCTTGTGAAACCGTGGTTCCTTTGCTAAGGCAATGGCACCCGTGTTATCACAGAACAAGGTTATTGGATTCAGTGTGCTTGGCACCACTCCAAGATCCGTCATGAACTGCTTCATCCAGACACCCTCTTTAGCCGCCTCCGAGGCAGCCATGTACTCCGCTTCACATGTAGAATTTGCTACGACGCTTTTCTTGGAACTGCACCAGCTTACCGCACCCCCATTAAGAATAAATACGTATCCGGTTTGCGACTTAGAGTCGTCCGGATCTATGTCAAAGCTTGCATCGACGTAACCTTTTACGGCGAGCTCTTCGTCACCTCCATACACGAGAAACATCTCCTTAGTCCTTTTCAGGTACTTTAGGATATTCTTGACCGTTGTCCAGTGATCCACTCCTAGATTACTCTGGAACCTACCTGCCATACTTATGGCCAGGCTAACATCCAGTCTAGTGCACAGCATTGCATACATGACAGAACCTATGGCTGAAGCATAGGGGACGGAGCGCATATGCTCTCTATATTCATCAGTTGCTGGGCAATGAGTCTTACTCAATCTCGTACCTTGTAAAACTGGCAAGAATCCTTTCTTGGACTGTTCCATTTTGAACCTCTTCAAAACTTTATCAAGGTATGTGCTTTGTGAAAGTCCTATCAGGCGTTTTGATCTATCCCTATAGATCTTAGTGCCTAGAATGTAAGCAGCTTCTCCTAGGTCCTTCATAGAGAAACTCTTATTCAAGTAATCCTTTATGCTCTCTAAAAACTCCACGTTGTTTCCAATCAGCAATATGTCATCCACATATGATATTAGAAACGCCACAGAGCTCCCACTCACTTTCTTGTAAATACAAGATTCTCCAACCACTTGTATAAACCCAAATGCTTTGATCACCTCATCAAAGCGTTTGTTCCAACTCCGAGATGCTTGCACCAGTCCATAAATGGATCGCTGGAGCTTGCACACCTTGTTAGCATTCTTAGGATCGACAAAACCTTCGGGTTGTATCATATACAACTCTTCCTTAAGGAAACCGTTAAGCAACGCCGTTTTGACATCCATCTGCCAGATTTCATAATCGAAAAATGCAGCTATTGCTAACATGATTCTGACGGACTTAAGCATCGCTACGGGTGAGAATGTATCATCGTAGTCAACTCCTTGAACTTGTGAAAAACCCTTTGCCACAAGTCGAGCTTTATAAACGGTCACATTGCCGTCAGCGTCCGTCTTCCTCTTAAAGATCCATTTGTTCTGAATAGCCTTGCGGCCCTCAGGTAGTACCTCCAAAGTCCACACTTTGTTCTCATACATGGATCCTATCTCGGACTTCATGGCTTCTAGCCATTTGTTGGAATCTGGGCCCACCATTGCTTCTTCATAATTTGCAGGTTCATTGTTGTCTAACAACATGATTGATAAGACGGGATTACCGTACCACTCTAGAGCAGCACGTGGTCTCGTCGACCTGCGTGGTTCGACAGAAACTTGAACTGGAGTTTCATGATTATCATCATCAACTTCCTCCTCAACCGGCGTCGCAACGACAGAGGTTTCCCCTTGCCCTGTGCCACCATCCAGAGGGATGAGAGGTTCGACAACCTCGTCAAGTTCTATCTTCCTCCCACTCAATTCTCTCGAGAGAAACTCCTTCTCGAGAAAAGCTCCGTTTTTAGCAACAAACACTTTGCCCTCGGATTTGAGATAGAAGGTGTACCCAACTGTCTCTTTTGGGTAACCTATGAAGACGCACTTTTCCGCTTTGGGTTCCAGCTTTTCAGGCTGAAGCTTTTTGACATAAGCATCACATCCCCAAACTTTAAGAAACGACAACTTTGGCCTTTTGCCATACCACAGTTCGTATGGTGTCGTCTCAATGGATTTTGATGGTGCCCTATTTAAAGTGAATGCAGCTGTTTCTAATGCATAACCCCAAAACGATAACGGCAAATCAGTAAGAGACATCATATATCGCACCATCTCTAATAGAGTACGATTACGACGTTCGAACACACCATTACGCTGTGGTGTTCCAGGCGGTGTTAACTGTGAAACAATTCCACATTGTCTTAAGTGAGTACCAAACTCGAAACTCAGATATTCACCCCCACGATCAGACCGTAGGAACTTGATCTTCTTGTTACGATGATTTTCCACTTCACTCTGAAATTGCTTGAACTTTTCAAATGTTTCAGACTTGTGTTTCATCAAGTAGACATAACCATATCTACTCAAATCGTCAGTGAAGGTGAGAAAATAACGATATCCACCGCGTGCCTCCACGCTCATCGGACCACACACATCGGTATGTATGATTTCCAACAAGTCACTTGCACGCTCCATTGTTCCGGAGAACGGAGTCTTAGTCATCTTGCCCATGAGGCATGGTTCGCACATGTCAAGTGAATCAAAGTCAAGTGACTCCAAAAGTCCATCAGCATGGAGTTTCTTCATACGCTTTACACCAATATGACCTAAGCGGCAGTGCCACAAAAATATGGCGCTATCATTGTTAACTCTAACTCTTTTGGTCTCAATGTTATGTATATGCGTATCGCTACCAAGATTCAGTATGAACAATCCTCTGACATTAGGTGCATGACCATAAAAGATGTTACTCATAGAAATAGAACAACCATTATTCTCTGACTTAAAAGAGTAACCGTGTCGCAATAAACAAGATCCAGATATAATGTTCATGCTCAATGCAGGCACTAAATAACAATGATTTAAGTTCATCACTAATCCTGATGGTAACTGAAGTGAAACTGTGCCGACGGCGATTGCATCAACCTTGGAACCATTTCCTACGCGCATCGTCACTTCATCTTTCGCCAGCCTTCGTCTATTCCGCAGTTCCTGTTTCGAGTTGCAAATATGAGCAACAGAACCGGTATCGAATACCCAGGAACTACTACGAGAGCCGGTTAAGTACACATCAATAACATGTATATCAAATATACCTGATTTTTCTTTGGCCGCCTTCTTATCTGCCAGATACTTGGGGCAATTGCGCTTCTAGTGACCCATGCCCTTGCAATAGTAACACTCCGTTTCAGGCTTAGGTCCAGCTTTGGGCTTCTTCGTCGGATTGGCAATAGGCTTGCCGCTCTTCTTCGAATTACCCTTCTTGCCTTTGCCGTTTCTCTTGAAACTAGTGGTCTTATTCACCATCAACACTTGATGCTCTTTACGGAGTTCAGACTCTGTGACTTTCAGCATCGCAAACAACTCGCGGGAGACTTGTTCATCCCTTGCATGTTGTAGTTCAACACAAAGCCTTTATAGCTTGGCGGCAGTGATTGAAGGATTCTGTCAGTGATAGCCTCTTGCGGGAGTTCAATCCCTAGCTCAGCTAGACGGTTTGAGTACGCAGACATTTTGAGCACATGTTCACTGAGAGACGAGTTTTCCTCCATCTTGCAAGCATAGAATTTATCGGAGGTCTCATACCTCTCGATCCGGGCGTTCTTCTGAAAGATAAACTTCAACTCCTGGAACATCTCAAATGCTCCATGACGCTCAAAGCGACGTTGAAGTCCCGGTTCTAAGCCATACAAGAGTGCACATTGAACTATTGAGTAGTCCTCCTTACGTGCTAACCAAGCGTTCTTAACATCTTGATCAGCCGTAGCGGGTGGTTCATCTCCTAGCGCAGCATTAAGGACATAATCCTTCTTCCCAGCTTGTAAGATTAGCTTAAGATTACGAGCCCAGTCTACAAAGTTGCTTCCATCATCTTTCAACTTAGCTTTCTCTAGGAACGTATTAAAATTCAGGATGACTGTAGCGTGAGCCATGATCTACAACACAAATATATTCAAAGTGGACTTAGACTATGTTCAAGACAATTAGAGTTTAACTTAATCAAATTATTCGCTAAACTCCCACTCAAAAAGTACATCTCTCTAGTCATTTGAGTGGTTCATGATCCACTTACACTAGCTCAAGTCCGATCATCACGTGAGTCGAGTATTGTTTCAGTGGTAAGCATCCCTATGCTAATCATATCATCTATATGATCATGATCGACCTTTCGGTCTCATGTGTTCCGAGGCCATGTCTGCACATGCTAGGCTCGTCAAGCTTAACCGAGTGTTCCGCGTGCGCAACTGTTTTGCACCCGCTGTATGTGAACGTTGAGTCTATCACACCCGATCATCACGTGGTGTCTCGAAACGACGAACTGTAGCAACGGTGCACAGTCGGGGAGAACACAATTTCGTCTTGAAATTTTAGTGAGAGATCACCTCATAATGCTACCATCGTTCTAAGCAAAATAAGGTGCATAAAAAGGATTAACATCACATGCAATTCATAAGTGACATGATATGGCCATCATCACGTGCTTCTTGATCTCCATCACCAAAGCACCGGCACGATCTTCTTGTCACCGGCGCCACACCATGATCTCCATCAACGTGTTTCCATCGGGGTTGTCGTGCTACTCATGCTACTACTACTAAAGCTACATCCTAGAAAAATAGTAAACGCATCTGCAAGCACAAACGTTAGTATAAAGACAACCCTATGGCTCCTGCCGGTTGCCGTACCATCGACGTGCAAGTCGATATTTTCTATTACAACATGATCATCTCATACATCCAATATATCACATCACATCGTTGGCCATATCACATCACAAGCATACCCTGCAAAAACAAGTTAGACGTCCTCTAATTTTGTTGCTGCATGTTTTACGTGGTGACCACGGGTATCTAGTATGATCGCATCTTACTTACGCAAACACCACAACGGAGATATATGAGTTGCTATTTAACCTCATCCAAGGACCTCCTCGGTCAAATCCGATTCAACTAAAGTTGGAGAAACCGACACTTGCCAGTCATCTTTGAGCAACGGGGTTACTCGTAGCGATGAAACCAGTCTCTCGTAAGCGTACGAGTAATGTCGGTCCAAGCCGCTTCAATCCAACAATACCGCGGAATCAAGAAAAGACTAAGGAGGGCTGCAAAACGCACATCACCGCCCACAAAAACTTTTGTGTTCTACTCGAGAAGACATCTACGCATGAACCTAGCTCATGATGCCACTGTTGGGGAACGTCGCATGGGAAACAAAAAATTTCCTACGCGCACGAAGACCTATCATGGTGATGTCCATCTACGAGAGGGGATGAGTGATCTACGTACCCTTGTAGATCGTACAGCAGAAGCGTTAGTGAACGCGGTTGATGTAGTGGAACGTCCTCATGTTCCTCGATCCGCCCCGCGAACAATCCCGCGATCAGTCCCACGATCTAGTACCGAACGGACGGCACCTCCGCGTTCAGCACGCGTACAGCTCGACGATGATCTCGGCCTTCTTGATCCAGCAAGAGAGATGGAGAGGTAGAAGAGTTCTCCGGCAGCGTGACGGCGCTCCGGAGGTTGGTGATGACCTTTTCTCAGCAGGGCTCCGCCCGAGCTCCGCAGAAACGCGATCTAGAGGAAAAACCGTGGAGGTATGTGGTCGGGCTGCCGTGGAAAAGTCGTCTCAAATCAGCCCTAAAACCTCCGTATATATAGGTGGGAGGGAGGGGACCTTGCCTTGGGGCTCAAGGAGCCCCAAGGGGGTCGGCCGAGCCAAGGGGGGAAGGCTCCCCCCCCCCGCAAACCGAGTTGGACTTGGTTTGGTGGGTGGGAGTCCTTCCCTTCCTTCCCACCTCCTTTTTTTTCTTTCTCTTTGATTTTTTATCTCTATGGCGCATAGGGCCCTTTTGGGCTGTCCCACCAGCCCACTAAGGGCTGATGCGCCACCCTTATGGCCTATGGGCTTCCCCGGGGTGGGTTGCCCCCTCCTGGTGAACTCCCGGAACCCATTCGTCATTCCCGGTACATTCCCGGTAACTCCGAAAACCTTCCGGTAAACAAATGAGGTCATCCTATATATCAATCTTCGTTTCCGGACCATTCCGGAAACCCTCGTGACGTCCGTGATCTCATCCGGGACTCCGAACAACGTTCGGTAACCAACCATATAACTCAAATACGCATAAAACAACGTCGAACCTTAAGTGTGCAGACCCTGCGGGTTCGAGAACTATGTAGACATGACCCGAGAGACTCCTCGGTCAATATCCAATAGCGGGACCTGGATGCCCATATTGGATCCTACATATTCTACGAAGATCTTATCGTTTGAACCTCAGTGCCAAGGATTCATATAATCCCGTATGTCATTCCCTTTGTCCTTCGGTATGTTACTTGCCCGAGATTCGATCGTCAGTATCCGCATACCTATTTCAATCTCGTTTACCGGCAAGTCTCTTTACTCGTTCCGTAATACAAGATCCCGCAACTTACACTAAGTTACATTGCTTGCAAGGCTTGTGTGTGATGTTGTATTACCGAGTGGGCCCCGAGATACCTCTCCGTCACACGGAGGGACAAATCCCAGTTTTGATCCATACTAACTCAACTAACACCTTCAGAGATACCTGTAGAGCATCTTTATAGTCACCCAGTTACGTTGCGACGTTTGATACACACAAAGTATTCCTCCGGTGTCAGTGAGTTATATGATCTCATGGTCATAGGAATAAATACTTGACACGCAGAAAACAGTAGCAACAAAATGACACGATCAATATGCTACGTCTATTAGTTTGGGTCTAGTCCATCACGTGATTCTCCTAATGACGTGATCCAGTTATCAAGCAACAACACCTTGTTCATAATCAGAAGACACTGACTATCTTTGATCAACTGGCTAGCCAACTAGAGGCTTACTAGGGACAGTGTTTTGTCTATGTATCCACATATGTAAATGAGTCTTCATTCAATACAATTATAGCATGGATAATAAACAATTATCTTGATACAGGAATTATAATAATAACTATATTTATTATTGCCTCTAGGGCATAATTCCAACAAAACTATCTAGCTAAAGTATTTAAATGCAACAACAAATGCGATTAAAATCGAAACTATGATAATAATTGATCCAACAGCATAATCATACCAAGCCTCTTTATTAATGGCATATTTTCTAATTTTTCTAATCACTAGTAGAAAACAAGCCTTTGGATCGAGGCATTAGTCCTGGTTGGCTTTTGAACCGGGACTAATGCTGCCACTAGTCCCGGTTCATGAGGCTAGGCTTTAGTGTCAGTTTATGTGTACCCTCTAGTCCCAGGGACAAAAGAGGTGGTGGCGGGGTTGCGTCAGGTGCTACCTCTTGAGCTTGCGTTGGTTTTTCTCTTGATGAGAAAAGGGTGATGCAGCACAGTAGCAGTAAGTATTTCCCTCGGTTTGAGAACCAAGGTATCAATCCAGTAGGAGTATCAAGCCAAGTCTCCAAACTACCTACGCAAAAACAGCAAACTTGCACCCAACGCTACAAAGGGGTTGTCAATCCCTTCACGATTGATTGCAAGGTGAGATCTGAAGGTGGAAAGTGCAACAATGTAAAAGTGTGGAGCTGAAAATATGATGTGAAGTAGACCCGGGGGCCATAGTGTTCACTAGAGGCTTCTCTCATGATAGCAAAGATTACAGTAGGTGAACGAATTACTGTCGAGCAATTGATAGAACCGCGCAAAGTCATGATGATATCTAAGGCAATGATCATACATATAGGCATCACGTCCGAGACAAGTAGACCGATACTTTCTGCATCTAGTACTATTACTCCACACATCGACCGCTATCCAGCATGCATCTAGTGTATTGAGTTCATAACAAACAGATTAACGCCTTAAGCAAGATGACATGATGTAGAGGGATAATATCATGCAATAGATATAAACCCCATATTTTTACCCTTGATGGCAACAACACGATGCGTGCCTCGCTACCCCTTCTGTCACTGGGTGAGGTCACCGCACGGTATGAACCCAAAACCAAGCACTTCTCCCATTGCAATAATTATAGATCAAGTTGGCCAAACGAAACCCACAACTCGAAGAGAATTACAAGGATATGAAATCATGCATATATGAAATAAGAAGAAACTCAAATAATATTCATAGATAATCTGATCATAAATCCACAATTCATCGGATCTCAACAAACACACTGTAAAAGAAGATTACATCGGATAGATCTCCATGAAGATCATGGAGAACTTTGTATTGAAGATCCAAGAGAGAGAAGAAGCCATCTAGCTACTAGCTATGGACCCGAAGGTCTGTGGTAAACTACTCACGCATCATCGGAGAGGCAATGGTGTTGATGAAGAAGCCCTCCGTGTCCAAATCCCCCCTCCAGCAGGGCACCAGAACGTGCCCTAGATGGGATCTTGCGGAGACATAAGCTTGCGGCGGCAGAAAAGTATTTTCGTGGCTCTCCTCCGTGGTTTCAAATTTTTCGGGGATTTATAGCCGGAAGAAGTAGGGCAAAGGATCCAAGGGGGGCCCACAAGCCTGCTAGGCGCCCCCAGGCCGCGGCAAGGGGGCTTGTGGAATCCCGTGATGCCCTTTGCCTTGGTTCTCAAGCTCCCTGCGTATCTTCTGTTTCGGAAAAAATCTTTTCGGAGTTTTTATTCCGTTTTGACTCCGTTTAATATTCTCCTCTGAAAAAGGTCAAAAACACGGGAAAAACAGGAACTGGCACTTGGCACTGAGTTAATAGGTTAGTGCCAAAAAGATATAAAAATGCATACAAAGCTTCCAAAGTTGACAAGATAATAGCATGAAACCATCAAAAATTATAGATACGTTGGAGACGTATCATCAGGCTGCACTACTAGGAAAAACCTTATAGGTAGGAGCCTATTAGTAGCGCTGGAATGTAGAAAGCGCTACTGCTAATGTCCTTAGCAGTAGCGCTGGCCATATATTCTGCGCTACTGATAAACAGGGACCAACGAGGCCACCCGCAGTAGCTATAGTAGCAGCGCCGTTCCTAAACATGCGCTACTGCTAAGGTCAATATCAGTAGCACTACGTAACATCCAGCGCTACTACTAAAAGGGGCCCAACGACGTAACCGGCAGTAGCTGTAGTAGCAGCGCCAGCATGGTAAAAGCGCTACTACTAAGTACAATAGCAGTAGCGCTCCTCCAGAACCACCGCTACTACTATGTTGAGTTAACACCCCGCGCCGTGCCTAAGAATTTCCTAACTCTCCCACACTCCCCCACCCCCTCTCTCCTCAATCTCAAGTCGTCGCGTCGTCGTCGTCGTCGTTGCCGCCGCCTCCCTTGCCGTCATCATCGCCGTCGTCACCGCCCCTCCCCTCCTGCTCTTGTACTTCCCCTTCCCCTCCCTCTCCGGTAAGCCCCCTCCCCATCCCGCTCCGATAAGCCCCCCACCCCCCTCCAGGCACCGCCGCTCCCCTCCCCTCCCTCTCTAGGCACCCCAAGGCTGCTGCCATTTTGATTTTAGGGCCATCGGTTCAAGATGTCATCTTGAGATGCATGTTAATAAGAATATCAAGATATGTTTGTTGAATATCTTTTGATGGGCTAACTAGAAAAAGGAAAAAAATCTTGTTTGTAAATTTCATGTAAGTAGGCATATTAGATTTGAATTAGACAACCAATGGTTTCAAACAACTTATTTAAACTTTGGAGAGGAAAAAGGGCACATACATATTTCACCAACCTACAAATATCATTCTTTTTTGGTGTTAATGCATAAAACAGTAGTGAGTTTCTCACTTTTGCTTGCTAAGTTGTGCTAAGTTTTGCCGGAATGTCCGAGTGGCCTATGTTTTGCCGGAATGTTGATTCATTTTCGTTCCGGCAAATTTCAGGCACTCCATATGTCCACTATTTAGCAAAGGTCATGCCGAAAATTTCCGTGACTAGTGCTAGAAACTAGGACATATATATGGAGTGCTTGGGAATTGCGGGAAAGGGTAATGAATCAACATTCCGACCAAATATAGGTCCCTTTTTATTACTCATGCTTCTGTTTATATATAGATGTTCAGTTTTTTTTATATAATGTCACGTTTGTTGTTTACACATTTACCACATTAAAACAGGAAATGTCTGACGATGAATATTGGGAGTGTGAATATTGCGGCGACTGTCGGGGTATGTGCGACACGCCTCACCTGCGAGACGATAGGTTCTTCAGCATGAAGCTTGACGAGAATGGAGATATGTTCCTCCCTTGCCATGCAAGAAGATATGTGTTGGAGAGGCTCGGTTTCGAAGACCACGAGAGAATGGAGACGAGAAGCGCTAACCTGAGGACTATACATGGTCACACATTTATTATCAAAGTATTTAATTC
The DNA here is from genome assembly GCF_904849725.1 of Hordeum vulgare subsp. vulgare. Lineage (NCBI taxonomy): Eukaryota > Viridiplantae > Streptophyta > Magnoliopsida > Poales > Poaceae > Hordeum > Hordeum vulgare. The sequence goes on along the minus strand of NC_058522.1, from coordinate 1,393,739 downwards.
AGTTTTTCACACAGAATTTGGATGCCCAAATTGGGAAGATCTTTGCAAGGCATATGGATTTCAGGAGGGTATGGAAATAACCTTCGATCTTCGTCCTGAAGATAATATGCCAGGCAACATCGACATTTGGTTGGTTGTCGATATGATTCCTGTTTTACCTCCATGTGAGTTCATCAACCATATTTGTCAAGTAATTTGCATTCCATATTTAGAAATAGTTGGTGTTCATCCATATACTAAATTTGTTAAATTATAATTTACAGCTTATTTCATTTCTTCGAGTGAATTACGGAAATTAATTGACACGACACACTACACGTGTGGATCACATCTAACTTGGGAGGAGAAGGATGTTCTTCTGTACTTTCTTGTCGATGTTCTGGTTTCTAGGGATACCTTCCCGTATAATTTTGGCATTGTCCAAAATTATACATTTTACATGCCACTAGTGCACAGGTTGAGGATGGATGACATTCGCCGAAATATCTTGGTAAGAGTTTCCTAATTAAGTACACTCTACTATTGCATAAATGTTGTTGATTACATTGCTAACTAGGTTATTATTATGTTCTTCAACAGCAACTGCCAGATGATGTAGTGCCTCTGTTGATGCACCCAGAAGGTCATATGAAAATTAAAAGCCCGCTGAGGGCTGAGTTCGATGCTCCATAGTTGAGTAACCTCAAATCAAAATCAAAAAAGCTCCAAATTAAAGCATGGAGAGAAATAAAGAAGGATCGCAAGCCACAAGTTGGAGACCGTTGGATCTCTATGCTTCATCATGGAGACATAGGTATTATTCTGTTTTATGACATTATACCTAAGAGCGAGGACTAGGTCTTATGAGAGACAAGTTATTCTGGTTTATATTAACTTGACATGATCGATTAGGATGCATGAATATGATGACTATTATGATGTTTCTCTGTTTTACTTTATGTGTATCATATGACAACTTCGTATGTGATTAAGATGATGATGAGTTGTTAGATGAGTACGTAAGATGATGATGAGTTATATGATATGATACTCCCTCCATCCCAAAATTCTTGTCTTAGCTTTTTCTAGAAATGGATGTATCTAAATACTAAATTTGACTAGATACATTCGTATCTAAACAAATATCAGGCAAGAATTTTGGGACGGAGGGAGTACTTTATGTGTATGATCTGTTGCAAATTATGCATATTTATTATGATATGATGAAACCACCATATAGAGCATGCACAAATACATAGGGGGACATAAATACGATGTGAATTAAATATTAAAAGCAGGAATATTAGAAGTAGCGTTGGAATATTAATAGTAGCGTTGGCTTAGCAGTAGCGCTCTATTTATTCCAGCGCTACTTCTGACGTAGATACCAGTAGCGCTTTCAATCCAGCGCTATTGCTAATAGTTAGCTGTAGCGCGTTAGCAGTAGCGCTGCCCCAGCGCTACTAGTAAGGGTAAAACCAGCGCTATTACTAGGGTTTTCTCTAGTAGTGCTGGGGCCCCTGCGAGGGCCATTAGTCCGAGTTGGTAATATAAACCGGGACTAGAGATAGATCTTTAGTCGTGATTGAGCACTACAAGAGGAAATTGCGGGATTTTTTCTTCAACACGTCATAGATCCCGACGGAGAATACCATTACACCAATTAATGCATGCATGTAATGATCTGCAAGTGGAGAAATTGTATATACCAAATTGTTATATATGTGTATGCATATATATGGTCGTAGAAATTCAATCATATAATCGGTCCTAGGAAAAATCCTATGATATATATATGCATAACGTGTACAATATGTAGTAGCGTAAGATATGTTTGAAATGAAAAATAATTAAATGGAAAATAAAAAATGAAAAGCAGAATTAAACAATAAATCCCAAAATCCTGAAACCCCAAATCCGGGAAGCCTTTAGTCCCGGTTGGTGTTACCAAACGGGACTAAAGGCCCCTGCTCCCGGCGCGCTCTGCCAGCCACGTGAAAGGGAATTAGTCTCGGGACGTCATAAACCAGGACTAAAGGGGGGCCTTTAGTCCCAAGTCATTAGTCCCGGTTGGTGAACCGGGAAAAAGTCCCTTACCAACTCGGACTAATGCCCTCTTTTCTACTAGTGAATCTTCAAGCGCATTGCATCCATCTTGATCTTGTTCTCATCGACGACATCGGCAACATACAACTCCAATTTCATCTTCTCTTCTTCAATTATTTTCAATTTTTCTTTTGAATACTCGTTTTCTCTTCAACTAAATTTAACTTCTCGACAATAGGGTAAGTTGCAATTTCTAGTTCACATACCTCCTAGATAGAAATATTTATGTCAACTTGATGGGCATAATTGTTATAAGCATAAAATGCAACAAATAGTTATAAAAGAAAATATACCATATCTGAATCATAAACAGGACAAGGGCCGACGGACACGGATATCAAAACCATGGTATTATGTATAACAAACAATCATACAAGTAAGAAAATTATACAAATAACTATCTAAATCATACAAATAAGATTTTTTTATAAAAGGGATAAGAACAAGAGGCTCACCAAGGTGGTGACGGCAACGGGATGGTGCGAGCGATCGACGGTGGTTAGGACGAGGACGAGAAGGCACTAAGTAAACCACACCTACGCATATGCAAACTAAGAAGTTAATTTGAGCTCAGATTGCATATAAATGAAATAAACTCCCAAACTGACCCCCACAAATCATTATACTTATAGAGCATTGCACGAGCTAATCTAGCGATGGGAGATGAAAGGACAAAGTTGCTAACTTTTGTGAACACTTGGACAGATGGGGTGCCTCAAATATTGACAATACTTGGCAAAAATGAAGGATGAGCTCGAGAAAGGGAAGAGAATAGACGAGACAAAGGAGAAAACAGAGAAAGGAGAGCTCTTGGGCTCGAACTGGACGAAGCATTATATATAGTGATATCTTTAGTCCCGATTGATGATACAAACCGGGATTAGAGATCGGCATCTAGTTCCGGTTGGTAGTACCCACCGGGACTAAAGGGGGTCGCAGGGGCCTAGGCCTGATTCAACCCTGCCACAACACGTGTAGTCCCGGTTGCAAACACCAACTGGGACTAGAAGTCACAAATGAACTAGGACTAAAGCCAAGCCGTTGGAACCAGACGAGTGGTTACATTAGTCCGCGTCCAAAACTCGACCGGTCCTAATGCTCCGGGCGAAATCCCTATTTTTTATAGTGATTATTGATCTTACGAGAAGATTTGTGTATGTATTTTTTTTTGCTTGATTTATTCATTTAGATTTTTTTGCGGGGAAATTTGAGAGCTCTTTATTCAACACAATCAGCTCCAGCATAATCACATGAGAGGCTGCTTACAAGTAGACTCGATGTAGAATCCAGCCAGCAATCCGTGACATCTAGAGTGCTAGCTTTCTTAGCATAGAGATGGGCGGAAACCTTGGCCGATCTACCAACATGCTCAATTACAAATGACTTAAAGAAAGGAATGTGCTCTCTAATTTCGAACAAGATAGGCGATACCACCGCGTGATCGCTGTGACGCGAGTTCCAAAGATTCACAATCTCCAAATTATAATTCTCGAAGACCACTTCGACGTAGCCTCTCAGATGCGCGAACATCACACCATCACGAAGAGCCAGAGCTTCTGCGATAAGAGGATCGGTGATTCCCGAGTAAGTTTTGCACCAAGCAGCTACGAAGGAGGATCGGGTTCTCGCTACCCCATGAACTCCACCCCTTCTAGCTTCCATAGCAATGTTGCCATCCATGTTGATCTTGAACCAGCTCGCGGCTCGTCCGTTTCCCTGTCGAGGTTGTAGAGTCGATATGCTCCGTTGTTCAGCACATTAGAGATGATGAAGGGTCCTTCCCAGGCGGGAGCCAACTTGTGAGGATCCACTCGGAGCACCAGGTCGCCTGCTTGGAATGTGCGACTCCTGACGTGCCGCGCGTGGAAACGCTACAGATCTTGTTGATAAATTGTTGAGCGAGTCAGTGCCATCTCGCGCTCTTCCTCTAGAAGATCCACTCCGTCTTGCCTGGCTTGCTCTGCTTCGGCTTCGGAGAAGAGTTTGACTCGTGGAGAGTTGTGAAGCAAGTCACTCGGAAGGACTGCCTCTGCTCCATAGACGAGGAAGAACGGGGATCGCCCTATAGATCTATTTGGAGTTGTGCGGAGGCCCCACAACACTGAAGGCAGCTCGGTGACCCATGCACCGGCGGCATGTCCAACTTCTTGCAGGAGTCGAGGCTTCAACCCTTGAAGAATAAGTCCATTTGCCCGCTTTGCTTGCCCGTTTGTTTGGGGGTGCGCCACAGATGCAAAATCCACTCGGATACCCTGGCCTGTGCAAAAACCTGTGAATCTGTCCGAGTCAAAGTTTGAGCCATTGTCGATGATTATGTTGTGCGGAACCCCAAATCTGGCGATGATGTCTCTGACAAATTTGATGGACGTAAGGGCGTCAAGCTTCTTGATGGGCTTGGCTTCAATCCACTTGGTGAACTTGTCGACTGCTACCAGCAGATGAGTGAATCCCCCTTGGCCTGTTCTGAATGGTCCGACTGTATCTAATCCCCACACGGCGAACGGCCAAACAAGAGGGATTGTCTTCAGCGCAGATGTTGGCTTGTGGGACTTGTTCAAATAGAACTGACAGCCTTCGCATCGGTCGACCATATCTTTTGCCATTTCATTCGCCTGCAACCAGAAGAAACCAGCTCTGAATGCTTTGGCGACGATTGCTCTTGAGGAGGCATGATGGTCGCAGGTTCCCGAGTGAATTTCTTCCAGGATCAACTGTCCCTCCTCAGGGGAGATGCACCGCTGAAGGACGCCTGAAACACTTTCCTTGTACAACTGACCATCGATGACGGTGAAGGACTTCGATCTGCGGACGATCTGCCTCGCTTGGACTTCGTCTTCTGGTAACTCTTGCCTCGGGATGTACGCAATGAACGGCACAGTCCATTCGGGGATGATAGCAAGAATCTCCATGATCAAATCAACCACGGCAGGGACCTCGACTTCAGTCGGATCTGTTGAGCTTTTCGGTTGTACTAGTTCGTCTGTAAAAGGGTCCTCTTTTACTGAGGGGAGGTGTAGGTGCTCGAGGCAGACATCACTAGGGACTGGTCTCCGAGTGGATCCAAGTTTTGCCAATTCGTCAGCTACTTGGTTTTTCAGTCGCGGAACATGGTGAAGTTCCAGACCTTCAAACTTCTTCTCGAGCTTCCTTACCGTGTTGCAGTATGCAGTCATAGTGGGGTTCCTTACATCCCACTCCTCCATCACTTGATTAACCACCAAATCCGAATTGCCGTAGACCATCAGGCGACGGACGCCGAGTGTGATGGCCATACGCAATCCATAAAGGAGAGCTTCGTACTCTGCCTCATTGTTGGAAGAATCAAAATGTATCTGCAACACATACTTGAGTTTATCACCTTTTGGCGATATGATCACTACGCCAGCGCCCGCGCCATTCAACATCTTGGACCCATCGAAGAACATGGTCCAATGAGCCGAGTAGATGTGAGTCGGTTGCTGTTGTTCTATCCATTCTGCTATGAAGTCAGCCAGAGCTTGAGACTTTATAGCCTTCTTGGCTTCGAACTTGATGTCGCAGTATAACATCTCCATTGCCCACTTCGCCACTCGCCCTGATGCGTCCCGATTGTGGAGGATTTCCGACAACGGAGCATCAGAAATGACAGACACCGAGTGGTCTTGGAAATAATGAGCCACCTTCTTTGCAGTCATGTAGATCCCGTAAATAAGCTTTTGATAATAGGGATACCTCTGCTTGGAAGGAGTCAGGACTTCGGAGACATAATATACTGGCCGCTGAACCTTGTATGCTTTGCCTTCTTCTTCGCGTTCGACTGTGAGAACAGTGCTGACGACTTGATTTGTAGCCGCGATGTACAGAAGAAGGGGTTCTTTACTGAGCGGGGCAGTAAGAACCGGCTGGGTGGAAAGCAGGGCTTTGAGGTCGTCGAATGCAATCTGGGCTTCGTCTGTCCACTCGAAAGTATCTGATATCTTCATGAATCGGTACAGAGGTAACGCCTTCTCGCCGAGTCGAGCGATAAACCTGCTCAAAGCCGCTAGGCAACCTGTGAGCCTTTGAACATCATGTATTCTGACCGGCCGCTCCATTCGGATGATGGTCCCGATCTTTTCGGGGTTGACATCGATCCCTCGTTCGAAAACAAAGAAACCGAGTAACTTTCCGCTGGGAACACCGAATGAACACTTGGCAGGGTTGAGCTTGATATCGTACCTACGAAGGTTGGCGAATGTTTCTGCCAAGTCAGTCAGCAGGTCGGAACCTTTGCGTGACTTGACTACGATATCATCCATATATGCCTCCATATTTCGACCGATCTAGTCAAGGAGGCATTTTTGGATCATGCGCATAAAAGTTGCTCCTGCATTCTTGAAACCGAATGGCATAGCAATGTAGCAGAAGCAACCGAATAGGGTGATGACGGCTATTTTTAATTCATCGGGACCATACAGACGGATCTGATGATAGCCCGAGTAGGCATCAAGGAATGATAAACGCTCACAACCCGTAGTCGAATCAACAATTTGATCAATGCGGGGGAGCGGTAAATGATCTTTCGGGCAGACCTTATTGAGATGCTTGAAGTCGATGCACATGCGGAGAGACTTGTCCTTCTTGGGCACCATGACAACATTGGCGAGCCACTCGGAGTGGTGCACCTCGCGAATGAAGTTGGCTGCCAAAAGTTTAGCCACCTCCTCTCTGATTGCCTTCCTCTTGTGCGCGGCGGACCAACGCAGGCGTTCTCGGACGGGCCGAGCAACAGGATCCACATGCACTCGGTGCTCAGCCAACTCCCTGGGTACACCTGGCATGTCAGCGGGCTTCCATGCGAAAATGTCCCAGTTCTCATGGAGGAATTGGATGAGCTCGGCTTCCTATTTTGGATCAAGGGTGGTGGAGATGTTCGTCGGGGCAGCGGTGTCGTCCGTCGGGTGGATGCTGACTTTCTTCGTGTCTCCCGCCGACTGGAATGCAGACTCCAAAGCTGGCTTCTTCGAAGGCATCAAGTCAGCGGGGTCGGCTATCTTCTTGTACTCATCCAGCTCGAGGATAGCCATCTGCTGATCGGCAATCCTCGAACCCTGCTGCAGACACTCCTCGGCCCGCTGCCGATTGCCTGTGACCGTGATCACACCTTTAGGACCCGGCATCTTCAGCTTCAGATACACGTAACATGGACGGGCCATGAAACGCGCATACGCCGGACGGCCAAGAATCGCATGGTATGCACTCCGGAAGTCCACCACCTCGAATGTAAGCTTTTCCTTGCGGAAGTTCTTGTCGGAGCCGAAAACGACGTCCAATGCGATCTGGCCGAGTGATTTGGCCTTTCGTCCAGGGACGACTCCGTGGAACTTCATGCTGCTCTCGCTAAGTTTGGACATCGGAATGCCCATCCCCTTGAGAGTGTCGGCGTACATGATGTTCAATCCGCTGCCGCCGTCCATGAGGACTTTGCGCAGTCGGACTCCTTCCACCGCCGGGTCGATGACCAGAGCGTGCCTCCCTTGGGTGGGCACGTGTGCTGGATGGTCCGACTGATCAAAGGTGATCGCAGTCTGAGACCATTTGAGGAACGTAGGGCTGGTTGGGGTTGCCATGTTCACCTCCCTATTCACCAGCTTTAGTCGACTCTTGCTTTCCACGTCAGCAAAAATCATCAATGTTGCATGGACTTGGGGGAACGGATCCTCCTTGTCCTCATCATCATGCTCGTTGTCCTTTTCAGTCGGCTGCCCTTCGCCGAACCCTTGGATCAGGAGGCGACATTGCCGAGTGGTGTGCTTTGGGAATATGGCATTGCCTTCTTCGTCCATCTTCGTGTGGATTGGACATGGCTGATCCAGGATGGAGTTTCCGAATTGCTTCTTCTTGGGGGTGTACTGAGCTTTCCCCTTGCCCTTGAACTTGACATTGGTAACGGTTGTTGCCTCTGCCTGCAGAGTGGATGGAGCTTTCTGCTTCTGCTTCCGACTGTTGTTCCCATCCCCATCGGCGACTGCCTTATGCTTGCCGCTACATATGCGGTCCTCTTCCTCGCCATTTGCATAGCGTGCGGCTATCTCCATCATCTTGCTCATGGAGATGTCGCCTGTCCGACCGAACTTCAGGTACAGATCTCTGTACCGCATGCCTGCCTTGAAGGCGCAGACTGCTTGGTGCTCTGTGACGTTCTCCACCATGTGGTAGAGGGTCGTCCAGCGCTGGATGAAATCGCGCAGGGGCTCATTCTGCTTCTGGACATAGTGCTGGAGCTCCACGAGACCAGCAGGGCGTTTGCACGTGCCCTCGAAGGTCCTGATGAAGACTCGGGACAGCTCTGCCTAGTTGTAGATGCTTCATGGGGCCAACTGGTTCAGCCACGCTCGTGCCGAGCCGTCGAGCATCAGGGGGAGATGTTTCATGGCGACCTGGTCATCTCCGCCACCGATCTGGACCGCCACTCGGTAGTCGTCCAGCCACGTTTCTGGCTTGGATTCTCCTGTGAACTTGCTGATCCCTGTCGCCAATCGGAAGTTGGGAGGGATGTCAGCTGAACGGATGGCCGGACTGAAGCATTCGGGGCCAGAGACGATGGTCCTGCTTCCACTCGGACGGTCTCTATCGTGACCATCACGGTGGGCTCGACTCCTGTCGACCTTCCTCTGGGCGATGTAGCCTCTTGCGTCGGGCCTTGGATCATACGCGTCACCGACTGAACGTCGATCATCGTGATGTCGGGGCCCGTAAGGCCCACCCCGCCAAGGAGTGCGTGAACGGCGACGATCTTCTGGATTCATGGAACGGCTGCCCCCTCTGCGTCGCTGATGAGAGTCGGGGCTGAAAACCGACCGATGCGTGTTCGCGTGAACAGAACTGTTGTGGATCCTGTTGTCCGACTGGGAGATCGCCGAATTCTGCTGTTGCACCGTGTGCAACAGGGCACGGATCTGCTCGATTCCTCTACCAGCCACTGAATCAGTCGGTTGGAGGGAATTGGCTATCTTGGCAACTGCAGCCAGGTTGAGGACGGGTGTGCGGAACACCTCGACGTTGCTCTGACGAGTGCATCGACTGGCAGAACGAGCGCCGGATGATTCGCCGACCTCATGGTCGTTCCGACCAGTCCTGCGGGGACTTTCATGGGAATCGGCCATGAGAACTTCGGCTGCAGGCCCGCGACCCAAGTACTCGGAAGGTAACTCAGTAGGAACTGAGTCCAAGCACTGGGACGGCGGTGCCACCACAACCGACTCGAGGACCGCCACTTGAGAGGATGCGTTCGGTCGCGCCTGGGCGTGTCGCACCCAACACTGGAGCCGCGGACGACGGGACCGCTTGTTGCGGCGCGTGACGGGGGCGAAGATCGACACCGAGGCCGATTGCTGGAGAAGAAGGACGCCATGGGCACCGGCACGGAAGTGCGTAGCCCCGCGACTGGGGAGCGCCTCGATGTCGAGAGGCGCATCCCGAAGCCATGCCGAATCGTCAACGATGAAGGAGAGTGCGCCGAAGAGGATCTCGTGACCCATGCACAAATCTCCGCCGGACGACATGATGAAAAGATGGAGTTGCAAACTCGCCGGAAGTCGCTTAGACGTCTACCCCATGGTGGGCGCCAACTGTCGTGGGTATAAGTCTGGCAGTAGATGTGTAGGGTATGAAAGGATGGGCAGAGCCTTAGCTACGGCGAGGTTGTATGAGTTCAGGCCCCTCTACGGTGGAGGTAAAAGCCCTACGTCTCAGTGCTCTTGGGAGCTTAGTGTCGAGTGGAATATAGGATTACAGTAAATGCCAACCCCTGCAATAGTGGGGAAGGGCGGCTTATATAGAGTGCGCTGCCCTTCACAACGGCCCGGTGGACAGGGGTGGAATAGTGGCGAATAAATGCCTACGTTACAGGTAACTATGCCTTAAATGCTAATAATGGTGTATGAAAACGTATGATCGTTGCCCTCTTGGGAGGTTACGATGCACAGAGTGGAATTCAGTCGGTACGTTAAATACGCTCTGAATGCTCGTCACCAACTGGATGATGGGGGAGTCCCTAGTTCAGTGGGAACTGTCTAAGGGCCTTGTCCTTTATGAAGGGTAGTCCTTGGGTAGGACCTATAGGGCAGGCCTATGACCCTACCCTGGGACTATAACCCCATCACAAATTAAAATTGCCAGACGATAGGAGTCAAAATAATACACAATCACAAATACTAAACATTAGAAATATAAGTTGTTCGGAGGCACATGACAGTACATTTACTCAAATAGTACATCTTTGGAGCATTGGGCTTCTATAACACGAGCACCCTCCATTGCGGAGGGAAAATACAGCTCGGGCGTCTTTGCTCCTTCTCGACTGGTGGAGGTGTGGTAGCCATCGTGAGGGGCTTCATCCCCGTATAATGCACCAGGGTCCTCTTAAAGGCCATCTGATATCCTTCTATGCAGACGGAATGCTTCAGGACCTCAATCCGGGGCACGGCATCAACTAACTTCTGCACTAAGACGAAGTAGGTGTTCAACAAAGGCTCGGTAGGCCACAGCTGGATACAGAGATCCTTCATGGCCGGCTCTGCCATCCTATGCATCTCCATGAGCTGTTTCATTTGATAGCCCTGACTGGGTTGGGCTTGGGAGTCTGAAGCTGACCCAAGAAAAGCCTCCGCTCAACATCCCCGTCATGGGCCAAGTAGTGCTTGGTTGCTTCCGCCACAATCCTTGGGAGGTCCTGGACTCTCTTGAGGAACGCCACATCCACATAAGAAATGCATATTTGTTTCCACCAAAGGCACATTGCAATAAGTATGGCTAACCATTTTCCATCTGCTTGGCCTGGTGCACCTCTTCTTGAAAGAACCTCTGGTCCACCGGCTTTGATTTGAGCTGAGCGGATAGCTTGGACATCTCGGTCATCTGCTCCCGAGACTCCTGCTCCAAAGCCTCACACTTAGAACTGGATTCGTACAGCTCCTGTTGAACCTCTGCAAACCTGGCCTCATGCTTGCTGCTTTCAACCTAGATAGAGGTCAGCTCGGCAGGTACTTGTTTGGCCGCCACCTTGTGAGCAGCGGCCTCCTTGGCCTGCTCCAGTTCGGCCTTGAGTTATTCGATCTCTTTATCGTGTGTTGCTGACCAATTCCATATCACGGGGTCTGATATTAAAAATCTGGATAGTCCTTCTTTACTTAAGGGCAGTAATAATTTTTACAGCACAACTTGAAACTTATCCTATTTTCAATCAAGTCAGACATTCACACGACTGTGCTCGTCATCCAAAACCTTCAGTTTCCGGTTCAGCTCGGCGATATCTAAAGCATTGGCGTCAGCAGCGGAGGATGAAGCCTGCACGACATCATTATGAATTTTAACAACTCTCAGTTATGGCATGCAAGACACTTTGATCGGATTTACTCCAGCAAGTCGGTAAAATCTCATAATGTTTTTACGCGTAGGAGTTAATTTTGAACCACAGAAAAGCTTGTCAAACTTATCCGTGGCTCAGGGGCTGTTATACCCATAAAGACATATAAATTATTATAAATAAAACTTAAAAGCATTACACAGCTTACCTTAACACCCGCCAGCAAGCTATTGCAGGCTTCACTCAGTCCACTGTTTACGAACTGAATACTTTCTAAAACCGCACATAAGGGTGTGATGTTCTTCGATAATGGAGGAGCCGGTCAAGGCGTCCTCCATCATGGCCGGCCACCCAGCTATATTCCGCTCTGCTAGGGGCGGCGCGGGAGCCAGCACCGAAGACACCGGAGCGTCAGGGCTACCGATTTTTTCTCCATGCAAATCTCAGAGGGAATTTGGTTCCCTTATCCACTTGGAGAGAAGGACCCAACCCCTGGGTCCCATTGACCGAGGTATGGACCTCGGCAAAAATCTCCTGGTGTTCATTGGCCAATGTATCAATACCATACGGGACCTCTTGGTCCTCAGAGGCTTGTGTATCAACTTCAGCAGGGACCTCCCGATCCTCGGCGTTCGATGTATCCACCTCGGCCATCGCCACCTCGATAGTGTTCGGCGACGCCTGAAGGGACATCACTTCGGCCGGCTCCTCCAAGGCCTGGGGAGGGGTATTGTGGGACGCGTTCCAACACTCCGCGAGCTCGGCGGGTAGCGAGCCCTCCTCTGACACCTGGTCCGTCTGAAGATCTCGGACAAGGTTGTGACAGGAAAACAGCTCGTTTCGCACTATTGATAAAAACCCGGTGTAAATCCGTTAATTTGAGAATGGGGTTCCACACCTTCGGGTCGGGAGCTTGACCCTAGGGGTTTGGCGAGGAATTGCCTCGAAGGCTCCGACCTCATCATCGAAGTCCGGTCCAGCGTCGAGACCTTGCTCTTACAAGGTCTCTTCGGATCCTGAGGAGATAGCCCCTCCTTGGCCCCCTCTGGTGCCACCCTCTTCCTTGCCTGGAAAGAATCCTTCTGTTCCTGATCTTCTGCATCCTCCCCCTCGTGGGTGGAGAAGGCATGGGTGTCCCCAGACTTAGTGTCCGGCGAACCCCTCGAACAGAGACCCCCTCGTGTCTCCTTCTTCTTATTGTTTGGCGCCATGTATGGTGCCTCCACCTGCATCACATTCAGCAGAGGAGACTGGGGTTCCTCGGGTAGGCGAGCTGGACCTTCTATTTTGTCGGCTATTGCCAACCAATCCTACAAGAAAGGAGGGATGGTAAGGCCTTCAATAAAACAAGAACCCCAAAAAAGTGTAAGAGGTCGAACGTACCTCCAAAGGGGCAGTCTCAGCATCCAAGCCCGTGTCTTCATCCTCAGCCGATCACTCATGTTGCGGTTTTAGCAGTATCCGCCACAAGTTCTCATGGGTGGTGCGGTAGAACTCCTGCACCGCCGAGGGGTCGCTGGGCTTCTAAGACCACATCGGGTCATCTCGGCGCTCGCAGGGAAGCATGTGGCGACGAAGCATGGCCAGGACTACGTCGGTGAGCTGGATGTTTGTTGCCACCATCTGCTTGATGCCTTTTTGCAATAGTTCTCATGCAATTCTAACCCGTAATAAAACATCAAACCCATGACAAAGGGGTGAAGTGGGAAGCCAAGTAGCCGGAGGAAGTGGTGGACGAACACCACCCGCTCACCGGGCCTTGGTGTAGGCACCACCTGGACCTTTTCCGGTGCTCGGTGAGCGATGCTGGCCGAATATAGCCACGACACTTCAGCTCGTGGATGTCCCCTTCGGAGTCGCATGAGATCTCCCACTTTCCCTAAGAGCCTGAGATAGCCATTCTTGATCTTGGAAAGAAGGACGGCTGGAAAGGATGGGAGACGGAATGGATCTGGGCTCTTGAGCTTGGAAGGAGAGGGAGTAGAGTTTGGAATTCCTGTGGTGGGCTCTGGATCTTTTTCCCCTTCTAAGGGAGGTTGTGAAGCCAAGGGTTTCCACTTATTATGCCACCAGCTCCGCCACTTCCTGAAAAGACCGCGTCGTTGAACGTGCGTGGGTTTGCTCGGGTCATTAATTCGAATACCCTTAAATGCAGGACACAATCTCTTTTGTTGATAGAACGTTCCCCGGGAAAAGTGGCCTCGAGCCGCGATTTGAGTTTTTCTCATTAATTTTTATCATGACTTCCGGTGAGAGGAATTGTCATATAAGGGATTGTTCACCTCTGGGCCCTTAAAGCCTTTAGATTTCATGACGCCCGTTTTGAGAACGCGATGTTATCGGAGCGACTAAACCGATTAGTCTATGTGTCCTACTACCGAAGACCATACACATCGACGTTGAAGGCCAGTTCGGAGGCTACCGAGGGAGTTCCGGATTAAGGGGTCCTCGAGTAGTGGGATATACCTTATGGGCCAACCATATGGGCTGCATCATTTAAGACCAAATTATCTAACAACTTCGTAATCAATATGGAAAGCTCCGAAGACTAGGCGTGCACTCCAAGTTAGGAGGACCTGTTCGGCCCATTTATCCCCGACTAAGGTCAGTAACATGTAACCCTAGGAGGATTGGTGTCTATATAAACCGAGGTTCTTATGCGTAGAGGCACTCATCTGTTATTTAGCTCATCTGATCTCGAGGTATATCAACTCTGTAATCACCGTTCCCCATCAATAGAATCAAGTAGTACGTAGGGTTTACCTCCTCACGGGAGACCGAACCTGGGTAAACACTGTCTCCCTTTCTCTCCTGCAACCCATCGATCCTAGGTCTACTGTTTGGGACCCCTACCCGAGATCTGCCGGTTTTGACGCCAACACCCCCCCCCCCTCTTTAGTCTCGGTTGGCCACGAACCTGAACTAAAAGTCCCACCACATGGCATCTAGCACGCGTCGGGGGCTAGGGACCTTTAGTCCGGCTTGGTGTCACCAACTGGGACAAGGGCTTTAGGGTTTTGGATTTCTGGGTTTATGGTTTATTTTTTTGTTTTCATATTTTGTGTTCCATTTAATTCTTTTTTATTTCAGACTTATTTTACGCTACTACATAATATACACGTTATACATATATAGTAGAATTTCTCGTACGACCAACCATATATATATCATAGAATTTCTCATACGACCATGCATGAACACACACACACACACACACACACACATATATATATATATATATATATATATATATATATGTGTGTGTTTGTATACAATTTGGTATATATAATTTCTCCTACCATTTGCAGATCATTACATGCAGGCATTAGGTGTAATGATATTCTCCATCGGGAGATATGACCTGCTCAACCAAAAATCCCGCAATTTTCTCTTGAAATGCTCATACGCGGTTCTTTGGAAAGAGACTATCCCGCATCACCATCATTTCTATAAAAGGAGACCAATAGGAATATATTAGATCATGATAAAAAATTATGAATAGTATTTACGTACCTAAAGATGTCTATCATCTCTACGCCGTTCGGTCATTAAGCGAATGTTCTCGCAAACGTAGTATGCACATAAATTAGTCCCCTGTTCCTGCTTCATGCACTTTACGAGAATAGAATTCAATTAGATAATAATCAAGAATGATAATGATATTGAAACTAGAATAAAAGAGATGCACAGACGTAGCTAGTACTACTTAATTACCACCTTGGACCGTCGCCATTTCAACCTTGGTTGCCATGCACCAACATTCTTTTTGATCAACTTTGTCCAAACCCTGTCTGGCAGAGAAAATGGATAAATAAGTTATTAATTACTTGGTATCAGGAAATGAACTAAAGAGTGATAATGATTGAAATTACCTATCGAGCATCAAAACCAGGCTCTTGTATTCATTAGTGTCTTTACCTAGTGAATCGAGTGTTTCAACACTTCCCTCTACAACTCTAATGATTACCAGGATCCAGTAGAAACTGCGTACACGTTTATATAAGCGACCATGCAAAACTCATCAGATACACTGAACATCGAGTAAGCAAAAATATAATTTGTACTACAATATAGTAACACTCACTTGAAGTTGTAAGAAAATAGTATTTCTGGTATTTAATTCCTTCAAAAACCTTAGCATGTTATGTTATGAGTCTTTGCCGTGGGTTTCTAATGTAATTAGGTTTTTTAACGTAATTACATTAACGGTATTTGGTTCAATGAACCCAATGTCATAGACTTCATCTGTTTTGCATTCAAAAATGTTCATTCTACATAATAGCACACAAAAACATATAGTGAAGATAATTACACGCAATGAACGAGCTGAGCTAAATACTTCAAATATAGAAAGAAATCACTTACAAACAATAGCAACTACCGATAGTTATGTTGAGTGCATCTTGATTGAATAACTGAAAAAGTTCTAAAAACTCAATCGATATATGTTTGTATAGAAGTAATGTTGTTGCTGGACTTTCACCATGAGCCACTCTCACCCCGCCTTTAATTCTCTCACATTCCACTCATGCAATTTGTGCGTTTGTGTTGATAGAAGGGGGACCTCCTCACCCCTGACCAGAGGTTTCCCGGGGACATATTTCCATGCAAATTTTGTAGCCATGGGGATTTGCTCGATGTCTAGGAGTTGATCAATACTGAGACCTGATTCTTTAGCAAGAGCGTCGGTTGTCGCCTTATCGATACTCACCTTGAGCGGGGGATCGATTGCACTACATGTTCTCCGAGCTGGGGAACAATTTTCCACCTTTTATTACTACCTGTAAGGCTCGACTGCTAATATTTCTTTCCATGAAATGACTTGCTGATAGAGAATTCATAGTTGTCATATAGCATTCGCGCAGGGGGCGCTCTAGATTATTCAGAACACCCTCTATGGTTTCCTCGGGTATTTTCTCCTTTGGCGGTGGGGGCGGTTTTGGTGCAAAATGGGCCTTCACTTCCGCATCCACTTGTAACCTAATTTCCTCCTCGGTCATCTTGTAAGCCAACTTATTTTTGGCAGGAGGCTCGGTTTTCTTTTTTGGTGCTCTCTTCCTCTTTGGAGTCCGCGGACGCGTCCGAGATCGATATTTCCGACTCGCACTGGGCTATGTCTCCGGGTGGCGTACTTGAGTCGTCTCACAAGGCGGAGATCGACATGGACTCGTGCTGGGCTTCATGATATCGATGTGGAGTATTGGAGTTGGCTCACGCGGCGGATTTCAGCATGGACTCGCAGTAGGATCCATGATATTGATGTGGGGTACTGGAATCGGCTCATGCGGCAGTGATCGAGGTGTATTGCTACTCGGGGGAGTCGGTGGCCTTGGCGCTGAGTTTGGAAACATGATGCCTTCATTTCTCCATAAAATGACACAATGTGTGACCTCTCCCAGTCTCTCCTCCCCTTGACCTCCAGGAATGTCAAGCTCTAGTGACTCATATCCCGGCAGAACATCATCTCCCCCCCGACTTTAACATAGCCAGCTGAGATCGTATTGCCATGGATGGTTGCTCTAGGTTCACTCGGTAAAGCAAAGCCGACCGTGACCTTCATGTATATGTTCTTCATTTTCTGGTGTAGCTCACAACTTGTCCTCTCTTTGATATCATCCACGAGGTAGCCAGCCAGGAGTGCATCATCGGCCAGGACCCCCATGGAACCCATGCTGCTTTTCGGCATAGATGGGATCTCAGTATCATCCAATGATGGATCTACGTGCTCCGACCGCTGAGATGCCCTTTGTTGGCTAATTGTTTCTAGTTGCTCATGTTGCCATTTTACTATGCGGTATAACTCCTCGTTACTTATTTCTACCCATTGAATATGGTCTGCATCCTGCTTCTTCTTTCTTGCATGGCTTTTGTAAGTTTCGTTCCACTCTGCAAACTCCTCAAACCACAGAACAATGCCTTTGCCTCGTGTTCGTCCCGGGTGTTCAGGATTCCCGAGGGCACGTTTAAGCTCTTCGTTCTCTCTATCGGGCTGGAATGTACCCGTTGCAGCGTCTACTATTGCTTGAATTCAAGTGTCTGACGCATCTTTAAGATTTGCCTTTTCAATAGACTTCACTTTATTTGGGTCCAACCTTCCCAATGAACATAAAACAAAATCATGCACTTGTCGAGCCAAGACACTGTTTATGGAGTGACCCCTGCAGCAATCATCTTGGCCTTAGATTCTTCCCACTTAAAAAAGACAGTCTTGTAGCCATCTGGCCCAGAACATGGTGAACCCTTTTTCCAGCATTTATCTTATTTTTGTCGACAGATCCTTTGCTGCTTCTGATTCCTTGAACTGCACAAATAAGTACGAGCGATCGTTTACCTTCTCTAGTGCTCCAGTGAATTCTGGAGTCTTCTTTCCTGCACTGACATACTCGGCCCATAATCTTTTCTTCCACATCTGGAATTGTGTGTCCATCTGCTTAAGAACAAATTGCTTGACTCTCTACCGTTCCTGATATGTGAAACCCTTGATAGGTTGAAATGTGACATGAGCGTATCCCAAAGAATTCTTTTTGATCTTTCGTCGACAAAACTAACTCCTCGATCTTCCCTTGGCTTATGCCATTCTTGAATGGTGATCGGGATGTTATCCCTAACAATAACTCCACACTGAGCTATAAATTTGCACGCATTGTTTGCAGGAACAATTGGTTC
Organism: Hordeum vulgare subsp. vulgare; assembly: GCF_904849725.1. Classification (NCBI taxonomy): domain Eukaryota; kingdom Viridiplantae; phylum Streptophyta; class Magnoliopsida; order Poales; family Poaceae; genus Hordeum; species Hordeum vulgare. The sequence continues at coordinate 1,375,663 of NC_058522.1, read as the reverse complement.
GCTATGTGCTTTGACTTGATCGATGTTGTACTTTATGCCATCGGGCAACTTTTTGGCCTAGCCTCGTACTACCTGTATAGAAGATTTTTTCGATCCGGAGGGCTAAAAGAAGAAATATTCGTTAATATATATACACACCTTGCGGGACTTTGTTAATTGAAGTACATTTCCTTCACCATCATAGTTTGTGTGCCCTTCGTCTCTTTGTTCTTCCTCAAAAATTCCCTCAACTATTCCGATATTGTGAGCCGTCATCTACTACTTCATTCTCTGGGTTTTGGGAGCGGATCATTTCGACGAGGAGATTCTCTTGATCATGGTCCTATGTGCTACTATCATCCATAGCTTAACTAATTCAGAAGAAAGGTAAAACAATATAGTATTCAAATTAGCAATCTTTCAATAAGCAAATTAGAATGCATTCAATAAGCAAATGGTCCATTGCTTAACTAATACATCTTGAATAATACAATTAATGCATCATCGAATATTATCACTAATACATCTCGAATATTATTATATAATATCAGTAATACAACTCGAATAGTATCGAATAATCCAGTTGACTCGCGGTTCCTGATCAAACTGATCACCCAAAGAGTTGTCGTTGTACTAAGCCGCGGGCGATGGACACCCAAAGAGAAGGAACCATTATAGAATCATAGCTCGGGTGAGATCCCTAAAGAACATGTTAGGTATTGGAGAACCTGATGTCCAACTCAACCATGTAGCAGAGAACGTGCTTGTCCTCCTCCCTAACATGGCGACATACCTCCTCCTCGGGGCTCGGCTGCCTCCGCACCGATAGTGGACCACAGGACCGCAACCAAAGAAGGTTTGGGTCGACGACGAGACCCAGATTCCTCACCAACCGGCGCGCCCTGGAAGGTAGCACCTCTCAGTGCCAGCCCGATGGAACCAAGTACAAGACATGGCGCCTCTTACATTGGTTGTCGCCGTCGATTCGATGACGTGGATGCGGGACGGGCATCGTCGACTATATAGTAGATACTCATACTTAATAAACTTAAACATTTTTCAAATAATATATTAACATGTTTTGAACAAATGACAAACATTTTTTTGAGCATTGTGCATGCATTTAATGATTGTTTTGAGCTAAACGATAATTAAAACAACTTAAAACTATTAAAACAAAAAGAAACTAGCACTAAACCTATAAAGGACTAAAACAATACTATTTTGTTTAAAATCTAAAGGGGACTAAAATTCAGCTAACTATTATCTCATCTCCATGTAGAAGACTTATATTAGTTTCATACTAAAATTTTGGATGATAAATATTTTTGGAACAAAAACTTCATTCAAAAGAAATATGTATTTGAATTCGTAGTAAGAAGATCTTCATAACAAAATCAGTCACCAATATATTTGAACTAGTTTTAATTTTACTATTTTACTCATTAAAATACAATCTCCGTCATTTCAAAAGATGCATTTTCTTCTTCTTTCATCGCTACATATTGCATGTTATGAAATTAAAATCATGGTTCAATTTTTTGGTTGATGTTTTGTTTGAATGTTGAATTTCATGAAGTCTAATTGTTCATGTTTATTTCATTTTAAAGACACATGCTAGTAAAAATGTAGACTTTATAATTGAAATTCCTTTTCATAATATTGTAACTCTAATGATATTACATGCACACATGATAGTAATAGACAAAACTCTCTAACTAAGAAAACCTCATGAAAACTTTAATCTAATGATATTTTGTACTTCACTATATAATGTTCACACGTTTATTATAAATTGTTAAATTTCAAATAATGAAAAAAAATGAACAAGGAGGAGAGGCTCACCATCGGGATCGTCGGGACACAGGGAGGCGGGAAGGACGACGGAGACGGAGGAGCGGTGCCGGAGAAGGAGGAGAACACTAGAGATGGAGAGGAGTGGCGCTGGCGTGGGCTTGGGCCGCGGCCGTGCATGGAGGAGCGGGCATCGAGGCGGGCGCGCGTGAAGGAGCGGCGACGCCGGGCAGCGTAGTGGCGCCGGCGCGGGCTCAAGCGGCTTGGGAGTAGAACGGCCGGATGGCGACGACGAGGGCGCGCTCGGGGAAGCGTGGCGGCATCGTCGAGCGGCGGGATGGGAAGGATGATTTGGGAAGGAAGGGCAGGGGTTTAACTAGGACGGGACTTTTAGCCCCGGTTGATGCTACCAACTAGAACTAAAGACCATTTAGTCTTGGTGCATGGCACCAACCGGGACTAGATGTTCTTTAGTCCCGGTGCGTGGAACCAACTGAGACTAAATGTGTTTTTCATTCTTCTCATTTTATTTTTTACTTTATTTTTTATTTTATTTTCTACTAAAAGCACATATTAAAAGAAAATGTCATTATCCTTTCAACTCAGACTTTTTGTGCATTCGGTATGCATCATTTAAAACCACATTCTTAAATTTCAACCATTTCTAACTTCATTTGCAATTTTTCATGCACTTAATGATTTTTGAGCAAAATGACCCTGAAATTGAAAAGCACCACAAATGAACTCTAAAAATGTCGAAACATGGCATGGTATCATCATTTCTTTATGATCCTCTAACATGCCCTACAACTTCAACTTCTCCTTTCCACTTTCGCGGTTTCTCTTTGCATCCGCAATGGCCCAACCAGGATCATCAACGGGCTCATTTGATGCCTCTTCTTTAGCTTCTTATTCTTCATTCTCTTCTCCCATTGTAGTACCGTTGTATCCACGCAACCCAGGATAGTTGTCATCATCCTCTTCTTCTTCTTTCTCTTCCATTAGAACCACTCTTTCTTCGTGATTGGTCCACCGGTTATAGTCGAACATGAAACCGTAAGTAAACAGGTGTACGTGAATGACTATTGAGCTAGAGTAATTTCTATCATTCTTACACACATGAACAACACATAAAACTATTCTGTTTGTTTGCCTAAGCCGCATGCAGAAAAATATGCATGCCATCAATGAACTAGGGGAGGGCGTCGGTCATCGTACATCCATTGTTGGCTCATGTTGATTACACAATACCGAAAAGACCAAATTAATGCAAGTTCATACATAAAGTTTATACACACTTATTATCATAAAACAACATAAAACTTGTTGGGGAACGTCGCATGGGAAACAACAAATTTCCTACGCGCACGAAGATCTATCATGGTGATGTCCATCTACGAGAGGGGATGAGTGATCTACGTACCCTTGTAGATCGCACAGCAGAAGCGTTAGTGAACGCGGTTGATGTAGTGGAACGTCCTCACGTCCCTCGATCCGCCCCGCGAACAATCCCGCGATCAGTCCCACGATCTAGTACCGAACGGACGGCACCTCCGCGTTCAGCACACGTACAGCTCGACGATGATCTCGGCCTTCTTGATCCAGCAAGAGAGACGGAGAGGTAGAAGAGTTCTCCGGCAGCGTGACGGCGCTCCGGAGGTTGGTGATGACCTTGTCTCAGCAGGGCTCCGCCCGAGCTCCGCAGAAACGCGATCTAGAGGAAAAACCGTGGAGGTATGTGGTCGGGCTGCCGTGGAAAAGTCGTCTCAAATCAGCCCTAAAACCTCTGTATATATAGGTGGGAGGGAGGGGACCTTGCCTTGGGGCTCAAGGAGCCCCAAGGGGGTTGGCCGAGCCAAGGGGGGAAGGCTCCCCCCCCCCAAACCGAGTTGGACTTGGTTTGGTGGGTGGGAGTCCTTCCCTTCCTTCCCACCTTCTTTTTTTTCTTTCTCTTTGATTTTTTATCTCTACGGCGCATAGGGCCCTTTTGGGCTGTCCCACCAGCCCACTAAGGGCTGATGCGCCACCCTTATGGCCTATGGGCTTCCCCGGGGTGGGTTGCCCCCTCCCGGTGAACTCCCGGAACCCATTCGTCATTCCCGGTACATTCCCGGTAACTCCGAAAACCTTCCGGTAATCAAATGAGGTCATCCTATATCAATCTTCATTTCCGGACCATTCCGGAAACCCTCGTGACGTCCGTGATCTCATCCGGGACTCCGAACAACATTCGGTAACCAACCATATAACTCAAATATGCATAAAACAACGTCGAACCTTAAGTGTGCAGACCCTCCGGGTTCGAGAACTATGTAGACATGACCCGAGAGACTCCTCGGTCAATATCCAATAGCGGGACCTAGATGCCCATATTGGATCCTACATATTCTACGAAGATCTTATCGTTTGAACCTCAGTGCCAAGGATTCATATAATCCCGTATGTCATTCCCTTTGTCCTTCGGTATGTTACTTGCCCGAGATTCGATCGTCAGTATCTGCATACCTATTTCAATCTCGTTTACCGGCAAGTCTCTTTACTCGTTCCGTAATACAAGATCCCGCAACTTACACTAAGTTACATTGCTTGCAAGGCTTGTGTGTGATGTTGTATTACCGAGTGAGCCCCGAGATACCTCTCCGTCACACGGAGTGACAAATCCCAGTCTTGATCCATACTAACTCAACTAACACCTTCGGAGATACCTGTAGAGCATCTTTATAGTCACCCAGTTACGTTGCGACATTTGATACACACAAAGTATTCCTCCGGTGTCAGTGAGTTATATGATCTCATGGTCATAGGAATAAATACTTGACACGCAGAAAACAGTAGCAACAAAATGACACGATCAATATGCTACGTCTATTAGTTTGGGTCTAGTCCATCACGTGATTCTCCTAATGACGTGATCCAGTTATCAAGCAACAACACCTTGTTCATAATCAGAAGACACTGACTATCTTTGATCAACTGGCTAGCCAACTAGAGGCTTACTAGGGACAGTGTTTTGTCTATGTATTCACACATGTAAATGAGTCTTCATTCAATACAATTATAGCATGGATAATAAACAATTATCTTGATATAGGAATTATAATAATAACTATATTTATTATTGCCTCTAGGGCATAATTCCAACAGTCTCCCACTTGCACTAGAGTCAATAATCTAGCCCTCACATCATCATGTGAATTACATTGTAATAAATCTAACACCCATACAGTTCTGGTGTTGATCATGCATTGGCCGTGGAAGAGGTTTAGTCAGCGGGTCTGCTACATTCAGATCCGTGTGCACTTTGCATATATTTACGTCCTCTCCCTCGACGTAGTCATGGATGAGGTTGAAGCGTCGCTTGATGTGTCTGGTCTCCTTGTGAAACCGTGGTTCCTTTGCTAAGGCAATGGCACCCGTGTTATCACAGAACAAGGTTATTAGATTCAGTGCGCTTGGCACCACTCCAAGATCCGTCATGAACTGCTTCATCCAGACACCCTCTTTAGCCGCCTCCGAGGCAGCCATGTACTCCACTTCACATGTAGAATCTGCTACGACGCTTTGCTTGGAACTGCACCAGCTTACCGCACCCCCATTAAGAATAAATACGTATCCGGTTTGCGACTTAGAGTCATCCGGATCTGTGTCAAAGCTTGCATCGACGTAACCTTTTACGGCGAGCTCTTCGTCACCTCCATACACGAGAAACATCTCCTTAGTCCTTTTCAGGTACTTTAGGATATTCTTGACCGCTGTCCAGTGATCCACTCCTGGATTACTCTGGAACCTACCTGCCATACTTATGGCCAGGCTAACATCCAGTCTAGTGCACAGCATTGCATATATGACAGAACCTATGGCTGAAGCATAGGGGACGGAGCGCATATGCTCTCTATATTCATCAGTTGCTGGGCACTGAGTCTTACTCAATCTCGTACCTTGTAAAACTGGCAAGAATCCTTTCTTGGACTGTTCCATTTTGAACCTCTTCAAAACTTTATCAAGGTATGTGCTTTGTGAAAGTCCTATCAGGCGTTTTGATCTATCCCTATAGATCTTAGTGCCTAGAATGTAAGCAGCTTCTCCTAGGTCCTTCATAGAGAAACTCTTATTCAAGTAATCCTTTATGCTCTCTAAAAACTCCACGTTGTTTCCAATCAGCAATATGTCATCCACATATGATATTAGAAACGCCACAGAGCTCCCACTCACTTTCTTGTAAATAAAAGATTCTCCAACCACTTGTATAAACCCAAATGCTTTGATCACCTTATCAAAGCGTTTGTTCCAACTCCGAGATGCTTGCACGAGTCCATAAATGGATCGCTGGAGCTTGCACACCTTGTTAGCATTCTTAGGATCGACAAAACCTTCGGGTTGTATCATCTACAACTCTTCCTTAAGGAAACCGTTAAGCAACGCCGTTTTGACATCCATCTGCCAGATTTCATAATCGAAAAATGCAGCTATTGCTAACATGATTCTGACGGACTTAAGCATCGCTACGGGTGAGAATGTATCATCGTAGTCAACTCCTTGAACTTGTGAAAAACCCTTTGCCACAAGTCGAGCTTTATAAACGGTCACATTGCCGTCAGCGTCCGTCTTCCTCTTAAAGATCCATTTGTTCTGAATAGCCTTGCGGCCCTCAGGTAGTACCTCCAAAGTCCACACTTTGTTCTCATACATGGATCCTATCTCGGACTTCATGGCTTCTAGCCATTTGTTGGAATCTGGGCCCACCATTGCTTCTTCATAATTTGCAGGTTCATTGTTGTCTAACAACATGATTGATAAGACGGGATTACCGTACCACTCTGGAGCAGCACGTGGTCTCTATCGACCTGCGTGGTTCGACAGAAACTTGAACTGGAGTTTCATGATTATCATCATCAACTTCCTCCTCAACCGGCGTCGCAACGACAGAGGTTTCCCCTTGCCCTGTGCCACCATCCAGAGGGATGAGAGGTTCGACAACCTCGTCAAGTTCTATCTTCCTCCCACTCAATTCTCTCGAGAGAAACTCCTTCTCGAGAAAAGCTCCGTTTTTAGCAACAAACACTTTGCCCTCGGATTTGAGATAGAAGGTGTACCCAACTGTCTCTTTTGGGTAACCTATGAAGACGCACTTTTCCGCTTTGGGTTCCAGCTTTTCAGGCTGAAGCTTTTTGACATAAGCATCACATCCCCAAACTTTAAGAAACGACAACTTTGGCCTTTTGCCATACCACAGTTCGTATGGTGTCGTCTCAATGGATTTTGATGGTGCCCTATTTAAAGTGAATGCAGCTGTTTCTAATGCATAACCCCAAAACGATAACGGCAAATCAGTAAGAAACATCATATATCGCACCATCTCTAATAGAATACGATTACGACGTTCGGACACACCATTACGCTGTGGTGTTCCAGGCGGTGTTAACTGTGAAACAATTCCACATTGTCTTAAGTGAGTACCAAACTCGAAACTCAGATATTCACCCCCACGATCAGACCGTAGGAACTTGATCTTCTTGTTACGATGATTTTCCACTTCACTCTGAAATTGCTTGACTTTTCAAATGTTTCAGACTTGTGTTTCATCAAGTAGACATAACCATATCTACTCAAATCGTCACTGAAGATGAGAAAATAACGATATCCACCGCGTGCCTCCACGCTCATCGGACCACACACATCGGTATGTATGATTTCCAACAAGTCACTTGCACGCTCCATTGTTCCGGAGAACGGAGTCTTAGTCATCTTGCCCATGAGGCATGGTTCGCACGTGTCAAGTGAATCAAAGTCAAGTGACTCCAAAAGTCCATCAGCATGGAGTTTCTTCATGCGCTTTACACCAATATGACCTAAGCGGCAGTGCCACAAAAATATGGCGCTATCATTGTTTACTCTAACTCTTTTGGTCTCAATGTTATGTATATGTGTATCGCTACCAAGATTCAGTATGAACAATCCTCTGACATTAGGTGCATGACCATAAAAGATGTTACTCATAGAAATAGAACAACCATTATTCTCTGACTTAAAAGAGTAACCGTCTCGCAATAAACAAGATCCAGATATAATGTTCATGCTCAATGCAGGCACTAAATAACAATGATTTAAGTTCATCACTAATCCTGATGGTAACTGAAGTGAAACTGTGCCGACGGCGATTGCATCAACCTTGGAACCATTTCCTACGCGCATCGTCACTTCATCTTTCGCCAGCCTTCGTCTATTCCGCAGTTCCTGTTTCGAGTTGCAAATATGAGCAACAGAACCGGTATCGAATACCCAGGCACTACTACGAGAGTCGGTTAAGTACACATCAATAACATGTATATCAAATATACCTGATTTTTCTTTGGCCGCCTTCTTATCTGCCATATACTTGGGGCAATAGCGCTTCCAGTGACCCATGCCCTTGCAATAGTAACACTCCGTTTCAGGCTTAGGTCCACCTTTGGGCTTCTTCGTCGGATTGGCAACAGGCTTGCCGCTCTTCTTCGAATTACCCTTCTTGCCTTTGCCGTTTCTCTTGAAACTAGTGGTCTTATTCACCATCAACACTTGATGCTCTTTACGGAGTTCAGACTCTGCGACTTTCAGCATCGCAAACAACTCGCCGGGAGACTTGTTCATCCCTTGCATGTTGTAGTTCAACACAAAGCCTTTATAGCTTGGCGGCAGTGATTGAAGGATTCTGTCAGTGATAGCCTCTTGCGGGAGTTCAATCCCCAGCTCAGCTAGACGGTTTGAGTACCCAGACATTTTGAGCACATGTTCACTGACAGACGAGTTTTCCTCCATCTTGCAAGCATAGAATTTATCGGAGGTCTCATACCTCTCGATCCGGGCGTTCTTCTGAAAGATAAACTTCAACTCCTGGAATATCTCAAATGCTCCATGATGCTCAAAGCGACATTGAAGTCCCGGTTCTAACCCATACAAGACTGCACATTGAACTATTGAGTAGTCCTCCTTACGTGCTAACCAAGCGTTCTTAACATCCTGATCAGCCGTAGCGGGTGGTTCATCTCCTAGCACAGCATTAAGGACATAATCCTCCTTCCCAGCTTGTAAGATTAGCTTAAGATTACGAGCCCAGTCTACAAAGTTGCTTCCATCATCTTTCAACTTAGCTTTCTCTAGGAACGTATTAAAATTCAGGATGACTGTAGCGTGAGCCATGATCTACAACACAAATATATTCAAAGTGGACTTAGACTATGTTCAAGACAATTAGAGTTTAACTTAATCAAATTATTCGCTAAACTCCCACTCAAAAAGTACATCTCTCTAGTCATTTGAGTGGTTCATGATCCACTTACACTAGCTCAAGTCCGATCATCACGTGAGTCGAGTATAGTTTCAGTGGTAAGCATCCCTATGCTAATCATATCATCTATATGATTCATGATCGACCTTTCGGTCTCATGTGTTCCGAGGCCATGTCTGCACATGCTAGGCTCATCAAGCTTAACCGGAGTGTTCCGTGTGCGCAACTGTTTTGCACCCGTTGTATGTGAACGTTGAGTCTATCACACCCGATCATCACGTGGTGTCTCGAAACGACGAACTGTAGCAACGGTGCACAGTCGGGGAGAACACAATTTCGTCTTGAAATTTTAGTGAGAGATCACCTCATAATGCTACCGTCGTTCTAAGCAAAATAAGGTGCATAAAAAGGATTAACATCACATGCAATTCATAAGTGACATGATATGGCCATCATCACGTGCTTCTTGATCTCCATCACCAAAGCACCGGCACGATCTTCTTGTCACCGGCGCCACACCATGATCTCCATCAACGTGTTGCCATCGGGGTTGTCGTGCTACTCATGCTACTACTACTAAAGCTACATCCTAGAAAAATAGTAAACGCATCTGCAAGCACAAACGTTAGTATAAAGACAACCCTATGGCTCCTGCCGGTTGCCGTACCATCGACGTGCAAGTCGATATTTTCTATTACAACATGATCATCTCATACATCCAATATATCACATCACATCGTTGGCCATATCACATCACAAGCATACCCTGCAAAAACAAGTTAGACGTCCTCTAATTTTGTTGCTGCATGTTTTACGTGGTGACCACAGCTATCTAGTATGATCGCATCTTACTTACGCAAACACCACAACGGAGATATATGAGTTGCTATTTAACCTCATCCAAGGACCTCCTCGGTCAAATCCGATTCAACTAAAGTTGGAGAAACCGACACTTGCCAGTCATCTTTGAGTAATGGGGTTACTCGTAGCGATGAAACCAGTCTCTCGTAAGCGTACGAGTAATGTCGGTCCAAGCCGCTTCAATCCAACAATACCACGGAATCAAGAAAAGACTAAGGAGGGCTGCAAAACGCACATCACCGCCCATAAAAACTTTTGTGTTCTACTCGAGAAGACATCTACGCATGAACCTAGCTCATGATGCCACTGTTGGGGAACGTCGCATGGGAAACAAAAAATTTCCTACGCGCACGAAGACCTATCATGGTGATGTCCATCTACGAGAGGGGATGAGTGATCTACGTACCCTTGTAGCTCGTACAGCAGAAGCGTTAGTGAACGCGGTTGATGTAGTGGAACGTCCTCACGTTCCTCGATCCGCCCCGCGAACAATCCCGCGATCAGTCCCACGATCTAGTACCGAACGGACGGCACCTCCGCGTTCAGCACACGTACAGCTCGACAATGATCTCAGCCTTCTTGATCCAGCAAGAGAGACAGAGAGGTAGAAGAGTTCTCCGGCAGCGTGACAGCGCTCCGGAGGTTGGTGATGACCTTGTCTCAGCAGGGCTCCGCCCGAGCTCCGCAGAAACGCGATCTAGAGGAAAAACCGTGGAGGTATGTGGTCGGGCTGCCATGGAAAAGTCGTCTCAAATCAGCCCTAAAACCTCTGTATATATAGGTGGGACGGAGGGGACCTTGCCTTGGGGCTCAAGGAGCCCCAAGGGGGTCGGCCGAGCCAAGGGGGGAAGGCTCCCCCCCCCCAAACCGAGTTGGACTTTGTTTGGTGGGTGGGAGTCCTTCCCTTCCTTCCCACCTCCTTTTTTTTCTTTCTCTTTGATTTTTTATCTCTATGGCGCATAGGGCCCTTTTGGTCTGTCCCACCAGCCCACTAAGGGCTGATGCGCCACCCTTATGGCATATGGGCTTCCCCGGGGTGGATTGCCCCTCCCGGTGAACTCCCGGAACCCATTCGTCTTTCCCGGTACATTCCCGGTAACTCCGAAGACCTTCCGGTAATCAAATGAGGTCATCCTATATATAAATCTTTGTTTCCGGACCATTCCGGAAACCCTCGTGACGTCCGTGATCTCATCCGGGACTCCGAACAACATTCGATAACCAACCATATAACTCAAATACGCATAAAACAACGTCGAACCTTAAGTGTGCAGACCCAGCGGGTTCGAGAACTATGTAGACATGACCCGAGAGACTCCTCGGTCAATATCCAATAGCGGGACCTGGATGCCCATATTGGATCCTACATATTCTACGAAGATCTTATCGTTTGAACCTCAGTGCCAAGGATTCATATAATCCCGTATGTCATTCCCTTTGTCCTTCGGTATGTTACTTGCCCGAGATTCGATCGTCAGTATCCGCATACCTATTTCAATCTCGTTTACCGGCAAGTCTCTTTACTCGTTCCGTAATACAAGATCCCACAACTTACACTAAGTTACATTGCTTGCAAGGCTTGTGTGTGATGTTGTATTACCGAGTGGGCCCCGAGATACCTCTCCGTCACACGGAGGGACAAATCCCAGTCTTGATCCATACTAACTCAACTAACACCTTCGGAGATACCTGTAGAGCATCTTTATAGTCACCCAGTTACGTTGCGACGTTTGATACACACAAAGTATTCCTCCGGTGCAGTGAGTTATATGATCTCATGGTCATAGGAATAAATACTTGACACGCAGAAAACAGTAGCAACAAAATGACACGATCAATATGCTACGTCTATTAGTTTGGGTCTAGTCCATCACGTGATTCTCCTAATGACGTGATCCAGTTATCAAGCAACAACACCTTGTTCATAATCAGAAGGCACTGACTATCTTTGATCAAGTGGCTAGCCAACTAGAGGCTTACTAGGGACAGTGTTTTGTCTATGTATCCACACATGTAAATGAATCTTCATTCAATACAATTATAGCATGGATAATAAACAATTATCTTGATACAGGAATTATAATAAAAATTATATTTATTATTGCCTCTAGGGCATAATTCCAACAAAACTATCTAGCTAAAGTATTTAAATGCAACAACAAATGCGATTAAAATCGAAACTATGATAATAATTGATCCAACAGCATAATCATACCAAGCCTCTTTATTAATGGCATATTTTCTAATTTTTCTAATCACTAGTAGAAAACAAGCCTTTGGATCGAGGCATTAGTCCTGGTTGGCTTTTGAACCGGGACTAATGCTGCCACTAGTCCCGGTTCATGAGGCTAGGCTTTAGTGTCAGTTTATGTGTACCCTCTAGTCCCCGGAACAAAAGAGGTGGTGGCGGGGTTGCGTCAGGTGCTACCTCTTGAGCTTGCGTTGGTTTTTCTCTTGATGAGAAAAGGGTGATGCAGCACAGTAGCAGTAAGTATTTCCCTCGGTTTGAGAACCAAGGTATCAATCCAGTAGGAGTATCAAGCCAAGTCTCCAAACTACCTACGCAACAACAGCAAACTTGCACCCAACGCTACAAAGGGGTTGTCAATCCCTTCACGATTGATTGCAAGGTGAGATCTGAAGGTGGAAAGTGCAACAAAGTAAAAGTGTGGAGCTGAAAATATGATGTGAAGTAGACCCGGGGGCCATAGTGTTCACTAGAGGCTTCTCTCATGATAGCAAAGATTACAGTAGGTGAACGAATTACTGTCGAGCAATTGATAGAACCGTGCAAAGTCATGATGATATCTAAGGCAATGATCATACATATAGGCATCACGTCCGAGACAAGTAGACCGATACTTTCTGCATCTACTACAATTACTCCACACATCGACCGCTATCCAGCATGCATCTAGTGTATTGAGTTCACAACGAACAGATTAACGCCTTAAGCAAGATGACATGATGTAGAGGGATAATATCATGCAATAGATATAAACCCCATCTTTTTACCCTTGATGGCAACAACACGATGCGTGCCTCACTACCCCTTCTGTCACTGGGTGAGGTCACCGCACGGTATGAACCCAAAACCAAGCACTTCTCCCATTACAATAATTATAGATCAAGTTGGCCAAACGAAACCCACAACTCGAAGAGAATTACAAGGATATGAAATCATGCATATGCGAAATAAGAAGAAACTCAAATAATATTCATAGATAATCTGATCATAAATCCACAATTCATCGGATCTCAACAAACGCATTGTAAAAGAAGATTACATCGGATAGATCTCCATGAAGATCATGGAGAACTTTGTATTGAAGATCCAAGAGAGAGAAGAAGCCATCTAGCTACTAGCTATGGACCCGAAGGTCTGTGGTAAACTACTCACGCATCATCGGAGAGGCAATGGTGTTGATGAAGAAGCCCTCCGTGTCCAAATCCCCCCTCCAGCAGGGCACCAGAATGTGCCCTAGATGGGATCTTGCGGAGACATAAGCTTGCGGCGGCAGAAAAGTATTTTCGTGGCTCTCCTCCGTGGTTTCAAAATTTTCGGGGATTTATAGCCGGAAGAAGTAGGGCAAAGGATCCAAGGGGGGCCCACAAGCCTGCTAGGCGCCCCCAGGCCGCGGCAAGGGGGCTTGTGGAATCCCGTGATGCCCTTTGCCTTGGTTCTCAAGCTCCCTGCGTATCTTCTGTTTCGGAAAAAATCTTTTCGGAGTTTTTATTCCGTTTTGACTCCGTTTAATATTCTCCTCTGAAAAAGGTCAAAAACACGGGAAAAACAGGAACTGGCACTTGGCACTGAGTTAATAGGTTAGTGCCAAAAAGATATAAAAATGCATACAAAGCTTCCAAAGTTGACAAGATAATAGCATGAAACCATCAAAAATTATAGATACGTTGGAGACGTATCATCAGACTGCACTACTAGGAAAAACCTTATAGGTAGGAGCCTATTAGTAGCGCTGGAATGTAGAAAGCGCTACTGCTAATGTCCTTAGCAGTAGCGCTGGCCATATATTCTGCGCTACTGATAAACAGGGACCAACGAGGCCACCCGCAGTAGCTATAGTAGCAGCGCCGTTCCTAAACATGCGCTACTGCTAAGGTCAATATCAGTAGCACTACGTAACATCCAGCGCTACTGCTAAAAGGGGCCCAACGACGTAACCGGCAGTAGCTGTAGTAGCAGCGCCAGCATGGTAAAAGCGCTACTACTAAGTACAATAGCAGTAGCGCTCCTCCAGAACCACCGCTACTACTATGTTGAGTTAACACCCCGCGCCGTGCCTAAAAATTTCCTAACTCTCCCACACTCCCCCACCCCCTCTCTCCTCAATCTCAAGTCGTCGCGTCGTCGTCGTCGTTGCCGCCGCCTCCCTTGCCGTCATCATCGCCGTCGTCACCGCCCCTCCCCTCCTGCTCTTGTACTTCCCCTTCCCCTCCCTCTCCGGTAAGCCCCCTCCCCATCCCGCTCCGATAAGCCCCCCACCCCCCTCCAGGCACCGCCGCTCCCCTCCCCTCCCTCTCTAGGCACCCCAAGGCTGCTGCCATTTTGATTTTAGGGCCATCGGTTCAAGATGTCATCTTGAGATGCATGTTAATAAGAATATCAAGATATGTTTGTTGAATATCTTTTGATGGGCTAACTAGAAAAAGGAAAAAAATCTTGTTTGTAAATTTCATGTAAGTAGGCACATTAGATTTGAATTAGACAACCAATGGTTTCAAACAACTTATTTAAACTTTGGAGAGGAAAAAGGGCACATACATATTTCACCAACCTACAAATATCATTCTTTTTTTGGTGTTAATGCATAAAACAGTAGTGAGTTTCTCACTTTTGCTTGCTAAGTTGTGCTAAGTTTTGCCGGAATGTCCGAGTGGCCTATGTTTTGCCGGAATGTTGATTCATTTTCGTTCTGGCAAATTTCAGGCACTCCATATGTCCACTATTTAGCAAAGGTCATGCCGAAAATTTCCGTGAATTTCGTCATGACTAGTGCTAGAAACTAGGACATATATATGGAGTGCTTGGGAATTGCGGGAAAGGGTAATGAATCAACATTCCGACCAAATATAGGTCCCTTTTTATTATTCATGCTTCTGTTTATATATAGATGTTCAGTTTTTTTTTATATAGTGTCACGTTTGTTATTTACACATTTACCACATTAAAACAGGAAATGTGTGATGATGAATATTGGGAGTGTGAATATTGCGGCGACTGTCGGGGTATGTGCGACACGCCTCACCTGTGAGACGATAGGTTCTTCAGCATGAAGCTTGACGAGAATGGAGATATGTTCCTCCCTTGCCATGCAAGAAGATATGTGTTGGAGAGGCTCGGTTTCGAAGACCACGAGAGAATGGAGACGAGAAGCGCTAACCTGAGGACTATACATGGTCACACATTTATTATCAAAGTATTTAATTCAGTTTTTCACACAGAATTTGAGTGCCCAAATTGGGAAGATCTTTGCAAGGCATATGGATTTCGGGAGGGTATGGAAATAACCTTCGATCTTCGTCCTGAAGATAATATGCGAGGCAACATCGACATTTGGGTGGTTGTCGATATGATTCCTGTTTTACCTCCATGTGAGTTCATCAACCATATTTGTCAAGTAATTTGCATTCCATATTTAGAAATAGTTGGTGTTCATCCATATACTAAATTTGTTAAATTATAATTTACAGCTTATTTCATTTCTTCGAGTGAATTACAGAAATTAATTGACACGACACACTACACGTGTGGATCACATCTAACTTGGGAGGAGAAGGATGTTCTTTTGTACTTTCTTGTCGATGTTCTGGTTTCTAGGGATACCTTCCCGTATAATTTTGGCATTGTCCAAAATTATACATTTTACATGCCACTAGTGCATAGGTTGAGGATGGATGACATTAGCCGAAATATCTTGGTAAGAGTTTCCTAATTAAGTACACTCTACTATTGCATAAATGTTGTTGATTACATTGCTAACTAGGTTATTATTATGTTCTTCAACAGCAATTGCCACATGATGTAGTGCCTCTGTTGATGCACCCAGAAGGTCATATGAAAATTAAAAGCCCGCTGAGGGCTGAGTTCGATGCTCCATATTTGAGTAACCTCAAATCAAAATCAAAAAAGCTCCAAATTAAAGCATGGAGAGAAATAAAGAAGGATCGCAAGCCACAAGTTGGAGACCGTTGGATCTCTGTGCTTCATCATGGAGACATAGGTATTATTCTGTTTTATGACATTATACCTAAGAGCGAGGACTATGTCTTATGAGAGACAAGTTATTCTGGTTTATATTAACTTGACATGATCGATTAGGATGCATGAATATGATGACTATTATGATGTTTCTCTGTTTTACTTTATGTGTATCATATGACAACTTCGTATGTGATTAAGATGATGATGAGTTGTTAGATGAGTACGTAAGATGATGATGAGTTATATGATATGATACTCCCTCCATCCCAAAATTCTTGTCTTAGCTTTTTCTAGAAATGGATGTATCTAAATACTAAATTTGACTAGATACATTCGTATCTAAACAAATATAAGGGAAGAATTTTGGGACGGAGGGAGTACTTTATGTGTATGATCTGATGCAAATTATGCATATTTATTATGATATGATGAAACCACCATATAGAGCATGCACAAATACATAGGGGGACATAAATACGATGTGAATTAAATATTAAAAGCAGGAATATTAGAAGTAGCGTTGGAATATTAATAGTAGCGTTGGCTTAGCAGTAGCGCTCTATTTATTCCAGCGCTACTTCTGACGTAGATACCAGTAGCGCTTTCAATCCAGCGCTATTGCTAATAGTTAGCTGTAGCGCGTTAGCAGTAGCGCTGGCCCCAGCGCTACTAGTAAGGGTAAAACCAGCGCTATTACTAGGGTTTTCCCTAGTAGTGCTGGGGCCCCTGCGAGGGCCATTAGTCCGAGTTGGTAATATAAACCGGGACTAGAGATAGATCTTTAGTCGTGATTGAGCACTACAAGAGGAAATTGCGGGAATTTTTCTTCAACAGGTCATAGATCCCGACGGAGAATACCATTACACCAATTAATGCATGCATGTAATGATCTGCAAGTGGAGAAATTGTATATACCAAATTGTTATATATGTGTATGCATATATATGGTCGTAGAAATTCAATCATATAATCGGTCCTACGAAAAATCCTATGATATATATATGCATAACGTGTACAATATGTAGTAGCGTAAGATATGTTTGAAATGAAAAATAATTAAATGGAAAATAAAAAATGAAAAGCGGAATTAAACAATAAATCCCAAAATCCTGAAACCCCAAATCCCGGAAGCCTTTAGTCCCGGTTGGTGTTACCAAACGGGACAAAAGGCCCCTGCTCCCGGCGCGCTCTGCCAGCCACGTGAAAGGGAATTAGTCTCGGGACGTCATAAACCAGGACTAAAGGGGGGCCTTTAGTCCCAAGTCATTAGTCCCGGTTGGTGAACCGGGAAAAAGTCCCTTACCAACTCGGACTAATGCCCTGTTTTCTACTAGTGAATCTTCAAGCGCATTGCATCCATCTTGATCTTGTTCTCATCGACGACATCGGCAACATACAACTCCAATTTCATCTTCTCTTCTTCAATTATTTTCAATTTTTCTTTTGAATACTCGTTTTCTCTTCAACTAAATTTAACTTCTCGACAATAGGGTAAGTTGCAATTTCTAGTTCACATACCTCCTAGATAGAAATATTTATGTCAACTTGATGGGCATAATTGTTATAAGCATAAAATGCAACAAATAGTTATAAAAGAGAATATACCATATCTAAATCATAAACAGGACAAGGGCCGACGGACACGGATATCAAAACCATGGTATTATGTATAACAAACAATCATACAAGTAAGAAAATTATACAAATAACTATCTAAATCATACAAATAAGATTTTTTTATAAAAGGGATAAGAACAAGAGGCTCACCAAGGTGGTGACGGCAACGGGATGGTGCGAGCGATCGACGGTGGTTAGGACGAGGACGAGAAGGCACTAAGTAAACCACACCTACGCATATGCAAACTAAGAAGTTAATTTGAGCTCAGATTGCATATAAATGAAATAAACTCCCAAACTGACCCCCACAAATCATTATACTTATAGAGCATTGCACGAGCTAATCTAGCGATGGGAGATGAAAGGACAAAGTTGCTAACTTTTGTGAACACTTGGACAGATGGGGTGCCTCAAATATTGACAATACTTGGCAAAAATGAAGGATGAGCTCGAGAAAGGGAAGAGAATAGACAAGACAAAGGAGAAAACAGAGAAAGGAGAGCTCTTGGGCTCGAACTGGACGAAGCATTATATATAGTGATATCTTTAGTCCCGATTGATGATACAAACCGGGATTAGAGATCGGCATCTAGTTCCAGTTGGTAGCACCCACCGGGACTAAAGGGGGTCGCAGGGGCCTAGGCCTGATTCAACCCTGCCACAACACCTGTAGTCCCGGTTGCAAACACCAACTGGGACTAGAAGTCACAAATGAACTAGGACTAAAGCCTAGCCGTTGGAACCGGACGAGTGGTTACATTAGTCCGCGTCCAAAACTCGACCAGTACTAATGCTCCGGGCGAAATCCCTATTTTTTACTAGTGATTATTGATCTTACGAGAAGATTTGTGTATGTATTTTTTTTGCTTGATTTATTCATTTAGATTTTTTTGCGGGGAAATTTGAGAGCTCTTTATTCAACACAATCAGCTCCAGCATAATCACATGAGAGGCTGCTTACAAGTAGACTCGATGTAGAATCCAGCCAGCAATCCGTGACATCTAGAGTGCTAGCTTTCTTAGCATAGAGATGGGCGGAAACCTTGGCCGATCTACCAACATGCTCAATTACAAATGACTTAAAGAAAGGAATGTGCTCTCTAATATCGAACAAGATAGGCGATACCACCGCGTGATTGCTGTGACGCGAGTTCCAAAGATTCACAATCTCCAAATTATAATTCTCGAAGACCACTTCGACGTAGCCTCTCAGATGCGCGAACATCACACCATCACGAAGAGCCAGAGCTTCTGCGATGAGAGGATCGGTGATTCCCGAGTAAGGTTTGCACCAAGCAGCTACGAAGGAGGATCGGGTTCTCGCTACCCCATGAGCTCCACCCCTTCTAGCTTCCATAGCAATGCTGCCATCCATGTTGATCTTGAACCAGCCCTCGTCCGGTGGGCGCCAGCCATGGCCCGGGAGAATCCGAGCATGACCCCGAGGTAACTCAAGAACAGCTAGAGGCTCTCGAGTCTTTTGCGTAGACAAAACAGGATCAAGCTCTCGCTTGTCTTGTGTAGCATTGTTCCTCGAGGTCCATATTGCCCACATGACAGTTACCAATTTTGCTCTCTGAGAATCCAAGAACCTGTGATCGCGAAGCATGTCCCGAGACTAGGTGAGCGGGTACAACTCCGGCCGCTTGATGTCAAGCCAGTTCGGCGCGGCACTCCAAAACGCCTGTCATGGGTGTGGTCCAATAAGGCGTGCTTCATATCTTCCTCCGCTTGAAGGCAGAGTTTGCAAGTGCCAACAGTAGTAATCTGACGGTACTTGAGAGTAGCTTCCACCGGAAGAAACCCATGCAGAACCCGCCACCACAACACTCTCACCCTTAACAAAGCCTTGAGCTTCCATAACCGGGACCATAGTTGTTTGTCTGTCAATGAAGTTTCGGTGATCGTCCCTTTCTATAGAGCTTTATGCTCGTTATGAGTCATTAGAGCATGATACATTGATCTTACAGTATAGCAGCCCGATCATTCGAGAGCCCAAGCAAACACATCATCGCCTCCACCCCATCTTAACGGAGTGTTAAGAACGGCATCCGAATCGGGGGTGATGAAGCTTTGTCGAATTACGTATGATTTCCAAGACCAATTATCAGCATCGATGAGGTCTGAAACTGTGTGCAGCTGTGCATTTCCGCTTGTGACTATGGGTGACATGGAGATAGTGCCAAGGATCCACTTATCATCCCAGGTAGAAAGGGTCCTGCCATCTCCAATACGCTTTATGAGGCCGACTTGCAGAGCATCTCTCTCAGTGATGATCGCACGCCACGTTGCCGAGGAGGAACGTGGAGGTGCAGCTTGCATGAAATCACTGAAGGGAAAATATCTACCTTCGAGAACTCGGGTGCAAAGGGAGTTTGGATGTGTCATCAATCGCCATCCATGTTTTCCAAGAAGAGCTATGTTAAACAGCTCGAGCTTCCGGAATCCCATGCCACCCTTCTCTTTCGGAATTGTCATCACATCCTAGGCCTTCCAATGCATGGAGTTCCGATCTAGGGAGCTACTCCACCAATATTTAGCCAAGCAGAAAACAAGACCCTTACACACCTACTTTGTTAGCTTGAAACAACTCATGCTGAAAGTAGGTATGGCATGGACCATAAATTTTATGGCATGGACCATAAATTTTATGGCATGGACAATAGATTTTATAGAACTTCCCTACCAGCACAAAAACCCATCCTTTCGGACCCACCTTGGAGCTTGCTTCGAATCCTCTCTTTCATGTGGTCGAAAGTACCGCTTGTGATCCTATCCACGGCAGTAGGTACACCGAGATAACGTTCGCTGAAGGCCTCAACAAAGATGTTCAGAGTTTGTTTCAGCAACAACTTGTCCGAATCCGAGTTATTCGGGCTAAAGAAGACATAACTTTTATCTTTGTTAACAGCCTGTCCCGAGCCCCTTTCATGTATTGTCAGACACATTTATTCATTTAGATTTGCAATACTTATGTCATATTTAGATGTGTCCTAGACACATTTAATTTTGAGAAAAGATAACGTCCACACATGTGGGCGTTTGCAAAACCCCACGCACATGGATCTGTGTTCATTTATGGTTGTATTAATCTTGGTAATTTTTGACAGTTTTTTTATGCCACGTAGGAAGGGCCTGATGTGTGGGCGTTTATCAATTTTTTTTATGCCATGTAGGAAGGGCCTGGTGTGTGGGCGTTTATCAGTTCGCCCACACGCCTGTTTCGCGCACACAGAGCTCGCGGCTACCACCCCAACGTGTGGTGGAACTGGCGTCGCGCCCACACGCTCGCATGCCTGTTAGTTGCCATCTCTTCTGAGTGTTACATAACAACCGAGTGAAACTGATCGTGCCCGCATGCGTTTCAGTTACCATGTCTTTTTTATGTTACATGGCAACTGAATGAAACTATCACACGGGAACACGCGGGACCACAAGGTGACTATGGGTGACATGGAGATAGTGCCAGGGATCCACTTGTCATCCCAAGTAGAAACGTCCTGCCATCTCCAATACGCTTTATGAGGCCGACTCGCAGAGCATCTCTCCCAGTGATGATTGCACGCCATGTTGCCGACGAGAAACGTGGAGGTGAAGCTTGCATGAAATCACTGAAGGGAAAATATATGCCTTCAAGAACTCGGGTCCAAAGGGAGTTTGGATGTGTCATCAATCGCTATCCATGTTTTCCAAGAAGAACTATGTTAAACAGCTCGAGGTTCCGGAATCCCATGCCACCCTTCTCTTTCGGAATTGTCATCACATCCTAGGCCTTCCAATGCATGGAGTTCCCATCCAGGGAGCTACTCCACCAATATTTAGCCAAGCAGAAAACAAGGCCCTTACACACCTACTTTGTCAGCTTGAAACAACTCATGCTGAAAGTAGGTATGGCATGGACCATAGATTTTGTACGAACTTCCCTACCAGCACAAAAACCCATCCTTTTGGACCCACCTTGGAGCTTGCTTTGAATCATCTCTTTCATGTGGTCGAAAGTACCGCTTGTGATCCTATCCACGGCAGTAGGTACACCGAGATAACGTTCGCTGAAGGCCTCAACAAAGATGTTCAGAGTTTGTTTCAGCAACAACTTGTCCGAATCCGAGTTATTCGGGCTAAAGAAGACATAACTTTTATCTTTGTTAACAACCTGTCCCGAGCCCCTTTCATGTATTGTCAGACACATTTATTCATTTAGATTTGCAATACTTATGTCATATTTAGATGTGTCCTAGACACATTTAATTTTGAGAAAAGATAACGTCCACACATGTGGGCGTTTGCAAAACCCCACGCACATGGATCTGTGTCCGTTTATGGTTGTATTAATCTTGGTAATTTTTGACAGTTTTTTTATGCCACGTAGGAAGGGCCTGATGTGTGGGCGTTTATCATCTGTTTCGCACACACAAAGCTCGCGGCTGCCACCCCGACGTGTGGTGGAACTGGCGTCGCGCCCACACGCTCGCATTCCTGTTAGTTGCCATGTCTTCTGAATGTTACATAACAACCGAGTGGAACTGGTCGTGCCCGTATGCGTTTCAGTTACCATGTCTTTTTTATGTTACATGACAACTGAATGAAACTATCACACGGAAACACGCGGGACCGCATGACAGGACGGACGTGCGGGTCCCAAGGACAGAAGGCCGGACGTATTGACGTTAGCTGTTTTGCCTACACGCACACATATAAGCTATTTCCTTACACACCACACGACACGTGTACGATATATATGGGCGATCCCAAATTTTTATTTTGGTTGTGTCTTCAAGACAGAATTGATGGGTGCTCGGGCCTAGCTACATGTACACGTGGCGCATGGCTATTGGGGTGCGAGATGGAACGTGGAGTAGTCTAGTAGTAAGCAGGACACGTACGCGAGCACGGAGAACCGTCGACCTCACACATGGATGCATGCACCGCCGTTGCATGCGTGCATGCGCCACGTCGGCACGTCCTCGACAGACACGTGTGCATGCAGGTAGCTAGCTAGAAACCTCTGCATTCCATTCCATGTGGATCGGATCGGCCATGGCGGCTCCGGCCATCTGCATGCTACTTATTTATACCTGCTCCATCGACCATGCATGGCAGATGATATCAACTCCATCTCTTGCAGCTTGATCAGTTGGAGAACCAGAGTAGTAGGACGACGCATGGCTTCATCGGCGGCGAGTCAGCAGCAGGCGGCAGGGAGCATGATGGCGCGGGTGGACCGGCTGGACCTAGTGGTGGCGTACCTGGAGGAGGGGATGCGCCACCACAGCGGCAGGTCGTCGACCACCGCGACCAGCACGCTGTCCTCGTCGTCGTCCCCGACCACGCCTCGGTCTTGCCGGCCTCACGGGTGCCGGCCGGCGGAGGAGCTGCTGAGGGAGGCCGAGGCCAAGGGCAGCCTCGTGGACCGCATCGCGTTCCTGGAGGACCGGGTGCTCCGCATGGAGGAGGAGCGCGTGGAGTTGCTGTCGTCGAGCATGACCACGCCGACCTCGTCGGGGAAGAGGAGGACGATGAGGATGATGATGAACGGCGGCGGCGGCGGCGGCGAGGCTGGGGACGGGAGGAAGGGGAAGAAGGGGCTCAAGAGCCTGGTCAAGTCGTGCGTCCGAGCAGGCGCCAAGATCAAGACCAAGACCAAGGAATAGCCATCATATCAAGTTTTCTTTGTCGGATGAGTCATCAAGTTTCTAGTACGGTCTAGTCGTGTGCGCGCACACATTTGTATATGTTGGCGTGGCGTGTACGTAGGACGTACACCCTGTACAATACACGTGCCTGTAAAAACAGGACAACATGTTGTGAGTGAGTGTACACCTTTTTATATATATATACTTGTCCATGTATATATTGTGGTAGACTTTTCTTCTTACAGCTTGGTCATCTGTAGATGCTGAGAGGGGGGAATTTGATGCTGCAAAGGTGGAATATATGGTGGAGTCTCCTGACAATGCTATAGAAGTGGAGGTGATTCCTATTCCTCCCTTGGCTACTGAGAAAAATTTGAGATTTAGTCTCCGTAACGTGCAAAGCAAGATGGAGGAGGATGTGCAGTTGAAGGCTGCTGCTGTCTTTGATGCTTTGTCCAATCAAAACATGATGTTAGCTGCTTCTAAGATGGGGGTTATTATTTCTGATAATGATTTTGTTAATATTGATATTATTAGAGAATTGGAGAAATTTAGGAATAATAATTCTAGGATGGAAAGAGAGAATGTAGTGAAAGTTGAGGAGAATATAAGTAATATGTCTCTGATCAATGCTAATGGGGTAGTTACTCCTTTAGATTTGGGTTGGATGGAAGAAGACAATATTGAAGAGCATGATTTTACACTTGTGAGGTCTAGAAAAAAGAATAGAATTAAAAAACCTGTTGTTGTAGCTAGACCTGTTACTAGAAGTCAGAAGAATGATGCATCCTTGGATAAGAAAGTGGGTGCCCCTACTGTGATTCCTATTAAGGGTCCCAGAGAGAGAAAAAATTCAAAAGGAATTATATGAAAGGGGTCTTTTGGAATTGTAGGGGAGCAGGTATGAAAGGGATGGCCTCCTGTTTTGCAGACATTATTAAAGATCATTCTCTTGATTTTGTTGGTATTCAAGAGACCAAGAAAAAGGAGTTTCCTGCAAAATACCTAAGTAGAGTGGATCCTGGTGGTTTCTTTGTGTGGAACTGTTTGCCTTCGGTGGGGATATCGGGGGTATCATTTGTGAGATTAAGAAAGAGAGCCTGGAGTTGATTTCTTGAAAGATGGGGAACTTTATGGTGCAGGCTCGTGTTTTTTATGTGAAGAACAAATGTGTTTGGGTGTTAATTGTGGTTTATGGTGCGGCGCATGATGACCGCAAAGAGGATTTCCTGGATGAAATGCTTGTCACATGTACTAGTGTTGATGTCCCTTACATTATTGGGGGAGACTTTAATATCATTAGAGGGATGCAAGATAAAAATAAAAAACATGGTAATGTCAAGTTTGTTGCGAAGTTTAATGATGTTATTCATTCCGTGGGACTGAGAGAGGTTGATATGGAAGGAGGGAAGTATACGTGGACTAATAAACAATGTCATCCTACTTTGGAGAAATTGGACAGGGTTTTAATGAGCTTTAGCTGGGAAGATCTATATCCTTTAGTTTCTGTCCGCAAGCTGGTTAGGGAGGTGTCTGATCATAACCACTTGTTGTTGTCAACAGGGATGGATGAGAGGAGTGCTCATGTGCACAGGGAATTTAGATTTGAGCTTTACTCGCTTAAGAATGAAGAATTTTTTCCTAAGGCCAAGAGCATCTGGGAACAAGTCGTTAGGGCAGATGATCCTATTGATATTCTTAATATAAAATTAAAGCGTATTAAGAAATATTTTAAAGGGTGGGGATCAAACAAGTTTGGTCATAGTAGAAAGAGGAAGGATGAGATTAAGAAAGAATTGAAAGAGATTGAGAAGTTGGAGGAGATGGGACCTTTGGATCCTGAAATTTATGAAAAAAGAACTTTGTTGTGTGCTGAATATAATGAGATCCTTAATAATGATGAATTATTTTGGCTCCAGCAATCTAATGAGAGATGGCTGTTAAAAGGAGATCGAAACACATCATTTTTTCATAGAGTGGCTAATGGTAGAAAGAGGAAAAATACAATACATTCTATTGTTAATGGAGATGTGGTAATTGAGGGGACTGAAAATCTATTGAGACACGCAACTGACTTTTATAAGGAGTTGTTTGGTCCTGCTAATGGGAACATGTTCCACCTGGATCCTAATACTTGGTCCAGTAGGAAAAAAATCAGTATTGAGGATGATGATTTTATTACTAGTAGTTTTATGGAGGAGGAGGTGAAGAAGGCCTTATTTTCTATGGAAAGCAATAAAGCCCCAGGTCCAGATAATATCCTTGTTGAATTTTATAAACACTGTCGGGGGTTTATTAAAAAAGATCTGATGAGATTGTTTGATGTTTTCCATAATAATTCTTTGGATGTGGCTCGTTTGAATTATGGGGTGATCACTTTGCTTCCTAAGCTAGATGGAGCTTGGAAGATTCAACAATACAGACCTATTTGTTTGCTCCGTTGTCCTTATAAGTTGATCACTAAAGTCTTAAATGACAGGGTGGCTCTGTACTCTGATGTGCTCATTAGTAGACATCAAAATGCTTTTATCAAACATAGAAATATAATGGATGGTATCCTAACTTTACATGAGGTTTTACATCATACTCAGCGTCAGAAAAAATGTGGCGTAGTGCTAAAATTGGATTTTGAAAAAGCCTACGATAAGATCAATTGGGAGTTCCTTCTGGAGTGTCATAGGAACACGGGTTTTGGAGAAACTTGGTGTGGATGGATAAAAAAGATTTTGTATGATGGCACGGTGTGTATTAAATTGAATAATGAAAAGGCCCATATTTCCAAAGTCATAAGGGAGTTAGACAAGGTGATCCTTTCTCCCCCTTCTTATTCAATATTGTTGTGGAGGCCCTGTCTAAGATGGTGAGAAATGCCCAGAAGGAGAAATTGTTTACAGGTTTGGCTCCTGATCTCGTTGAGGATGGTGTTGTTATTCTGCAGTATGCAGATGATACAGTTATCTGTTTTGAACATGATGTAGCTGCAGCTGTTAATATGAAACTCCTACTGTATATATTTGAGTTGATGTCAGGTTTAAAGATCAATTTTGAGAAAAGTGAGGTGTTTTGTGTGGGTGGTGATGATATTATCCTAAATACCTATGCCGACATGTTTAACTGTCAGATTGGGCATTTTCCTATGAAATATCTAGGAGTCCTAGTAAGTGGTACTGGTCTTAGGAATATTGATTGGCTGTTTTTAGAGGAGAAGTTTCTTAAATGTTGTGAATCCTGGATTGGTAATGCCGCATCTTCGGGGGGTAGGTTGATCCTGATGAACTCATCCCTAACTAGTATAGTGTATTACTATATGGCGATGTTTCTGCTCCCTAAGATGGTCATATACAAACTAGATAAGCACAGGAAGAAATTCTTTTGGAGCGAATTCGAAGGTAATAAGAGGTATCATCTTGTTAAGTGGGATCGTATTTGTAGGTCCAAGAAAAAAGGGGGCCTCAGGGTGAAAAACTTACATAGGCAGAATGTGAGTTTACTAGTTAAATGATGGTGGAAGTTGGAGACACAACAAGGGTTGTGGCAAGATGTGATTATGGCCAAGTACTTTAGGGGAGTAGATGTGGCATCTATCTCTAGTAAGTTCTCGGATTCTCCCATCTGGAAAGCTATTATGAAAGTTAAGCAACACTATATGGCTGGTAGAGAGGTGATTTTGAGGTCTGGTAATATTACTAGATTGTGGCATGACTCGGTGAATGCTGCCCCACCTTTGAAAAATTATTATGCTGGGCTTTTCTATATATGTAATAACCAGGACATTACCGTGAGTGATTTTAAATCCTAGGAGGGTGGTGACCATTTTAGGAGACAGTT
The DNA here is from genome assembly GCF_904849725.1 of Hordeum vulgare subsp. vulgare. Lineage (NCBI taxonomy): Eukaryota > Viridiplantae > Streptophyta > Magnoliopsida > Poales > Poaceae > Hordeum > Hordeum vulgare. The sequence continues at coordinate 1,348,464 of NC_058522.1, read as the reverse complement.
GACGCCTATCTTGGCGGGCCAATGGGCAGAGTTGAATGCAGTGGTTGACCAATGGGCCTTGTTTGATGATCCATACCAGATTAGATGGAAGTTTGGGGGTGGAAAAAGGTTTTCTACTAAATATGTATATGAACATTTGGAGAATAATATTGCTGGATGTGATTTCCGATGGATCTGGAGTGCAAAGTTGCCTCTTAAGATTCAAATTTTCTTATGGCAGCTTTTTCAAGATGCTATTCTAACACGAGATGTGATGAGTAGGAGGAAATGGAAAGGTAACCCTAGATGTTCCTTTTGTTCAGAAAGGGAGACTTCACAACACTTGTGCTTTTCTTGCCCTGTGGCTAGAGTGGTATGTAGAACAGTGGGATGTATGCTTGGGACCAGTAATGGTCCTGATAATCTTTGGCAATTTTATGCTTGGTGCTTTGTGTTGGAAATATGCCCTAGAGGCAATAATAAATTAGTTATTATTATATTTCTTAGTTCATGATAATCGTTTATTATCCATGCTATAATTGTATTGATTGGAAACACAATACTTGTGTGGATACATAGACAAAACACTGTCCCTAGTAAGCCTCTAGTTGACTAGCTCGTTGATCAAAGATGGTCAAGGTTTCCTGGCCATAGGCAAGTGTTGTCACTTGATAACGGGATCACATCATTAGGAGAATTATGTGATGGACTAGACCCAAACTAATAGACGTAGCATGTTGATCGTGTCATTTTGTTGCTACTGCTTTCTGCGTGTCAAGTATTTGTTCCTATGACCATGAGATCATATAACTCACGGACACCGGAGGAATGCTTTGTGTGTATCAAAGGTCGCAACGTAACTGGGTGACTATAAAGATGCTCTACAGGTATCTCCGAAGGTGTTCGTTGAGTTAGTATAGATCGAGACTGGGATTTGTCACTCCGTGTGACGGAGAGGTATCTCGGGGCCCACTCGGTAATACAACATCACACACAAGCCTTGCAAGCAATGTAACTTAATGTAAGTTGCGGGATCTTGTATTACGGAACATGTAAAGAGACTTGCCGGTAAACGAGATTGAAATAGGTATGCGGATACTAACGATCGAATCTCGGGCAAGTAACATACCGAAGGACAAAGGGAATGACATACGGGATTATATGAATCCTTGGCACTGAGGTTCAAACGATAAGATCTTCGTAGAATATGTAGGATCCAATATGGGCATCCAGGTCCCGCTATTGGATATTGACCGAGGAGTCTCTCGGGTCATGTCTACATAGTTCTTGAACCCGCAGGGTGTGCACACTTAAGGTTCGACGTTGTTTTATGCGTATTTGAGTTATATGGTTGGTTACCGAATGTTGTTCGGAGTCCCGGATGAGATCACGGACGTCACGAGGGTTTCCGGAATGGTCCAGAAACGAAGATTGATATATAGGATGACCTCATTTGGTTACCGGAAGGTTTTCCTGCATTACCGGAAAGGTTTCGGGCTCATCGGTAGTGTACCGGGAGTGCCGGGAGGGGTGCCGGGGACCATCGGGAGGGGTGTCACGCCCCAAGGGGTCTCATGGGCTATGGGAAGAGATAAACCAGCCCCTATTGGGCTGGAATAAGTTCCCACTAAGGCCCATAAGGTTTGAGAAGGAAAAAAACACAAGGTGGAAAGAGTTTCCAAGTGGGAAGGTGGAATCCTACTCCAAGTAGGATTGGAGTAGGACTCCTCCACCTCCAATTTCGGCCAAACCTTTAGGTTTTGAGGCTGACTCCTCCCCTCCCTCCCACCTATATATACAGAGGTTTTAGGGCTGATTTGAGACGACTTTTCCACGGCAGCCCGACCACATACCTCCACGGTTTTTCCTCTAGATCGCGTTTCTGCGGAGCTCGGGCAGAGCCATGCTGAGACAAGGTCATCACCAACCTCCGGAGCGCCGTCACGCTGCCGGAGAACTCTTCTACCTCTCCGTCTCTCTTGCTGGATCAAGAAGGCCGAGATCATCGTCGAGCTGTACGTGTGCTGAACGCGGAGGTGCCGTCCGTTCGGTACTAGATCGTGGGACTGATCGCGGGATTGTTCGCGGGGCGGATCGAGGGACGTGAGGACGTTCCACTACATCAACCGTGTTCAACGCTTCTGTTGTACGACCTACAAGGGTACGTAGATCACTCATCCCCTCTCGTACATGGACATCACCATGATAGGTCTTCGTGCGCGTAGGAAAATTTTTGTTTCACATGCGACGTTCCCCAACACTTTGCCTATATGCCTAATGGTGTTAGGTTTTATACTTGTGGTTTGGCTGCTATTTGTTGGGCATTGTGGAATTGCAGCAATCACGCGACACTTGAGAAGAAGAAGTTGGGGTCCCCTTTTGATGTGGTTTACTCTGCTTGTGGATTCCTGACATATTGGGCAGGACTCCTAACAGGTGAAGACAAACTGGCGATGGAGCGGGGGGCGAAGATGTTGAAGAGGAACGCGTCGAACATGCTGAGGATCTGTGAGGCCCCAGAGGAGGGTTGTTGATTGATATAGCTGGTGGCTCTTAGTGGTTTGGTGGTGACCTCCCCGCGTGGAGTGATTTCAGGCGATGACCTGTGTAATATCTACTTGCAGTTCTCCTTTAAACTTTGTAGATGGTCTGTGTGTGGTATGGGTGTTCTTGGGTTTTTGCCCTACGATAGGCTGCTCGATGACGAGTGTCTATGTGTAGGTTTCCCAAGAATGCTCTGAACTCGCACCCCTTTTTCTGGTTTCCTTTTTCCAAACTTTGAACTTTGTATTTCCGTTATGTGAGTAATGGAAAAGGGGTTGCCCGGTTAAAAAAAAAGCTTGGTCATCTTGGTTTGGTTGCTTGTTTGATCTCCAAAAGTAGATCTAAGAATAGAGTTTTCTTCCCAACTGTGCAAATCCGCCCCCAATACCGCGGGCCATCTGGACCATACATGCGCGTAGATCATCTAATATAAATTATTCGAATTCAACAGTTTTAAACATGTGATATGGCAGGGTATGCTTGTGATGTGATATGGCCAACGATGTGATGTGATATATTGGATGTATGAGATGATCATGTTGTAATAGATAATATCGACTTGCACGTCGATGGTACGGCAACCGGCAGGAGCCATAGGGTTGTCTTTATAACTAACGTTTGTGCTTGCAGATGCGTTTACTATTTTTCTAGGACGTAGCTTTAGTAGTAATAGCATGAGTAGCACGACAACCCGATGGCGACACGTTGATGGAGATCATGATGATGGAGATCATGGTGTGACGCCGGTGACAAGAAGATCGTGCTGGTGCTTTGGTGATGGAGATCAAGAAGCACGTGATGATGGCCATATCATATCACTTATAAATTGCATGTGATGTTAATCCTTTTATGCACCTTATTTTGCTTAGAACGACGGTAGCATTATGAGGTGATCTCTCACTAAAATTTCAAGACGAAATTGTGTTCTCCCCGACTGTGCACCGTTGCTACAGTTCGTCGTTTCGAGACACCACGTGATGATCGGGTGTGATAGACTCAACGTTCACATACAACGGGTGCAAAACAGTTGCGCACGCGGAACACTCAGGTTAAGCTTGACGAGCCTAGCATGTGCATACATGGCCTCGGAACACATGAGACCGAAAGGTCGAGCATGAATCGTATAGTTGATATGATTAGCATAGAGATGCTTACCACTGAAACTATTCTCGACTCACGTGATGATCGGACTTGAGATAGTGGATTTGGATCATGTACCACTCAAATGACTAGAGAGATGTACTTTTTGAGTGGGAGTAATATGATTAATTGAACTAATTGTCATGAACATAGTCTAATGGTCTTTGCGAATTACGATGTAGCTTGCGCTATAGCTCTACTGTTTTATATGTTCCTAGAGAAAATTTAGTTGAAAGTTGATAGTAGCAAACTTTGCAGACTGAGTCTGTAAAACCGAGGATTGTCCTCGTTGCTGCATAGAAGGCTTATATCCTTAATGCACCACTCGGTGTGCTGGACCTCGAGCGTGTCTGTGGATGCTGTGAACATCCGACATACACGTTTCTGATGACTACACGATAGTTCAGTACAAAAATACTTAATGGCTTAGAAGCAAGGCGTCGAAAACGTTGTAAAACGTCACGGAACATAAGTGATGTTCTAAAGAGATGAAATTGTGATTTCATGCTTGTACCCTTGTTAAGAGGTACGAGACCTCCGACAAGATTCTTTGTCCACAAAGCACAGGAGAAAAGGCTCAATCGTTGAGCATGTGCTCAGATTGTCTGAGTACGACAATCGCTTGAATCAAGTGGGAGTTAATCTTCCAGATGAGATAGTGATAGTTCTCCAAAGTCACTGCCACCAAGCTGTGAGAGCTTCGTGATGAACTATAACATATCAAGGATACATACAATGATCCTTGAGCGATTCGCGATGTTTGACACTGCGAAAGTAGAAATCAAGAAGGAGCATCAATAGTTGATGGTTTGTAAAACCACTAAGTTTCAAGAAAGGCAAGGGCTAGAAGGGATACTTCATGAAACGGCAAAATAGTTGCTGCACTAATGAAGAGACCCAAGATTAAACCCAAACCCGAGACTAAGTGCTTCTATAATGAGGGGAACAATCACTGAGGCGGAGCAACTCAAGATACTTGGTAGATAAGAAGGCTGGCAAAAGTCGAAAGAAGTGTATTTGATATACATGATGTTGATGTGTACTTTACTAGTACTCCTAGTAGCACGAGGGTATTGGATACCGGTTCGGTTGCTAAGTGATTAGTGACGCGAAATGAAAGCTACGGCATAAACGGAGACTAGCTAAAGGCGAGGTGACGATACGTGTTGGAAGTGTTTCCAAGATTGATATGATCAAACGTCGCACGCTCCCTCTACCATCGGGATTGGTGTTAAACCTAAATAATTGTTATTTGGTGCTTGCGTTAATCATGAACATGATTGGATCGTGTTTATTGCAATACGATTATTCATTTAAAGAGAATAATGGTTACTCTATTTTCTTGAATAATCACCTTCAATGGTTTATTGAATCTCGATCGTAGTGTTACACATGTTCATGATATTGGTGCCAAAAGATACGAGTTGATGATGATAGTACCACTTACTTGTGGCACTGCCGCTTGAGTCATGTTAGTATAAATTGCATGAAGAGGCTCCATGCTGATGGATCTTTGTACTCACCTGATTTCGAATCACTAGTGACATGCGAATCATACCACATGAGCAAGGCCTTGTTTTCATTGAGATGAAATAAGATAGTAACTTGTTGGAAGTGATACATTTTGATGTATGCAGTCCAATGGGTGCTGAGGCACGCACTGGATATCATTATGTTCTTACTTCACTGACGATTTGAGTAGATACAGGAGTATTTACTTAATGAATCACAAGTCTAAAATGTTGAAAAGTTCAATTCCGTTTCAGAGTGAAGTTCGTCGTAACAAGAGGATAAACTGTCTATGATATGATCATGGAAATGAATATCTGAGTTACGAGTTTTGGTACACAGTTAAGACAATGTGGAAATTGTTTCGCAGTTCATGCCACCTGGAACATCATAGTGTGATGATGTTTCTGAATGTCATAGCCACACACTATTTGGTATGGTGCATACTATGATGTCTCTTATCGAATTACCACTATCGTTTATGGGTTATGCATTAGAGACAACCGCACTCACTTTAAATAGGGCACCGCGTATTTCCGTTGAGATGACACAGTATAGACTGAGGTTTAGAGAAATCTAAACTGTCGTTTCTTGAAAGTTTGGGGTTTCGACACTTATGTGAAAAAGTTTCAGTCTGATAAGCTCGAACCCAAAGCGGATAAATGCATCTTCATAGGATATCCAAAACAGTTGGGTACATCTCCTATCTCAGATCCGAAAGCAAAGTGTTTGTTTCTAGAAACGGATCCTTTCTCGAGGAAAGGTTTCTCTCGAAAGAATTGAGTGGGAGGGTAGTAGAACTTGATGAGGTTATTGAACCATCACTTCAACCAGTGTGTAGCAGGGCGCAGGAAGTTGTTCATGTGGCGCCTACACCAATTGAAGTGTAAGCTGATGATGATGATCATTGAGCTTCGAATCAAGTTACTACAAACCTCGTAGGTCGACAAGGTCGCGTACTGCTACAGAGTAGTACGGTAACCCTGTCTTGGAGGTCATGTTGTTGAGCAACAGTGAACCTACGAGTTATGGAGAAAGCGATGGTGGGCCCAGATTCCGACAAATGGCTGGAAGCCATGAAATCCGAGAGAGGATCCATGTGTGAAAACAAAGTGTAGACTTTGGTAGAACTACTTGATGGTCATAGGACTATTGAGTAAAAATGGATCTTTAAAAGAACACAGACGATGATGGTGATAAGTCACTATTAAGAAACGCTCGACTTGTCGCAAATATGTTTTCGATAAGATCAAACAGTTGACTATGATGAGATTTTCTCACTCGTAGCGATGCTAAAAGTCTGTTAGAATTATGTTAGTTGTTGATGCATTATTTATGAAATATTGCACGCAGGATGTCAAAACATTGTTTTCTCGACGGTTTCCTTGAGCAAACATTGTATGTGATACAACCAGAAGGTTTTGTCGATCCTAAAGATACTAGCAAGTATGCAAGCTCCAGTGATCCTTCAATGGACTGGTGCAAGCATCCCGGAGTTGGAATATACACTTTGATGAGATGATCAAAGATTTTGGGTTTGTACAAGGTTTATGAGAAACTTGTATTTCCAAATAAGTGAGCGGGAGCACTATAGAATTTCTGATAGGTATATGTGGTTGACATATTGTGGATCAGAAGTAATGTAGAATTTCTGTAAAGCATACAAGGTTGTTTGAAAGAAGTTTTCAAAGGAGTACCTGGATTACGCTACTTGAAACGTTGAGCATCAAATATCTATGGAGATAGATCGAAAGCGCTTAATAGAAGTTTCAACAAGATGCATGCCTTGACAAGTTTTTGAAAGAGTTCAAAATAGACCAGCAAAGAAGGAGTTCTTGGTTGCGTTGTGAGGTGTGAATTTGAGTAAGACTCAAAACCCGACCACGGCAGAATAAAGAGAATAGACGAAGGTCGTCTTCTATGCCTTAGCCGTAGAATCTAAAGTATGCCATGCTGTTTACCGCACCTGAAGTGTGCCTTGACTCAAAGTATGTTGAGAGGTACAGAGAGTGATCCATGATTGAATCACTAGCAGCGGTCGAAATTTATCCTTAGTAACTAATGGACTAAGGAATTTTTCTCGATTATGGAGGTGGTTAAAGAGTTTGTCGTAAAGGGTTACGTCAATGCAAGCTTTGACACTAATCCGGATAACTATGAGTAGTGAAACGGATTCGTATAGTAGAGTAGATATTTGGAGCATTTCCGAATAGCACGTAGTAGCAGCATCTATAAGATGACATAAAGATTTGTAAAGAACGCACGAATCTGAAAGTTTCAGAACCTTGACTAAAACCTCTCTCACAAGCAAGACGTAATCAGACCCCATAACTATATGGGTGTTGGATTCGTTGGAATCACATGGTGATGTGAACTAGATTATTGACTCTAGTGCAAGTGGGAGACTGTTGGAAATATGCCCTAGAGGCAATAATAAATTAGTTATTATTATATTTCTTAGTTCATGATAATCGTTTATTATCCATGCTATAATTGTATTGATTGGAAACACAATACTTGTGTGGATACATAGACAAAACACTGTCCCTAGTAAGCCTCTAGTTGACTAGCTCGTTGATCAAAGATGGTCAAGGTTTCCTGGCCATAGGCAAGTGTTGTCACTTGATAACGGGATCACATCATTAGGAGAATTATGTGATGGACTAGACCCAAACTAATAGACGTAGCATGTTGATCGTGTCATTTTGTTGCTACTGTTTTCTGCGTGTCAAGTATTTGTTCCTATGACCATGAGATCATATAACTCACGGACACCGGAGGAATGCTTTGTGTGTATCAAACGTCGCAACGTAACTGGGTGACTATAAAGATGCTCTACAGGTATCTCCGAAGGTGTTCGTTGAGTTAGTATAGATCGAGACTGGGATTTGTCACTCCGTGTGACGGAGAGGTATCTCGGGGCCCACTCGGTAATACAACATATCACACAAGCCTTGCAAGCAATGTAACTTAATGTAAGTTGCGGGATCTTGTATTACGGAACGAGTAAAGAGACTTGCCGGTAAACGAGATTGAAATAGGTATGCGGATACTAACGATCGAATCTCGGGCAAGTAACATACCGAAGGACAAAGGGAATGACATACGGGATTATATGAATCCTTGGCACTGAGGTTCAAACGATAAGATCTTCGTAGAATATGTAGGATCCAATATGGGCATCCAGGTCCCGCTATTGGATATTGACCGAGGAGTCTCTCGGGTCATGTCTACATAGTTCTCGAACCCGCAGGGTCTGCACACTTAAGGTTCGACGTTGTTTTATGCGTATTTGAGTTATATGGTTGGTTACCGAATGTTGTTCGGAGTCCCGGATGAGATCACGGACGTCACGAGGGTCTCCGGAATGGTCCGGAAACGAAGATTGATATATAGGATGACCTCATTTGGTTACCGGAAGGTTTTCCTGCATTACCGGAAAGGTTTCGGGCTCATCGGTAGTGTACCGGGAGTGCCGGGAGGGGTGCCGGGGACCATCAGGAGGGGTGTCACGCCCCAAGGGGTCTCATGGGCTATGGGAAGAGATAAACCAGCCCCTAGTGGGCTGGAATAAGTTCCCACTAAGGCCCATAAGGTTTGAGAAGGAAAAAAACACAAGGTGGAAAGAGTTTCCAAGTGGGAAGGTGGAATCCTACTCCAAGTAGGATTGGAGTAGGACTCCTCCACCTCCAATTTCGGCCAAACCTTTAGGTTTTGAGGCTGACTCCTCCCCTCCCTCCCACCTATATATACAGAGGTTTTAGGGCTGATTTGAGACGACTTTTCCACGGCAGCCCAACCACATACCTCCACGGTTTTTCCTCTAGATCGCGTTTCTGCGGAGCTCGGGCGGAGCCATGCTGAGACAAGGTCATCACCAACCTCCGGAGCGCCGTCACGCTGCCGGAGAACTCTTCTACCTCTCCGTCTCTCTTGCTGGATCAAGAAGGCCGAGATCATCGTCGAGCTGTACGTGTGCTGAACGCGGAGGTGCCGTCCGTTCGGTACTAGATCGTGGGACTGATCGCGGGATTGTTCGCGGGGCGGATCGAGGGACGTGAGGACGTTCCACTACATCAACCGTGTTCACTAACGCTTCTGCTGTACGACCTACAAGGGTACGTAGATCACTCATCCCCTCTCGTACATGGACATCACCATGATAGGTCTTCGTGCGCGTAGGAAATTTTTTGTTTCACATGCGACGTTCCCCAACACTTTGCCTATATGCCTAATGGTGTTAGGTTTTATACTTGTGGTTTGGCTGCTATTTGTTGGGCATTGTGGAATTGCAGCAATCACGCGACACTTGAGAAGAAGAAGTTGGGGTCCCCTTTTGATGTGGTTTACTCTGCTTGTGGATTCCTGACATATTGGGCAGGACTCCTAACAGGGGAAGACAAACTGGCGATGGAGCGGGGGGTGAAGATGTTGAAGAGGAACGCGTCGAACATGCTGAGGATCTGTGAGGCCCCAGAGGAGGGTTGTTGATTGATATAGCTGGTGGCTCTTAGTGGTTTGGTGGTGACCTCCCCGCGTGGAGTGATTTCAGGCGATGACCTGTGTAATATCTACTTGCAGTTCTCCTTTAAACTTTGTAGATGGTCTGTGTGTGGTATGGGTGTTCTTGGGTTTTTGCCCTACGATAGGCTGCTCGATGACGAGTGTCTATGTGTAGGTTTCCCAAGAATGCTCTGAACTCGCACCCCTTTTTCTGGTTTCCTTTTTCCAAACTTTGAACTTTGTATTTCCGTTATGTGAGTAATGGAAAAGGGGTTGCCCGGTTAAAAAAAAAAAGCTTGGTCATCTTGGTTTGGTTGCTTGTTTGATCTCCAAAAGTAGATCTAAGAATAGAGTTTTCTTCCCAACTGTGCAAATCCGCCCCCAATACCGCGGGCCATCTGGACCATACATGCGCGTAGATCATCTAATATAAATTATTCGAATTCAACAGTTTTAAACATGTTAAAATGAAATTAATATCTGACAAACAATTCAACAATTTTACTTTAAAATAACCGATTGATAAGTATCGTCGGATCACTGGCCGCAACAAATTTACTTTAAAATAACCGATTGATAAGTATCGTCGGATCACTGATAGGATGAGTTCGTTCATGCGTCAATGATCGCCATCTGCATCGAGCCTGCCTCCTCTGCTTGTCCCCAATTCTCTAGAGTCATCGATCTCCTTTCTGTTCACAAATCATTTTTTTGCATATTCATCCAAAATGAATTCATCGGCAAGCATGATTTGTTGCTTTTTTGCATATTCATCTAAAGTGAATTCATCGACAAGCATGATTTGTTGCATCCTGTGCATCGTGTGAGAGTTGCAACCTCTTCTTCTCAAGCATCATTTACATCGTGTGAGAGTTGCAACCTCTTCTTCTCAAGCTCAATCTCTTCAAATGTCTTGGCCTTTCAGAGTCCCCATCTGATCATCGCCTCTTGTTTTTCTAACTCGATCTTCTTTCTATCGATTTTAAGCCACCTCTCTGTCGTCGTTCGATCCCACTTCATCCTCTTCCTTTACGCATACAACATAAGCTTGTGCCACTTTTTTTTTGCTTTCCCTTGCCGAAAAAATGCCCATCTATGTGGTCGATATTTTTGTAGCAGCGGCGTGATACTTGTGATCTGCGTTGAGTTTTTCATGATAGAACCGGATTATCGCAGCATAATGTGGGTAAGTATTTTCCTCAGTTATGAAACCAAGTTTTATCGAACTAATAGGAATATCATCCGCAACCGTCTTCAGTGAATGCACGCAAAAGAATTCAGATTAAAAAGACGTTTTAGTAAAATGAGAGAAATTATGCAGTCGATGTCAAAGTTTCTGTTTTTGTACTATACCAATTCTACTCATCATACAAATCATCCCAAAGGCTTTAGTTGGCACAAACACTAATTAAAACATAAAAACATAATCATTACAGAGGCAATAATCATGTTATCACAAATAAACAAAAAGAAAAGGCGAAAATAAAGGTAATTATTGGGTTGTCTCCCAACAAGCGCTATGGTTTTACGCCCTAGCAAGGCATATTGCATAGTTTCAAGTGTTGTCATCTTTGACACTCCACCCATAAATAGCTCTCATGATTGATTCATAAGGTGGTCTAATTCTCTTTCTAGGGAAGTGTTCCATTCCTTTTTTAATGTGAATTGGAGCCTTATATTTCTCTCTTTTATATCAATGATTGCACCAATAGTTCGTAGGAAGGGTCTTCCAAGTATAATGGGACAAGTAGGATTGCAATCAATATCAAGAACAATGAAATCTACAGACACATAACTTTTATTTGCAATTATAAGCATATCATTAATTCTACCTAAGGGTTTATTAATGGTAGAATCCGCAAGATGCAAGTATAGAGAACATTCTACAATATTGACGAGACGAAGCACATCACATAAAGATTTAGGTATAGTTAAAACACTAGCACCAAGGTCACACAAAGCATTGCATTCATTATCTTTGTTTTGATAGTAGGTTTCCACTCATCATGCAACTTTCTAGGAATAGAAACTTCAAACTCAAGTTTCTCATCATAAGCTTTTACCATAGCTTCTACTATATGTTGAGTAAAAGCTTTATTTTGTTCATAAGCAGAGCTAATAATGGATTGCGGCAAGAAAATACATTCTACTAAAGAGGAATCATCATAATAGAAGTCCTTGTAATCTAAAATAGTTGGCACATCACTAGTTGAAGTTTTAACCTATCCGAACCCACTTTTTTTTAGCTTTAGCATTAAAATCAACACCCTTCAAGCAAAAGGGACGCTCCTTAACTAGAGTCGACTCATGTCCAGTCCTTTTACCATTAATATTCAGAGAAATAAACAGGAGAAGTACCAATCGTTTTAAGATGTTCATCATGATTCCAGTAAAAACCGGGTGGGAGAGCTTTTTCTAGGAATTCCCGCTTAGCTTTCAACTTAGCGGTCCTCTCCTTACTTTCACTCATAGAAATTTGGATAGATTTAATAGTCTCATTAAAATCATGCTTAGGAGGCAAAGCTGCATATCAGCGACGGGGCCGCATCAAGCTCGGTTGAGGAGGTGATCCGTCGGTTCTCGTGGGATTCGATCGATGCTGGTCTTCGGTTCATCTATTTAGACCCGGTCTTCGTTCGTCTTTGTTTGGGTGTTTACACGTTTGATCCTTTCAATATATGGCTTTTCTTCATTAGTGATGGTTGCGGCTTCGATGTGCTGATACTACGAGGCCTTAACACTATGCTGCTACTATGGGGCCTTAACACACCGACTTTTCGACTGCCTACCACAAAAAAGGTTCGTCTGGCTCCAACAAAGGAGGGGTGATGCTGCCCATGCGTCGTCGGCTTGCTTCAGTAATTGTAGTCGTCGTTAGGTGGTCGGCACGTCCTGGTTGCGTAACTTTTTATTACCTCTGATGAGCTTGTGTCTTTGGGCTCCGTCGCTGCGTAGGCGTTTGCTCCAGCGCCGGTGCAGAGTCAAGGAGTGGATGGTCTGCATTGATGACATCTATCTAGAAGATGATGGATTCTGTGTTGGGTTCGTGGCTGGGCAGCATGATTGAGCGAGGATGAATAGATTTAGAGTTTCTTTTTATTTAAAAGAAAAAGGACTGTATTTATTTAAAAGAAAAAGGGATGTATATTATTTCTTGGGTTAAGCAAGGTGTGGATCGTAGCGGGTGAGGTCATGTGAGGAGGAGTAGAGAATCGTGTGGAAGATGGAGGATGGAGTACCCAAGTAATCCACAGCGAGCGACGCGGCCAATGGCGCACCACCACCACCGCCACCACTGACTAATCGATGGCCGGCTCGGCTGTCGCTACCACCATTGTCGTCCTCCGTCCGAGTGGCTGGCTACAAACCAAGCCTTGGCCGAGCCAGAGCCCACGGAACAAGGCGCTGAGCATCTTCTTCTTCTTTCACCAGCCCCGTCAGTAGTAGCCACCATGGGAGAGGCGGTGGCGGTGGCGGCGGCGGAGGACGCCATGAAGAAGAAGGGGGCGGTGGTGGTGCCGGCGCCGCAGCCGAGCAAGGGGGTGGCGTCGTGGGCGGTGGACCTGCTGGAGCGCATCGCCGTCCGCCTCGGCCACGACAAGGCCAAGCCGCTCCACTGGCTCTCCGGCAACTTCGCCCCCGTCCGCGACGAGACCCCGCCCGCCGCCGGCCTCCCCGTCCGCGGCCACCTCCCGGTACCCACCAACCCTTCTTCTCCGCCGCGCTCAGATTGTTTCTTACCCAAGATCCACTCTTCTTCTCCTAGATGTGAAAGAAGAAGAAGAAAGTCCCCTTCTTTCAGATGCATGATTTCTTCTCCCCTTGTAGCTCCACTGTAGAGTGTAAATTTCTTCTGCCGGCTTTTCGATCTCATGAGTCGATTCAAGCTCATCGTTAGTCGATTTCATGGATGAAAAAGATTCCACATCATGAAATAGTTGTATGCATTCCATTAGTCATAATAATTGATTAACAAATGCCCTAGAGCAAGCAACAGGCAACCCAGACAACACCTCAAATCAATTCAATGCTTGGAACCTTGTTCATACGATACAAGTATACAACCCAGAGAACGCCGGACAAAACTAATTACTGCTTATCTTTTATACCTGTCTGTCCGTATCATTTTCATTGCTCTTCTTCTTTTTACCATTTGTATCTGTGGCGCCGAGGGACGCGGTAGAAAAACAGCGATATGTGAAATGTTGTCACGGTGCCGACCGTCACAGGGATTACCATGGATTTTGGTCACAACTCTTGTCTCTTGTTCTGAACCACCCCCGGATTATATATGTTTCGCTCGAGCTGTAGCTTGTTTACCTCATATCATTCAGGGCTACTGTTTTTTATTTTTTTTTGGTCTAATAACAAAGCATATTTACAGTTTTTATTGTCAATTCTTTATGGAGGACCCCAAACACTAGCTGAAAACCTGCCTGGGAGTACATATTTACAGTTTTTATTATTGCATTTTCTTTCCAGCATCCTGCAAGAACAACCCTGTGCTAATTTCCTGAAAAATGGTGAGATGCACCTTTTTTCTTGGAGAAATCGGTTACTACCGAACAGTTACTTGACCAACTTCCCTTTTCCTCACGAAGACATGCAGCTCACTACATCATCCTTTTCTTTTCCTCATGGTGTTCCATTTTTGTTGTCTGCAGGAGTGCTTGAATGGGGAATTTGTCAGGGTCGGGCCTAATCCCAAGTTTGTCCCTGTTGCAGGGTACCATTGGTATTGACTCTTTACTTGTTGTTGACAATTTGCTGCTCCTAAGGGCACCAGTTCCTAGCAAAATCTCAATTCCTAAACACATCACTTTCTGGTCCTAAGGGCGTGAACAATTTGCTGTTATCTTCCTTCAACAGCGTGACTACAGTTAATTGTGCTAGTATCCAATAATCGGGGGTCACGTTTCTAATTTATTTTTTGTTTTGTGTTCTCTTTTTTGCAGGTTTGATGGGGATGGGTATGTGATACAGTCTCTTCTGTTTGGAACACTGCAGATCTAGCTCTAGTTGCACATTCATATTTTCCTGTTCTCAGTAAAAAAAATCCAGACCATACCATTTACATCACAGTTTCATGCCCACGTTTGCGGTGCTATACATAAAGATTCACATAAAATTCAACGACATCGAAATTGTGATGTTTTGGCATCAGATTTTCAGTACTGCCGCTCACGATTTTCGTGATAAAATCCAGCCTTAATCTATGTTTCAGATTGTCGCTTGATGGTTATACCGACTTCTGTATTGTTTCTTACAGAATGATCCATGCAATGCGTATTAAAGATGGCAAAGCTACGTACGTATCAAGATACGTCAAGACTTCTCGCCTCAAGCAAGAAGAGTATTTTGGTGGAGCAAAGTTTATGAAGGTAAGTATCATAAAAATTCTGAATCTTTTTAACAGTTACTCAATTATTACGCAACACTTGATTGTCTCCATCGCCAACTATGTTCGGTTTTTCTTATTCATGGTTGCAACTTTTTTACTCTGTTAATTAAGAATCTAATATATATCATACATACGTCTATTTTAATCCACCATTTTTCCTTGTTGAAGTTCTCTGATCAGCTTGGTTCTTTAATGGCATAACTAATGTGACGCCCATGGCCCGCCATAAGTTTCTTTGGTATAGTTGTGGTGCTTGCAAATCTGCCTGTGCCTGAACATAAGTTTACTAGTATGAATATCCTCTTCTTTTATGCCTTATCTTGTCAGTTGTCAACTTGTCATATACTCATATTTGCGTAGAGGTCTCTATCATGTCATCTTAGCTTTTTGGCAACTACATTGACCGTATGGTTTATTGTGGCTAATGCCATTAATACATGATAATGTCATGAATAATATTTAGGTCATACCATCTGTCAATTCAAGGCTAATAAACCTACTAAGTATCAATTTAAAACCCTGACTCTTCTCGCCTCTGGTGGGTTTAGTGATGGCCATAAACAAATCAGTTGTGCACACGTGTGAGTTTTTCTCTCAATATTTACAGATTGGAGATCTGAAGGGCTTTTTTGGATTGTTTATGGTTCAAATGCAAGCACTTAGGAAAAAACTGAAAATCCTGGATGTTACTTATGGATTTGGGACAGGTACCTCTTTCCCTTATGCAGTCACTGAATGATGTATATCTACATATTTTTCATGGGAACTTAATTCTAGTGGAAAATTGTTGATCTGTTCCCTTCTTTTCCAGCTAATACCGCACTTATATATCATCACGGCAAACTCATGGCCCTGTCAGAAGCAGATAAACCCTGTAAGTTCTCGGTCTGTTAGCACAATATTTTTCTATATGCCATTTGAAATAGGGGGCATGGACTGTGGTCGTGCTGGCAGCTATCTGTACTGATTGTGAATCATTACATCTTGTTGCAACTCGCTATCATCAAGAACTACGCAACTGTGTAACATGAGTTTCTATTTTCGTTTTTCAGACGTTGTTAAGGTCCTTGAAGATGGAGACCTGCAAACTCTTGGGTTGTTGGATTATGACAAGAGGCTGAAACATTCTTTCACTGCTCATCCCAAGGTTGATCCATTTACAGGTACACTACATACACTGGTATCGTACTATTTCTTGCTTTCTTTTAGGACAAAAATCGGGTTAAATGATGTGGTCATTCTCCTTTCAGATGAAATGTTCACCTTTGGGTACTCGCATGAACCTCCGTACTGCACATACCGGGTCATCACCAAGGATGGAGTTATGCTTGATCCTGTGCCGATAACAATACCGGAGTCTGTAATGATGCATGACTTTGCGATCACAGAGAATTATTCCATATTTATGGACCTGCCTTTGTTGTTTCGACCAAAGGTACGTGATCTTTTATGCACACCAGCAATACATACTTTTCAGTTTTCCTGCGCCATTTCTTTTCATGCTGTTGAAGGATGCCCTGGTCAACATTCATTTGATAGTTGCACCGTATAGGCATGTGTTTGCATCATCAGTTGATAAATAGTCGATACAAGTTTGATTTGCATGTTTTACATTCTTCACAATCTGGCCTTGTTATTCTGCATTCTTGTTGTATACAGGAAATGGTGAAGAATGGTGAATTTATCTACAAGTTTGATCCTACAAAGAAAGCTCGTTTCGGTATACTCCAACGCTATGAAAAGGATGAAAAAACCATCAGATGGTTTGAACTCCCCAATTGCTTCATATTCCACAACGGTATGCCATTTCTTGCTACTCTGTCAGAGCATGTAGCTCCAATCTAATTATCAGTAGTTTAATCGAACTGATCACAAGAAGCATCTCTTGTCGCAGCTAACGCCTGGGAAGAGGGCGACGAAGTTGTTCTGATTACCTGCCGCCTCGAGAACCCAGATTTGGACAAGGTTAACGGAACCCAAAACGAGAAGCTGGAGAACTTCGGGAATGAGCTGTATATATACCTGCAACCTCAACTTTTGTTTTTACTTCCATGCAACCGAATGCTTCGCGTAATGTTAGATCTTTCAGGTATGAGATGAGATTCAACATGAAAACTGGGGCTGCTTCACAGAAGCAACTGTCGGTTGCTGCTGTAGACTTTCCTCGAATCAACGAGAGCTATACCGGCAGGTATTTCAACATAAGTTTCCTTTCTTTTATGATGATGCTTATATCACAAAGCACCACTGTATATGAACCCATGACAAAGCTTGCATCTACAGTAGGATTCTTCCCGGATCTATATCATGTACTTCCTCTGAACCGTTAACTCTGTCGAACGAATGCAGAAAGCAGCGGTATGTCTACTGCACGATACTCGACAGCATCGCGAAGGTGACCGGGATCATCAAATTCGACCTGCACGCCGAGCCAGAGAGCGGCAAGAAGCAGCTCGAAGTCGGGGGAAACGTTACAGGCATATATGACCTGGGTCCTGGTAGGTTCGGCTCGGAGGCGGTGTTCGTGCCCAAGGAGCCTGGTGTTTCCGGGGAAGAAGACGATGGGTACCTGATATTCTTTGTGCACGATGAGAACACAGGGTACTCCTCCATTCCCTTCCCTATACATCACTCAGGGCTGCTGCATGGTTTAGTTGGTTGATAAATTCGAACAATGTTGTGTTGTGGATGCAGGAAATCTGAAGTGAATGTGATTGATGCCAAGACCATGTCTGCTGATCCGGTGGCGGTCGTCGAGCTGCCGAACCGGGTTCCTTACGGTTTCCACGCCTTCTTCGTCAACGAGGTACTTTTCAGCTAGAAATGTTCTTCTTCTTTTCTGATCTTATTTTGGTCTTCCGGCAAAACTTGAAATGAAATCTGTATCTATTTATGATGATCCGTAGTAAACATGCTGAAGAACATGTATATGTCTCTGTCTTGTGTTTTTTGTTTGTCAGGAACAACTGGTACATCAACAAGCAGAGGTGTGAAGAGGAGTGAGTGATACCAAATGAAGAAAAATACGCAGTACATACGGTAGTATATTGATACCATTTATGTAGGAGATAAATAAATTGCTAGTATTTCCCCTCGAATATTTGTACAGTGAGTGAATTAATCGACACACTGTAAATTCCACGCGGGGTTATTTATGATGATAGCAAACATGGATTCCATATAGGATTATTATGAACTCATGTAGGATAGGATTATGGTTTGATTATTACATTAGGGCAATGCAACTAGTAGAAAAGCCTCACTCATTCTAGGAGATGAGGGCGTGAGGGCCACCGTATGGCTGCCGGCTGCGGGCCACTTGCTCCGGATTCATCGCCGGGCCGGCGTCGACGTGCGCCGTCCGCTCCCCGGCCAACTCCGCCACCCGCCGCTTCCCCAGCTCGACGTAGTTAGGCGGGGTCGCGGCCGCCCTCCCCGCCGCGCTCGCCAAGCGCGACAGCAGCGCCGTCGCCCCGACGGCCAGCATGCTCGAGACCGCCATGCCAGTGGCCGTCAGAGCGGCGAGCACCGCCGTCGGGACGAGCACGGGGCTGCAGAGCAATAGCAATGGCGCTGCCACGGCGAGCCCCGCGATGGAGGCGACCAGCGCCGTGCTGGAGAGGGCGAGGAGGCTGAGAACCAGGAAGGCCGCCATTGGGAGCGCCCCTAGCCGCCGTCGGGCACGGTCACGGCGGTGGTCCTCCGCCATGGTTCGCCGCTGGAATCTCGAGGCACCGATGGTGTCTCTGGTCTGGATGGAAGAAACCGGAGGTGCTTTACTGGTTCTTGGTGCAACTTTATACAGACACGGGAGGTTAGGTCCATGCCACGTGTAGACGACGGCACACACACTTAGGCCACCGTAGTGTCACGTGGAACACCATGCATGTTGCCACGTCCACGTGGAGCATTGAGCTAAATGGACACTGACACGGACCAAATCCTGGGATGATCGGTGTAGATGAAGTGGAGGATGGCCATGAAAGTCGACACACTCATGTCGTCGATCCAGTGGGAATTGGGACCAGTTTGTCTTTCACAAAGTTCAGATTAATGAAAAAGAAGAAGAAGAGACACTCCTGTTATTTATTTCATCTTATCATCTCACCCGACAGCCACATCCCAGGAAAAGGATTCAGCTTCCAGATGATCATAGAAAACAAGTCACAAAAATCCTACTAAAAAATATCGAGTGATGATTGCCATACTAGTAAAAACGATCCTTTAGTCCCGGTTGCCCAACTGAGACCGTGGATTCGGGACTAAAGGACTCCCCCTTTAGTCCCGGTTGCATTACGAATTCGGACTAAAGGATATTTTTTGAATTTTTAAATCTTTGAATTATTTGACAACTTAATCTCTAATCACCCCTAATCACTGCTCCAGTATGGAACACTTATTTTAAATCGTCTAACTTTCCGGCCGGTCACCCACTCTACTCATTTCAAATCATCTAACCATCCTCTCATTGCTCCAGCCCAAGCACCTTAACTTTCCAGTTCTATCTCCACCAGTTTTCAAGTCCGCACTTGTTGTTTTCTTGACAATATTAAGCTATCAATCCTATTAACCCTTGGGTCTTGATGTCACATGATTTAATTTTGTGAATTTCAAAAAATTATTCAAATAAATAAAAAAAAAAGAAATAAAAATGATTAATTTAAAATTTCAAAAAAGTGAAAATATTTCAAAAAAACTCAAATAATTCTCAAAAAAATAAAAACAAAAACTGCAAAATAATTAAAAAGTTCAAAATAAAATAAGTAATACTAATATTTAATTTCAATGAAAATAACATAAGTAATAATATTATTTTATTCATTTTTTCCTATTTATTCATTTAATATGGCATAATTAATATCTTTAAATCTATAAATCAAAATTCAACAAATAATATATCAATTATTATCAGAACAATGTGAGGAATCCAAATATGACATCATTCACTTCAAAAATAAATTCTAAAATATGATTTTTTTATTCTTTGCAAATTTCAAAAATCTAAAATAATTAAAAACATTTTAAAAAATAAACTGCTTATTCAATTAATTTATGTTATATGTATCATATCAATCCTATTAAGCCCTTGAGCATGATGTCACACGTTTCATCATTTGAGTTTGAACCTATTATTCTAAAAAATAATTATTATTTAGTAACACTTATATTTATTGAATAAGTAGTTTGACCAAAAATTTAAAAAGCATAAATTTGAGGATAACTTATTTTCCTTTTGGAATTTGAGGATTCTAAAAATTTACAAAACAGCCTATGACGGTTGCCATAGGAAGCGGTTTCTCGTGCTGAACATTTTGATATATTAAACTTTTTTGAACAAAATGACCGTGCAATTGAAAAGCACTACAAATAAACACTAAAAAGGCTGAAACCTGACATGGTATCACCATTTCATCCACATAGCATGTGCTAAAAAGTTGAGAGGGTTACGACAAAAACTGAATTCACTTCGTGTATAAACTGAACAATCTCTTTCGAAGTATGAGAGTTTCACACGAAAATTCATGTGGTACAAATGCATTTCAATTTTTTAAACTTATTTTAAATTCAGACTTTTTGTGCATTTAATATGCACAATTCAAAGAAAAATACAACTGTAAATTTCTATATGCGGCAAACAAGCTAAGAAAAATACCGTCCAGAAGATGGACAAAATTCATCGCATACAATCCCGAGTGCACAAACTGAACTCTAGATACACAAAGAAAGATGTTAAGTTAACAACGCATCATCTGTCATCCATACACCCAGAGAAGAAGCATCCCTATCGCTTTGGCATCGAATTTATTTTGCACGACTAGATGGGAAATTTTTTGGGACTAAGGACTTTGTTGTTATTGTTGTTGTTGGTGGTGGTGGCTAGATGACCGTGTCCACAGAGAGAGGAGGGGCTTACCATCTGTGCGGGAGTCAAGAGTCGAAGAAGGTGACTTCTCAGGTCGTTCTCCTGCAACACCTCATCCAGCTCCAGGTCCATGGGTATGGTATGTTGCTATCCTGCACAAGTTGAGGGCTTGAGGTGTCAAGATATAACAGAGAAAGAATGCAAGGACGAGCTCAGATGCAACAATTTCTAGATCAACGAGTCGGGCTTGGAACCCTTGCACCCGAACCAAACAGAACCTGGAGATGATTGACCCATATTCAATGATTACTTTGTAATGCTATATATACATAAGCAATAACTAAGGAGAGTAGAGCCACCATAACAAAATTGGTTATTGAAAGATCATTACAGCTGCATGAATGCAGAACACGAGTCTTTGAAAAGGGAATAAGGAGTGGGTTTGGCTTGATAGGCTGGTGGGTGGGCGTCTAGGTTAGGTTAGGTGGCTTCTCTTTTCATCTCAAAGTGCCCCACCGCCAAAATATTTCGGCCGAGCTGAGCAGGATATATATATATATATATATATATATATATATATATATATATATATATATATATATATATATATATATATATATATATATATATATATATATTGCGCTATTCGTCACCTTGGACGAAGAATAGTTATTCTTCATCCCCTCTATTTTAACATCAATGCATCGTAATTTTACGTTACGTAATTTTTTTTCTTATTCTATACGTAAAAAGAGACCGTAAGAAAATATATAATCACCGTAAAAAAATATTTTTGTTACGTAAAATTACAAACGTAAAAACATAGTGTAAAATATACATAAAATGCATATTTTCTTGTCTTACAACCTATATTTTTCAATTTTTTATGCCAAATTTTGCATAGTGGGTCAATATGAATGTAACTATTTGTATTTTAAATGTAATTTATTTATGAAAAGCTCGTAAGATTACCTCGGGTGAAGAATAACCTATTCTGCACCCTGGGTGATGAATAGAGTTTCTATATATATATATATATATATATATATATATATATAGGAAAAATATGTATGTATGTATGTATGTATATGTATGCATGTATGTATGTATATATATGTATGTATGTTTGTTTGTGTTTGTGTCTGTGTGTGCGTGCGCACGTGCATGTGCGTGTGCGTGTGCGTGTGCTTTGGAAATGTTGTCGCATTGTTTCACTCAAGTACTTTAGAACCAATGCATAATTCTTAGCGCAATGCAAATAACCCATAAAACTCTCACACCATCAACATATAGTCAATATATTCATCATCTAGTCAATATATGTATATGTTTGCAATATCGCTAGGGTCGTCATATGCGTTCTCATCCGACATTTGTTGGTTAGATGATGAAACATCCACTTGTTGTTCTAACTAGTCATGTAGTGTTAATGCATGGACAAATAGTTTTGTTCCTTTTGAAAAGGGAATAAGGGCATCTCCAACGCCGATCCCCAAACCGGACTAGGCATCCACGAAAAGGGGGGACAAGTTTGTGAACACGGATACTGTAGCCAGCCATCCAATGTTGTCCGCGTATGTCCCGCCTCCTCCGCCACCATGAGCGCAAGGAAGTGAAGCTATCCGCCTCCATGTTGCCGGCAAGCGGCCAATCGCCCACGATGTTGAGCCCACCAAGATTTAATCATCACTCTTTCCGAACACCTCATATGCCGCCTCACCGAACTCCCCTTTAGGTGGCTTGTATCTCCGGCAGGGGTTGCGGGCAGAGCGATAGGACTCAAGCAGCACCTCCAGCTCGGGCACGCCAACGTCTGACGCGATGACGGTCCTGACGGTGAGTAGCTCCTCCGTGCGCTAGGTGGTTCTCTTCAAGGAGGCGATGGTTGTGTAGCGCCTGTGGGAACACGCCCTCCCGCTCCTCTAGTAGCATGCCCAAATTTGCATTGTCTATTGGAGGTGCTCTAAAATGGTGTATTGCCATGCACCAGCCCTCCCGAACAAGCCTTAACAACATTCGGTCCCCCTCATTCGGCACATCCGCTTTGTCGATCCTGGATCCATGTCACTCGGCCTCGAGGATTTGCAAGAAATTGACTGACGCAAATTAAAACATTAGTCACCTGAGGACTAGCAAAACTAGAAATATAAAGGTGTGGCTACAAGACACTCTTTCTGAGATGAATGTGTGTAGTGCCCCTTTGTCCCATTGTGGATCAAGTTGGTTTTCCTCCTTGAGCTGCCTCTACAATGACCACACAACCACTAGAGCTCATGAGCTCATAATGCATGTGCACTAGGATTTTCGAATCCACCATCTGGCTAAAGATATCGTCCACTAGGAATCATCAAACATACTCTACAAATAAAGTTTCTCAGTACCTGTGACCCTAGCTATCATATATTTAGGATTATGCTCATTCCACTAGTAGAAAAAGGGGCTTCCGTCCCAGCTCAATTTACACATTAGTCCCAGTTCCATTACGAACCGGGACTAATGTTAGCATTAGTCCCGGTTCGAACGGCAAGGGCGCCGGTCGGTCATTAGTCCCGGTTCAAAAGGGACCTTTAGTCCCGGTTCGTGTCTCGAACCGGGACTAAAGGGTTTGGAGGCTTTAGTCCTGGTTCGTGTCTTGAACCGGGACTAAAGGGTAGACCTTTTGTATTTTTATTTTTTCCTGTTTTTAAATTTTATTTCTGTTTGTAGTTTCTGTTTTAAATTGCTTATATCTTTTAGGATTTTTTTTGAGTGATTCTTTTTTGCATTAGATTCAAATTTTTGTCTAGTTTCTGTTTGTGCAATTAGTTTTTAAATTTGAATGGTTTAAATTTGAATTTGTTCAAATTTGCTTCAAACCCAAATTGTGAATAACTTGAGTTTACAAATAGTTTTTAATTTAATTCTTTTTTCTCCTAGTCATCTGTTAGATTGTTATCACAGTAAGATTTATTTGGTTATTTTTAGAATAATTTAAATTTGGATTTTAATTAAAACAATATTGTTTTGCTTATATAGTTGTTTTAGTCATTTAATTGTTGTTTTTTATTATTTTTAGTTAGTACTTTATGTAGATTTTAACATGTTATAGTATGGTGCATATTGAATGCATAAAAAGTCTGGAATTAAAATCATTTTAATAAAATGCCTTTGTAGTAGATGGGTTTTCGTCTGAAACCTTGATACTTCGAAGGATGATCCAGTTTGTACACGAAGTGCATCCAGTTTTTATCGTAACTCTCTCAACTTTTTAGCACATGCCATGTGGGTGAAACTATGATACCATGCCAACTTTCAACCTTTTCAGAGTTCATTTGTAGTGCTTTTCAATTTCAGGGTCAATTAGCTCAAAAAAGTAAGTAAATGCATGAAAAATACCAAATGAAGTCAGAAAATATTGAAAATTTATGATGTGGCTTTAAATGGTGTATTTTAAACATACAGAAAGTATGGAGTTCAAATAAGTTCAAAAAAATAAAATCCCTTTGCAATAGATGAGTTTTCGTTCGAAACCCTGATACTTCGAAAGAGATTGTTCATTTTGTACACGAAGTGCATCCAGTTTTTGACGTAACCCTCTCAACTTTTTAGCACATGCTATGTGGGAGAAATAATGATACGATGCCAAGTTTCAACCTTTTCAGAGTTCATTTGTCGGGCTTTTCAATTTCAAGGTCATTTAGGTCAAAAAAAATCATTAAATGCATGAAAAATAGCAAATGAAGTTATAAAGGGTCGAAATTTAGGATGTGGTTTTGAATGGTTTATATTGAATGCACAAAATGCATAAAATGTCTGAAGTTGAAATAAGTAAAAAAATAAAATATCTTTCTAGCAGATGGGTTTTCGTCCAAAACCGTGATACTTCGAAGAAGATGGTCCAGTTTGTACACGAAGTGCATCCAGTTTTTGTCGTAACCCTCTCAACTTTTTAGCACAAGCTATGTGGATGAAATGATGATACCATGCCAAGTTTCAACATTTTCAGAGTTCATTATAGTTCATTATACAAATTTTGAGATATGAATTTTGACCGTTTTTAAAAAAAAGGGAAAAATGTAAAACGGCCATAACTTTTGCATTCGACGTCAAAAAAAAGTTTAATATATCAAAAAAAGACTAGAGAAAAATCGATTTCGCCGGGGCTTGCCCGGTGAAGTTTTCTCACATGCTCAAAATTCCAAATGTAAAAAAAGTTATGGCAAAAAGAAGTTTTTTCCACCAAAATAGGAAAAAATAATTTTATTTAAAATCTTTAGGTTGTTTTCATTGAAATTCAATATTATTATTACTTATTTTGTTTATTTTAATAATTGTTTGAATTCAAAAAATTAAATCATGTGACATGACATCAAACCCTAGGTTGTTTAGGATTGATAGCTTACTATTGTCAGGAGAACAACAAGTGCAGACTTGGCAACTAGGGGCGATAGAACCAGGAAGTTAAGCGTGCTCGGGCTGAAGCAGTGAAAGGATGGATGACCGGCCGAGAAGTTAGACGATTTGAAATGAGTAATCAACGCTAGAGCAGTGAGGATGGGTGATTAGAGATTAAATTGTCAAATAAATCAAAGATTCAAAAATTGAAATAAAACATAAAAACAAATCAAAGAATATTCAAAAATAAAATTTAAAAAATAAATAAATAAGGTACCTTTTTGGATCAAACAAACAAAATAAACAGACGGATCCTTTAGTCTCGGTCCGTGTTAAGAGCCGGGACTAAAGGGCCTGCCCTTGAGGGCGCTCCGAGACGTCCACGTGGAGCACCTTTGGTCCCGGTTTGAAACAGGGCCGGGACTAAAGGCTAGGCCTTTAGTCCCACCTCTTTGGTCCCGGTTGGTGAACCGGGACTAAAGCCCCTTACGGGCCAGGACTATAGGCCCTGTCCCCACTAGTGTTCACAAGAACTAGATGCACATTTATCCTAATATGTGGTGTCTCCAGTCATGTCAAATTTCCGTTTATGTCTGGACTTCCATCTTTATCACCTGCTATGTAGTATGGGTGCTAATTATTCTGTGCGAATGCATCTAGAATTGCATCAAAGTTAATGCAGGAAATCTTGAGCTTGCGCTCTATGAACTCGCAACAATTCTATGTGTTTTCTAGGGATAAACTATGACACCTACAACGTGATCAGGTAAGAAAATCTACGCAAGATCAGCCATTACTCCATATTTCTTTTCTGATTACATTAGAGGACACCACGGCTGCCAACATTTTTTTCTTTTTTCAACATTTGGTGGAATTAATTATTGGTCAAATCTTTAATTAGGTACTTAAGGAAAAAAACGCATTATGTTTTGAAATAGATGGACTACCTCCATATATAAGGGGTGTTTGTTTCCAGAGACTTTTTGATGTAGGGACTAAAAAAAGTCCAAAAAAGTCTCATGTGAAACAAACAGGAGGGACTTTTAGGGACTAAAGGGGGTTTTTGGGACTATTTGGAGAAGTCCCTATGGGAGGGTCTTTTTGGGACTTTTTTCGCATTTTTTCCAACAATGTCCCTACTTTTAGCATGTCATTTAATAACTATATACTACTACATTACTAAGGGTAACATGGTCTTTTTACATGTTATTTAATGACCTCTAGTTCCTATTTAGTCCCTGGAAACAAACGGTTAGGGACTAAGGACTTTTATGTTGGGACTAAAAAAAATTCCGGAACTTCTGAAACAAACAGGCAATAACCTGTGAATTCTTTCAGGAATCAGTACTGCTGACGATAAAGTGGTGCTACTTGTGTATTGACAGGAATCGAATCAAAACCGAATCTGCTCGGATATTTGTGTGGATCGAGAGCAAAACTATGCGAAATAAAAAAAATGATACAAGGTGCGATGCTTTCCGGATTCCAAAACCTCGTACGTACACACAAAACTATTGTTGGAGGGATTCCCTGTCCCTTCACATGCTCCAAGGATTGCAGCAAGTTTCATGATTTATGTTAAGGAAATGATGGAATCAAGATCATCGATCAGCATGCACTTTGCCTCCTTTGCTCACTACAAAAATAAAATAGTTAATCGGCAAGTTGCATGTTTGGATGAGCAGCACTTAACCTTCATTCGGTTCATTCATATACATTGCTCACACACACAAACATCTATTGGACCACTCAAGTGAAGATAGTGTGAATGTTGGTGGGAGAAATAGAAAGAGCATATACATAGTAATAAAGTAATTAAGGAGATCGAAGAGCTAGCATGGCTAGGGGCAAGATTGTGATTAGGAGGATTGAGAAGATGAGCAGCAGGCAGGTCACCTTCAAGAGAATTTTCAACTTTCCGAGGAAATTAAGCTTATACATGAGCTGAACTTGGAATTAAAGAACAAGGTAACTGGAGTGACATGAGCAGATTCTGTATTCAATTTTTCTTGGGTGGGATGAGATTAACCATGCTCCTTAACGCTGGTTTCAGCTATCCTATTACCATTGGGCCTTTGCCAGTGGTTACTATTTATGGTGTTTCTAGTCAGGACTTGATGTTTTTTGAGTCATCGGCTGCTACGGCAAACATTCATGCCCCTGATGATGGCTTCACGGGTACAGTGACGGTGACTAGGGGGACGCTCACTGTGGAGCAGATAGTGCAGCAACTTAAGGAGCTAGTTTCTTCTACCTTCAGGTGGAAACCGGTTTTGATTGCGGATAATGTCTTCAAGGTCGTTTTTCCTACCAAGGAGGATCTAGCCCGCCTGCTTAAGTTTGGGATGTGCAGGGTTGCTAGTACCAGTATCGTGCTGGAGTTTGATGCCTGGAAATGCGAAGAGCCTAAGGGGCGACCTTTACCCCAGATTTGGATGCATTTTGCAGGGGCTCCGTCCAGAGCGACCAATGATTTTCAGGTGACTTGGAGTTTGGGCTCGCTGATTGGTAAAACTGAGGAGGTGGATATGGTCTATACTAGAGCCAAAGGTGTTGCCAGGATGCTGGTTAGTGTCCTTGATATTGAACTAGTCCCTGATGAGGTTTTTTGGACTCTTGAAGGGATGAGATACACTCTCCAACTGGAGATTGAGAGTCCTACACTTTTTGACGTCCCTGATACAGATAAAGATACTCATATGATTGATGGTGATGATGCTAGTGGTTCCAGAGATAATGCTCAGGGGTCAAAAGACACTGGTCCTAATGACTTCTCTAAGCAGACATCTAATCCGTAGCAAAATCAGCCCAACCTTGGCGCTGGTAATGGCCCAAGAAACTCTGCTATGCACAAGGATTTGCGGTTTGGCGCTTTTGATCCCACTTCTGCGCCGGCAAAAAATGGTTCTCAGGCGGCGTCCTTTGAGCCCAGTCTGCCGAGATTTTTGAGAAAGTCTGCTAGGACATATAAGCATAGCGAGCAGTCTAAGTCGGCTGTGAAACCGCTGTCGCTAGAGGAGTATCTGGTGGGAGCTAAGGCTACGTCGACGCCTGATACGTCGACGGGCGTTGGACCTGATATTGCTTGTACGGAGGTAGCTTCTGCAGGCATGCTCGGTTCCCCAACTTGCCAGCCAAAGGTCGACGACGTATCGCAGCTCTTGCAGCTGCAGGTGGACGAAGTTTCGGCCTTCCATGGCCAGGGAGCTACTCTTGACATGGCCGGCGATGTCTCAACCACGGGTCTTGTGAAGCTATGCTGTGGTGCACCAGAGGATATGCTTCCAGTTTCGCACTTCTGCTTGGGAGGACCTACAGCGGATGGACTGGGTCACGGTGATCTTTCTGCAGCCTCGGTCACGGCTCAGGAGGGTGGTGGTGAGGCCCAGGATATGTGCATGCTCGCTGTAGCGGCATCGAAGGGTTCTTACGAGACTGCTTGCGCTGGGGCTGGCAACGAATATGCTCGTCAGCCAGTTCCAGAGGCCGTAGCGGCTGCTCGCGGCGGCGTGTTGGCTAGCTTGGTAGGTGCCCAGATGGGTTCTAACCCTGGCGCTGCTCAATTCCATGATGGTGAGGTTACGTGCATGCATACCCATGCAGCCACGCTGGACATACTTGAGGAGATTACTGCTGGGGGTTGCTATTCTACACCATCGCGTATTGTTACTGTTCTGCCTGCTCGAGCTGTTGCACAGGCAACCAGCGTCGGAGCTTTGGTCAGCGCAAGAGGTGCCCAGTCGGATTTGGCCCTCAGTGCTGCTTTGTTGGAAATATGCCCTAGAGGCAATAATAAATTAGTTATTATTATATTTCTTAGTTCATGATAATCGTTTATTATCCATGCTATAATTGTATTGATTGGAAACACAATACTTGTGTGGATACATAGACAAAACACTGTCCCTAGTAAGCCTCTAGTTGACTAGCTCGTTGATCAAGGATGGTCAAGGTTTCCTGGCCATAGGCAAGTGTTGTCACTTGATAACGGGATCACATCATTAGGAGAATCATGTGATGGACTAGACCCAAACTAATAGACGTAGCATGTTGATTGTGTCATTTTGTTGCTACTGTTTTCTGCGTCTCAAGTATTTGTTCCTATGACCATGAGATCATATAACTCACGGACAACGGAGGAATGCTTTGTGTGTATCAAACGTCGCAACGTAACTGGGTGACTATAAAGATGCTCTACAGGTATCTCCGAAGGTGTTCGTTGAGTTAGTATGGATCAAGACTGGGATTTGTCACTCCGTGTGACGGAGAGGTATCTCGGGGCCCACTCGGTAATACAACATCACACACAAGCCTTGCAAGCAATGTAACTTAATGTAAGTTGCGGGATCTTGTATTACGGAACGAGTAAAGAGACTTGCCGGTAAACGAGATTGAAATAGGTATGCGGATACTGACGATCGAATCTCGGGCAAGTAACATACCGAAGGACAAAGGGAATGACATACGGGATTATATGAATCCTTGGCACTGAGGTTCAAACGATAAGATCTTCGTAGAATATGTAGGATCCAATATGGGCATCCAGGTCCCGCTATTGGATATTGACCGAGAAGTCTCTCGGGTCATGTCTACATAGTTCTCGAACCCGCAGGGTCTGCACACTTAAGGTTCGACGTTGTTTTATGCGTATTTGAGTTATATGGTTGGTTACCGAATGTTGTTCGGAGTCCCGGATGAGATCACGGACGTCACGAGGGTTTCCGGAATGGTCCGGAAACGAAGATTGATATATAGGATGACCTCATTTGATTACCGGAAGGTTTTCAGATTTACGGGGAATGTACCGGGAATGACGAATGGGTTCCGGGAGTTCACCGGGGGGGCAACCCACCCCGGGGAAGCCCATAGGCCTTGAGGGAGGCACACCAGCCCTTAGTGGGCTGGTGGGACAGTCCACAAGTGCCCTATGCGCCATAGAGATAAAAATCAAAGAGAAAGAAAAAAAAAGGAGGAGGTGGGAAGGAAGGGGGACTCCCTCCCACCAAACCAAGTCCAACTCGGTTTGGGGGGGAGTCCTCGCCCCTTGGACTCGGCCGACCCCCTTGGGCTCCTTGAGCCCCAAGGCAAGGTCCCCTCCCTCCCACCTATATATACGGAGGTTTTAGGGCTGATTTGAGACGACTTTTCCACGGCAGCCCGACCATATACCTCCACGGTTTTTCCTCTAGATCGCGTTTCTGCGGAGCTCGGGCGGAGCCCTGCTGAGACAAGGTCATCACCAACCTCCGGAGCGCCGTCACGCTGCCGGAGAACTCTTCTACCTCTCCGTCTCTCTTGCTGGATCAAGAAGGCCGAGATCATCGTCGAGCTGTACGTGTGCTGAACGCGGAGGTGCCGTCCGTTCGGTACTAGATCGTGGGACTGATCGCGGGATTGTTCGCGGGGCGGATCGAGGGACGTGAGGACGTTCCACTACATCAACCGCGTTCACTAACGCTTCTGCTGTACGATCTACAAGGGTACGTAGATCACTCATCCCCTCTCGTAGATGGACATCACCATGATAGGTCTTCGTGCGCGTAGGAAATTTTTTGTTTCCCATGCGACGTTCCTCAACAGTGGTATCAGAGCCAGGTTCATGCGTAGATGTCTTCTCGAGTAGAACACAAAAGTTTTTGTGGGCGGTGATGTGCGTTTTGCTGCCCTCCTTAGTCTTTTCTTGATTCCGCGGTATTGTTGGATTGAAGCGGCTTGGACCGACATTACTCGTACGCTTACGAGAGACTGGTTTTATCGTTACGAGTAACTCCGTTGCTCAAAGATGACTGGCAAGTGTCGGTTTCTCCAACTTTAGTTGAATCGGATTTGACCGAGGAGGTCCTTGGATGAGGTTAAATAGCAACTCATATATCTCCGTTGTGGTGTTTGCGTAAGTAAGATGCGATCCTACTAGATACGCATGGTCACCACGTAAAACATGCAACAACAAAATTAGAGGACGTCTAACTTGTTTTTGCAGGGTATGCTTGTGATGTGATATGGCCAACGATGTGATGTGATATATTGGATGTATGAGATGATCATGTTGTAATAGAAATATCGACTTGCACGTCGATGGTACGGCAACCGGCAGGAGCCATAGGGTTGTCTTTATACTAACGTGTGTGCTTGCAGATGCGTTTACTATTTTGCTAGGACGTAGCTTTAGTAGTAATAGCATGAGTAGCACGACAACCCCGATGGCAACACGTTGATGGAGATCATGGTGTGGCGCCGGTGACAAGAAGATCGTGCCGGTGCTTTGGTGATGGAGATCAAGAAGCACGTGATGATGACCATATCATGTCACTTATGAATTGCATGTGATGTTAATCCTTTTATGCACCTTATTTTGCTTAGAACGACGGTAGCATTATGAGGTGATCTCTCACTAAAATTTCAAGACGAAATTGTGTTCTCCCCGACTGTGCACCGTTGCTACAGTTCGTCGTTTCGAGACACCACGTGATGATCGGGTGTGATAGACTCAACGTTCACATACAACGGGTGCAAAACAGTTGCGCACGCGGAACACTCGGGTTAAGCTTGACGAGCCTAGCATGTGCAGACATGGCCTCGGAACACATGAGACCGAAAGGTCGAGCATGAATCGTATAGTTGATATGATTAGCATAGAGATGCTTACCACTGAAACTATTCTCGACTCACGTGATGATCGGACTTGAGATAGTGGATTTGGATCATGAACCACTCAAATGACTAGAGAGATGTACTTTTTGAGTGGGAGTTCTTAAGTAATATGATTAATTGAACTAATTGTCATGAACATAGTCTAATGGTCTTTGCGAATTACGATGTAGCTTGCGCTATAGCTCTAATGTTTTTATATGTTCCTAGAGAAAATTTAGTTGAAAGTTGATAGTAGCAAACTTTGCAGACTGAGTCTGTAAAACCGAGGATTGTCCTCGTTGCTGCACAGAAGGCTTATGTCCTTAATGCACCACTCGGTGTGCTGCACCTCGAGCGTCGTCTGTGGATGCTGTGAACATCTGACATACACGTTTCTGATGACTACACGATAGTTCAGTACAAAAATACTTAATGGCTTAGAAGCAAGGCGCCGAAAACGTTGTAAAACGTCAAGGAACATAAGTGATGTTCTAAAGAGATGAAATTGTGATTTCATGCTTGTGGCCTTGTTAAGAGGTACGAGACCTCCGACAAGATTCTTTGTCCACAAAGTAAAGGAGAAAGGCTCAATCATTGAGCATGTGCTCAGATTGTCTGAGTACGACAATCGCTTGAATCAAGTGGGAGTTAATCTTCCAGATGAGATAGTGATAGTTCTCCAAAGTCACTGCCACCAAGCTGTGAGAGCTTCGTGATGAACTATAACATATCAAGGATACATACAATGATCCTTGAGCGATTCGCGATGGTTGACACTGCGAAAGTAGAAATCAAGAAGGAGCATCAATAGTTGATGGTTTGTAAAACCACTAAGTTTCAAGAAGGGCAAGGGCTAGAAGGGATACTTCGTGAAACGGCAAAACAGTTGTTGCACTAATGAAGAGACCCAAGATTAAACCCAAACCCGAGACTAAGTGCTTCTGTAATGAGGGGAACAGTCACTGAGGCGGAGCAACTCTAGATACTTAGTAGATAAGAAGGCTGGCAAAAGTCGAAAGAAGTGTATTTGATATACATGATGTTGATGTGTACTTTACTAGTACTCCTAGTAGCATGTGGGTATTGGATACCGGTTCGGTTGCTAAGTGATTAGTAACACGAAATGTAAAGCTACGGCATAAACGGAGACTAGCTAAAGGCGAGGTGACGATACGTGTTGGAAGTGTTTCCAAGGTTGATGTGATCAAACGTCGCACGCTCCCTCTACCATCGGGATTGGTGTTAAACCTGAATAATTGTTATTTGGTGCTTGCATTAAGCATGAACATGATTGGATCGTGTTTATTGCAATACGATTATTCATTTAAAGAGAATGATGGTTACTCTATTTTCTTGAATAATCACCTTCAATGGTTTATTGAATCTCGATCGTAGTGTTACACATGTTCATGATATTGGTGCCAAAAGATACGAGTTGATGATGATAGTACCACTTACTTGTGGCACTGCCGCTTGAGTCATGTTAGTATAAATTGCATGAAGAGGCTCCATGCTGATGGATCTTTGTACTCACCTGATTTCGAATCACTAGTGACATGCAAATCATACCACATGAGCAAGGCCTTGTTTTCATTGAGATGAAATAAGATAGTAACTTGTTGGAAGTGATACATTTTGATGTATGCAGTCCAATGGGTGCTGAGGCACGCAGTGGATATCATTATGTTCTTACTTCACTAACGATTTGAGTAGATACAGGAGTATTTACTTAATGAATCACAAGTCTGAAATGTTGAAAAGTTCAATTCCGTTTCAGAGTGAAGTTCGTCGTAACAAGAGGATAAACTGTCTACGATATGATCATGGAAATGAATATCTGAGTTACGAGTTTTGATACACAGTTAAGACAATGTGGAAATTGTTTCGCAGTTCATGCCACCTGGAACATCATAGTGTGATGATGTGTCTGAACGTCATAGCCACGCACTATTTGGTATGGTGCATACTATGATGTCTCTTATCGAATTACCACTATCGTTTATGGGTTATCCATTAGAGACAACCGCACTCACTTTAAATAGGGCACCGCGTATTTCCGTTGAGATGACACAGTATAGACTGAGGTTTAGAGAAATCGAAACTGTCGTTTCTTGAAAGTTTGGGGTTTCGACACTTATGTGAAAAAGTTTCATTCTGATAAGCTCGAACCCAAAGCGGATAAATGCATCTTCATAGGATATCCAAAACAGTTGGGTACATCTCCTATCTCAGATCCGAAAGCAAAGTGTTTGTTTCTAGAAACGGATCCTTTCTCGAGGAAAGGTTTCTCTCGAAAGAATTGAGTAGGAGGGTAGTAGAACTTTATGAGGTTATTGAACCATCACTTCAACCAATGTGTAGCAGGGCGCAGGAAGTTGTTCATGTGGCGCCTACACCAATTGAAGTGGAAGCTGATGATGATGATCATTGAGCTTCAAATCAAGTTACTACAAACCTCGTAGGTCGACAAGGTCGCGTACTGCTGCAGAGTAGTACGGTAACCCTGTCTTGGAGGTCATGTTGTTGAGCAACAGTGAACCTACGAGTTATGGAGAAAGCGATGGTGGGCCCAGATTCCGACAAATGGCTGGAAGACATGAAATCCGAGAGAGGATCCATGTGTGAAAACAAAGTGTGGACTTTGGTAGAACTACTTGATGGTCATAGGACTATTGAGTAAAAATGGATCTTTAAAAGAAGACAGACGATGATGGTGATAAGTCACTATTAAGAAAAGCTCGACTTGTCGCAAAGATGTTTTCGACAAGATCAAACAGTTGACTATGATGAGACTTTCTCACTCGTAACGATGCTAAAGGTCTGTTAGAATTATGTTAGTTGTTGATGCATTATTTATGAAATATTGCACGTAGGATGTCAAAACATTGTTTTCTCGACGGTTTCCTTGAGCAAACATTGTATGTGATACAACCAGAAGGTTTTGTCGATCCTAAAGATACTAGCAAGTATGCAAGCTCCAGGATCCTTCAATGGACTGGTGCAAGCATCTCGGAGTTGGAATATACACTTTGATGAGATGATCAAAGATTTTGGGTTTGTACAAGGTTTATGAGAAACTTGTATTTCCAAAGAAGTGAGTGGGAGCACTATAGAATTTCTGATAGGTATATGTGGTTGACATATTGTGGATCAGAAGTAATGTAGAATTTCTGTAAAGCATACAAGGTTGTTTGAAAGAAGTTTTCAAAGGAGTACCTGGATTAC
This sequence comes from Hordeum vulgare subsp. vulgare, assembly GCF_904849725.1. NCBI lineage: Eukaryota > Viridiplantae > Streptophyta > Magnoliopsida > Poales > Poaceae > Hordeum > Hordeum vulgare. Next base: position 1,313,296 of record NC_058522.1, on the reverse strand, counting down.
GCTACTTGAACGTTGAGCATCAAAGATCTATGGAGATAGATCGAAAGCGCTTAATAGAAGTTTCAACAAGATGCATGCCTTGACAAGTTTTTGAAAGAGTTCAAAATAGATCAGCAAAGAAGGAGTTCTTGGTTGCATTGTGAGGTGTGAATTTGAGTAAGACTCAAAACCCGACCATGGTAGAATAAAGAGAATAGACGAAGGTCGTCTTCTATGCCTTAGCCGTAGAATCTAAAGTATGCCATGCTGTGTACCACACCTGATGTGTGCCTTGACTCAAAGTATGTTGAGAGGTACAGAGAGTGATCCATGATTGAATCACTGGCAGCGGTCGAAATTTATCCTTAGTAACTAATGGACTAAGGAATTTTTCTCGATTATGGAGGTGGTTAAAGAGTTTGTCGTAAAGGGTTACGTCAATGCAAGCTTTGACACTAATCCGAATAACTATGAGTAGTGAAACGGATTCGTATAGTAGAGTAGATATTTGGAGCATTTCCGAATAGCACGTAGTAGCAGCATCTATAAGATGACATAAAGATTTGTAAAGAACGCACGGATCTGAAAGTTTCAGAACCGTTGACTAAAACCTCTCTCACGAGCAAGACGTGATCAGACCCCATAACTATATGGGTGTTGGATTCGTTGGAATCACATGGTGATGTGAACTAGATTATTGACTCTAGTGCAAGTGGGAGACTGTTGGAAATATGCCCTAGAGGCAATAATAAATTAGTTATTATTATATTTCTTAGTTCATGATAATCGTTTATTATCCATGCTATAATTGTATTGATTGGAAACACAATACTTGTGTGGATACATAGACAAAACACTGTCCCTAGTAAGCCTCTAGTTGACTAGCTCGTTGATCAAGGATGGTCAAGGTTTCCTGGTCATAGGCAAGTGTTGTCACTTGATAACGGGATCACATCATTAGGAGAATCATGTGATGGACTAGACCCAAACTAATAGACGTAGCATGTTGATCGTGCCATTTTGTTGCTACTGTTTTTTGCGTGTCAAGTATTTGTTCCTATGACCATGAGATCATATAACTCACGGACACCGGAGGAATGCTTTGTGTGTATCAAACGTCGCAACGTAACTGGGTGACTATAAAGATGCTCTACAGGTATCTCCGAAGGTGTTCGTTGAGTTAGTATGGATCAAGACTGGGATTTGTCACTCCGTGTGACGGAGAGGTATCTCGGGGCCCACTCGGTAATACAACATCACACACAAGCCTTGCAAGCAATGTAACTTAATGTAAGTTGCGGGATCTTGTATTACGGAACGAGTAAAGAGACTTGCCGGTAAACGAGATTGAAATAGGTATGCGGATACTGACGATCGAATCTCGGGCAAGTAACATACCGAAGGACAAAGGGAATGACATACGGGATTATATGAATCCTTGGCACTGAGGTTCAAACGATAAGATCTTCGTAGAATATGTAGGATCCAATATGGGCATCCAGGTCCCGCTATTGGATATTGACCGAGAAGTCTCTCGGGTCATGTCTACATAGTTCTCGAACCCGCAGGGTCTGCACACTTAAGGTTCGACGTTGTTTTATGCGTATTTGAGTTATATGGTTGGTTACCGAATGTTGTTCGGAGTCCCGGATGAGATCACGGACGTCACGAGGGTTTCCGGAATGGTCCGGAAACAAAGATTGATATATAGGATGACCTCATTTGATTACCGAAAGGTTTTCGGAGTTACCGGGAATGTACCGGGAATGACGAATGGGTTCCGGGAGTTCACCGGGGGGCAACCCACCCCGGGGAAGCCCATAGGCCTTGAGGGAGGCACACCAGCCCTTAGTGGGCTGGTGGGACAGTCCACAAGTGCCCTATGCGCCATAGAGATAAAAATCAAAGAGAAAAAAAAGGAGGAGGTGGGAAGGAAGGGGGACTCCCTCCCACCAAACCAAGTCCAACTCGGTTTGGGGGGGGGGAGTCCTCCCCCCTTGGACTCGGCCGACCCCCTTGGGCTCCTTGAGCCCCAAGGCATGGTCCCCTCCCTCCCACCTATATATACGGAGGTTTTAGGGCTGATTTGAGACGACTTTTCCACGGCAGCCCGACCACATACCTCCACGGTTTTTCCTCTAGATCGCGTTTCTGCGGAGCTCGGGCGGAGCCCTGCTGAGACAAGGTCATCACCAACCTCCGGAGCGCCGTCACGCTGCCGGAGAACTCTTCTACCTCTCCGTCTCTCTTGCTGGATCAAGAAGGCCGAGATCATCGTCGAGCTGTACGTGTGCTGAACGCGGAGGTGCCGTCCATTCGGTACTAGATCGTGGGACTGATCGCGGGATTGTTCGCGGGGCGGATCGAGGGACGTGAGGACGTTCCACTACATCAACCGAGTTCACTAACGCTTCTGCTGTACGATCTACAAGGGTACGTAGATCACTCATCCCCTCTCGTAGATGGACATCACCATGATAGGTCTTCGTGCGCGTAGGAAATTTTTTGTTTCCCATGCGACGTTCCTCAACATGCTCCACCACAAGACAACTCGATGTTGGTTGCTGTTCCTATGGAGGGCCCAGTTGGCTTGCCCAGGGCAGGTACGGATGTAACTACTGCCGTTGCACCAGTGTCTGGACTGATCTCGGTAGAGGATGTCATAGCATTCGGAGGTGTCCCTAATCCGATGGGTCCGGATAGACGATCTAGTCAACGGGTACAGTCTCAGCCAGATGTGGATGACCTGCAGATTGGACGGGCGATGCGTATGGCCAAAATGAAGGAGGTTCAGAATTCAACAGGTATGAATTTTAATACTGAACATTCGATTCTTCATTTTACTCCGCAAGAGATTTTAGATAATGCTAAGGCAGTGGGGGTGTCTTTGGGTGAGACTAGCCAACAAGTTTCAAAATCTATCAATGACTTATTAGACTTAGAAGTTGATAGGGCTTTGGATATTATTCGAAACTTAGCGGCGGTTCGACCTATGAATGATAAGGAGATATCGGAATTGGGGGGATTGAATTTGATATGTCAAAACTTAGCCCCTGAGGAAGAGTTTAAACAGTCACAAATAGTTTTCGACGATTCGAACATATCTAATACTCATCCTAATGATACGGGCAAAGATATTCATGGTTATATGGACCAGGAGTATGCTTCGGATAAGCCAAAGCGTAATTCGAAACGTAGAGTTTATCCAGTTTCTGCTGTTCGTAGGAGTGCTAGATTCAGGACTGCTAAAATTTTTTATGACGAAATATGAAAGGACTCTTTTGGAATAGCAGAGGTCTAAGAGACTTGGCTAAAATTAGGTTTCTTGCAGAATCAACGTTAAAGCACAGTCTTGACTTCATCGCGTTGATGGAGACGGGGCGGGAAAACTTCACATCGCATTTTCTTAACTCCCTCTCCGGAGGAGTGGAATTTGAATGGCATTGTCTTCCTCCAAGAGGAAGGTCCGGAGGGATCTTACTTGGGGTACGATGCAATACACTTCAAGTGCGAGAAGTAATATTAGGTGACTTCTCGGTTAAATTTAGAATTAGGAACAAGGAAGATGGGTTTCAGTGGGCTCTAGTAGCGGTCTATGGTGCCGCTCAAACGGAGCACAAGCCAGCTTTCTTGGCTGATCTGGTTAGAATTTGCGATGAAAATCTACCACTGGTGGTGGGTGGGGATTTCAATATCATCAGGCGAGCTGATGAGAAAAGCAATGATAATTTTGATGGTAGATGGCCCTTCATGTTTAATACGATCATAGAGAGTCTGAATCTACGGGAGATTGAACTCTCCGGTAGGAAATATACTTGGGCCAATTCTCTACATAACCAGACTTTTGAAAAATTGGATAGAGTACTAACTAGTGTTGACTGGGAGCAGAAGTTCCCTTTAGTCACAGTTTGTGCTATGCAGAGGGCTATTTCTGACCATACTCCACTATTGTTAGATTCTGGAAATGCCACTCACAAAGGGAAAAAAGATGCCTTCTCCTTTGAAGCCAGTTGGTTCACCCGTGAGGGATTTCTAGACATTATTGCTAGAGAATGGAGTAAACATACAGATGGGACATCTAGTGTTGACGTCTGGCAATGCAAAATCCGACACCTTAGACAGTTTCTAAGAGGTTGGGCGAAGAATGTGTCCGGACAGTATAAAGATGAGCAAGACCAACTGCTTCACTTTATAGATGCCCTGGATCGTAAGGCTGAGACCGCCATGTTGGATGAACATGAACGGTCGTCAAAATATGAGGCCGAACAGAGGGTGCGTGTTCTCCTCAGGGAAGAGGAAATGAAATGGGCTGTCAGAGCCAAGGTCAGGGCAATTGTCCAGGGAGACAACAACACTAAGTTTTTCCACTTGATTGCAAATGGCAAACATAGGAAAAAGAGAATCATCCAACTGGAGCAAGACGAGGGTACCATAGTAGGGCATGAGAACCTTAAACTTTATATCACAAATTACTATAAACGGTTGTTTGGTGCTCCAGAACATAGCTTTGTGTCTATGGACGAGCATCAGACTGCGGATATTCCTCAAGTTGGACAAGCCGACAATGAGAGTCTATCCGCACCTTTTTAGAGAAAGAGGTGTTACAGGAAATTGAAGGGATGAAAAATGGTAAAGCTCCTGGTCCAGAAGGGTTTTCAGCGGAGTTTTACAAACGTTGTTGGCATATTATTAAGGCGGATCTCATGTCTATGTTCAATGATCTCTATTCTGGTCACCTTCAACTCTTTCATCTTAATTTCGGTACGATTACGCTATTACCGAAGAAAGAGGGTGCCTCCAAAATTGAGCAATTCCGTCCTATATGTCTGCCCAATGTAAGCTTTAAAATTTTCACAAAGGTGGGAACGGATAGGCTAACTAAGATGGCATATTTGGTCGTGCAATCTTCGCAGACAACCTTTATGCCTGGTAGGAATATTCTTGAAGGGGTTGTCGTACTGCATGAGATCCTTCACGAACTGCATTCCAAGAAACTAAATGGAGTTTTATTTAAGGTTGATTTCGGAAAGGAATACGACAAAGTTAAATGGTCTTTCCTGCAACAAACTCTACGTATGAAAGGGTTTGGCGAAATTTGGCGAAAGCATGTCGATTGTTTTATAAAAAAAGGAAGTGTCGGTGTTAAAGTAAATGATGATGTCGGTCATTTCTTTGAGACGCTTAAGGGACTTAGGCAAGGAGATCCTATGTCACCTATTTTATTTAACATTGTTGCGGATATGTTGGCGCTAATGATCAGGAGGGCTAATGACAAAGATTTAGTAGGGGGACTAGTACCGCATCTAGTTGATGGGGGTGTCTCGATCCTACAATATGCGGACGACACGCTCCTTTTCATGGAACATGATCTCAAGAAGGCCAGAAACTTGAAACTCATATTATGCTTATTTGAACAGCTATCTGGGTTGAAGATTAATTTTCACAAGAGTGAGTTGTTCTGCTTTGGGGATGCACAAGTTGAACAGCTCACGTATTACCAACTTTTTGGCTGTGAGGGTGGTACATTACCGTTTACTTATCTAGGTATCCCCATTCATCACCGAAAGTTGACTATCAAGGAGTGGAGATGTATCGAGGATCGTTTTGAGAAAAAACTAAGCTGCTGGAAGGGCAAGCTATTATCCTACGGAGGACGATTGGTTCTTGTCAACTCAGTGTTGACGAGCATGCCAATGTTTCTCCTATCCTTTTTACAAGTGCCTATTGGGGTGCGGAAAAGGTTGGATTTCTATCGATCTCGATTTTTCTGGCAGAGCGACGAGGTCAAGACTAAATATAGACTTGCTAAATAGGATATTATTTGTAGGCCAAAGGATCAGGGAGGTTTGGGAATTGAAAATCTAGAGGTTAAGAACAGATGTCTGCTTAGCAAGTGATTATTCAGATTGTCTGTTGAATCGCAAGGGATGTGGGTACAAATTCTAAAGAACAAGTATCTACAGCACAAAACCTTAGCCCACATCACTGCGCGACCGGGCGATTCCCCTTTTTGGAAGGGTCTAATGAGGACAAAGGCTGCTTTCTTTAACAGAACTAGATTTGTCATTGGAAATGGTGAAAGTACTAGATTCTGGGAAGATATTTGGTTAGGACCGCAACCTTTGGCTCTACAGTATCCGCAACTTTATAATATTGCACAACGAAAACAGACTTCCGTTGCGGCAGTGTTACGGCATACTCCTCTTAACATTCAATTTCGCAGAGCCTTGATCGGAAATAGATGGGTTAGTTGGTTACATCTAGTCAGAAGACTTATGGATATCTCCCTGTCTCATTTTCCAGATACCATTCGTTGGAGGTTGACCCCCAATGGTACTTTCTCAGTGAAATCGATGTACGACCATATTATTAATACGACACCTATTCCAAAGTCCATGCATATTTGGAAGGTCAAGGTTCCCCTTAAGATAAAAATCTTCATGTGGTTTGTTCACAAGGGAGTTGTTTTAACTAAGGATAACTTGGCTAAAAGACAATGGAAAGGAAATAAAAGATGTAGCTTCTGTCAAACGAATGAGACGATTAAACACCTCTTTCTGGACTGCCCTATGGCTAAATTATTATGGTGCTCATTACAAATTTCATTCAACATTACACCGCCTACTAGCATTCACATGTTATTTGGGACGTGGCTAAACGGGGTTAATGTAATTTACGCCAAACTAATTCGGGTTGGCACTTGTGCCATGTTGTGGGCGATACGGAACTGCCGAAATGATCTAGTTTTTAACAGATTGCATCATATAAACTTTTTGCAGGTCATCTTCAGGGCTACCACCTTGATCCGCACGTGGTCCTTACTCACTCCTGTGGAAACCAGGGAGCCTTTGGTTACTGGGTGTGTCAGATGGGAGATGGTAGCTCAGGTTATCTTCAACCGATATGGATGGCGGCATGCTAATAGGATTGGACCTTAGTCCAGTCTGTCGGTTTTTGGGCGGTCTGATCGCCGTGTAACTCTTTTTTTTCTTGTTTTCTGAGAACTCGGACTACTTTGTATCTTTTTCAGACTATTTTTGTGCATAATAAAATGGCTGTATGCATCACTCGATGCAGAGGCCGGGGCAACGCCTCCTTTTCGGAAAAAAATATGCATTGAATGGCTCTACAAAGGGTGCAACATGTTATCCTCCAAGCCAAAGTATATATGAAAAGTATTAAGGTGCATCACTGCCAATTGTATATGTCAAGTACTTGTAACATGGCAGCCTCTTCTGGTAGTTGAGTTAACAGAGTCATCTGTGAGTTGGATGTGCGTATGTGTGTGCACGCGCGATTGTGCAAATAAAAGCTATCTTGTTCATAATGCTTTCACCATGATGTATATTTTTAAAATTTGAAACTATACTCATAAAGAATTTGAAGTATTTTTCAACTGCTAACTAGATGGAAAAAGAAAAATGCTTGAATTTAGTTTGAGAAAAAAAAGGAATCAGCTTTGTCCATTAGAGTAGTTGCAAACCATGATTAAGGACTACTTACTATAGATCAAGTGGTGCCATGACTCAGAGCACCAAATATGGAAGGAAATCGTCTTTTGTCTAGTTTAATCATCCATTACTGGCTCTAATCGAGATCGGAATGCCGTCACAGTTTTTGCATCGTGCTCTCTGGGCACTCTACAATCGAGATCACTAACCTTAAAACCGTCCTTCTTTGGATGAGCCAAGTGGATACATATGTATGCTCACCTGTCAAACAACCTTAAACCTTATATAACATGGTACTGCCAGCTATCAAACAACCTTAAACCTTATATAACATGGTACTGCCAGCTATCTAACAACCTTAAACCTTATATAACATGGTACTGCCAGCTATCTAACAACCTTAAACCTTATATAACATGGTACTGCCAGCTAACCTTCTATAAATGAACACTACCTTTAGCACCCAAATGACAATGTTCCTGCCACGCAAACCTCAAATACGTAGGGCTATAATTATTATGTGTTGCAAATCATTACTAACGGATTTTTCCCATGTGTCTGAAATATATAGTTCACGCAAACATTATTTGAAGCACCAAAAGAACAGAAATGTTTTAAAATGATGTATTTAAGAGAAAATCGAGGATTCTTGACGTGACCTATTTATTACAAAGATGCAACAGGGTTATTGATTGCGGTAGATCTATTCCTTCTTAATCGGTAAGATTTGGCATCTTACACGTCAGAATATCACATGTACGATATTGACATCAAAAGTCGTACCTTGATCGTTGAAAAAAAAACGTGCCGCTTGTCGCCTTCCATATCAATTGCGGTCAGATATAATTCGACAATTGTACCGAGATGTAAGTACACGGCTATGAAGAAAGTGCATTATCCACATTTTACATGGTAACATGTCGAGATACATTTGGATGGCTCCACCAAGATATGTTTAGAATAAATTAAATGTACCACTCACATGTTACATGATAGCATGTCGAGATACAATTGTATAGCTCTATCAAGATATAATAAATACGCAATTATGAAGAAAGTGTACCACTCATATGTTTTTCGGAGGAATAATGCTAACTCTATGTCGCCTAATATCTTGCTAAGCATATTGTTCGACTTAATAAAAAGGTTCGCCAATTTTTCTATCATTGGTTTATGTAATTTTACTATTTTAGTCAGTTGCAGATTACCGCACAAAATTTGAATCAATACAAGTTAAACCGATACATCCACACATGGTAATTCAATAAAGTGAACTTGTAGGGATATATATTCCATCAAGAGATCACTCAATTCTCTGAGGAAATAAAGCTTATCCATGACCATGAACAAAACTTGGGACTAAAGAACAAGGTAACAAGAGGACTAGATTTAGTAGATGTTGGTTTTAGATTTATTCGTTAATGGCTCTACTAAGGGTGCAATATGTTACCCTCGAAGGCAGAATATATCAAAAGTATTAAGGTGCATTGCACCCAGTTATATGTCAAGTATTTTTAATGTGTAGCCTCTTCTGGTAGTTGAGTTAGCAGTGTCATATGTCAGTTGGATGTGCGTGCTGTGTGCACCTATAAATAATATAGTTAGTAGTATATTTTTAAATTTTTGGAGTTATACTCATAAAGAAAAATGCTTAAATTTTGGTGGAAAAAAAGAAAGTACATTAGTGGATCTAATCAGTGGCACCAGCTTTGTCCAGTCCTCCCAAAACACATGAAGGTACATACAGCTAGGCTGATGCAGCAAGAAAAATGGAAGAATCAAACAAGATTAGAGTGGTTGTAGTGCATCATTAAGGACTACATACTAAACATCAAGTGGAGCCATCACTAGGAGCACCAACTCTGGTTTATTACTCATCCATTAGTGCCTCTAATCGAGATCAGAACGCCGACACTCACGTGGACTGCACGTTTTTTTTGCATCGTGCTCCGTGACCACTTTACTTGACTAACCTCAGAGATGTCCTTTTTTGGATGAGCCAAGTGGAAGGCTAGCTAGTACATATGCATGCTCACTAATCCAGCAACCTTAAACAACATGGTACTACCAGCTAATGTTTTATAACTTGGATGCTACCTTTAGCACCCTTTTTTTGTATGATCTACCTTTAGCAGGCAAATGTCAATATTCCTGCCACACCCACCTCAATAACTATGGTTACAATTATTAGTGTGAAAAATCACAAACAATAAAGTTTTCACAACGGTCTGGAATACAAACTTCACATACATAATTCTCACCACCACATGAAAGAAATGCATTAAAAAGAAATTAAAGTCAAGGCATTTATGAGCGAACAAAGTATTCCTTAGCGTGGCCAGTTCATACCAAAGATGCAACCAAGTTTATTGGTTGTGGTACATCTATGACTACTGAATCCTAATAATTGGCATGTTATTAAACATCAGGGCATCAGACGTATATATAGGTATCAAACATCATACATCGATTGTCGAGAAAAAGTCATGCCATTTCTCGCCTTTCATATCGACCGTGTTGAGATATAATTGGACAATTGTACACACATATAAGTACATAGCTACGAAGAAAGCATACTGCCCACATGTTACATGGTAATATGCTTAGATACAATTTGACGGATCCACCAAGATATGTTTAGAATAAATTAAGTGTACCGCTCACATGTTGCATGGTGACATGTTGAGATACAATTGGATATCTTTGCCAAGATATAATAAGAACACAGTTATGAAGAAAGTGCACCTTCCACATATATGTTGCTTGATATGGGCGCACCGTTTCAAGGAAAGTGTACACCTAGATATTGCATGGCAGCAGCACACGGTTTTAAAGAAAGCGACAAACCCAAAACCAGAAACCGCTTGTCTCTCAAGGAAATGGAGCAGGTGTTACCACTCCAACCCCAATTAGAAACAAATCTAAGACTTTGAATAGGTACCTAACACCATTGCTAAAAAAAATCAACGGTTCGAACAAAAAGAGGCCAGCTTCGTACCTAAGGCGATATTGTACTACACAAGTTATTGCAACATGTCCGAAGCCAATAGGCTATCCTCGTACCCAAAAGTTTAAACTATGAACAGTCGCAACAATATGTTATGATGTCTTTATCGCATACATCGAGGAAAATAGTACGTGGTGGGCCATTCATTAACCTAATGAACCATTACAATGTCCTTTAGCTATTTCTTTAATCCTAGCTTAGTGTTGTCTACTCATGGCCTCCTGATCCCTTTTGGTTTGCAGACCATTACAAGCAAACCCAACAATAGAAAATTGCTAGCTGGATCAAGTAGCAGCTGGCTGAGAGAAAAGCTTCAACTAGTAGCTAGATTAGACTTCTAGAGAACTTCCAGATTAGCAGCCTAGCAGGTAGCACCATTTACATCCATCAATCGGCCGGCCAGCCGGCAGCTTGAGATCCGTAAAAGAAGGAGAAGAAGAGCTAGGAGGAGGAGGAGGAGGAGGAGGAGGATGGGGAGAGGGAAGATCGCGATTGAGAGGATTGACAACGCGACGAACCGTCAGGTGACCTTCTCCAAGCGGCGCGGAGGGCTGATGAAGAAGGCCCGGGAGCTCGCCATCCTATGTGATGCTGATCTTGCATTCATCGTCTTCTCCAGCACCGGTCGCCTCTATGACTTCGCAAGCTCCAGGTCTGCTAGTTAATTCATTAGTTCTTGCACTCTCCTCTTAATCTCTCAATTACTTAATTCGATCCTCCCTTAACTTCGTATGTACTTATATTTTTTTGTCTTTATTATCAGTGGAATGGAGGCAATACTAGAGCGCTACAAAAAGGCCAAAGAGGAGCACTGCGGAGTGTTGAATCCAACATCAGAGGCAAAGGTATGTCCGCATAGTACCTTTTACATGTCACAGACACGTATTTACCCAATAAAAGGAAGTTGTGAAATAAATGCCAATCAAGCATGGATGATGATCTAGCAATAGGATCTCACTTTCATCATCTTCATGCTTGACCCTCCTTCGAGTTGGATTTTGTCTTTTATTTCGCAATGTTTCATACTATACGATAAAGATGACCGTGCGCATCAATCGGAGCCAGTGTCGTAGAAAGGATCAGGACATGTCCCATGAAAGTCCGGAGCTGAACACACACTAGAGTTTCAGACAGTGTGTAGAAAGGATCAGGACATGACACACTAGAGTTTCAGACAGTGCCCCATGAAAGGATAATGCTACAGTCAATGAGGAGATCTGGTGCGGGACCATTCGGTGTTGGACACGAAAGTGCTTCCCCTTTTCAACAAATAAATAGCAATTAAGCCAGCTAGATGTACATATAGCTCATCTGCATGCGCTATGAAGTGTTTAATTAATCATTCAGTAGGACAGTTAATACCTACATGTTAGTAGTTGTCGTTTGTTAGTTCCCCTCACATATTTCATATTCAAAACTGAAGTAGTTCATTATGCACAAAGTACAAAAGCACGCTTTCTTCTTGTGACTCCTAAAGAAACTAAACCTCTAATCAAAGTTTGGAGCCGTTAATGTGAAACCAAATAGGGATTACCATTTTATTGATTAATTCAGTAGGCTGGATCTTGGTCACATGAATGATGCACATTTCACCTAATATTTTTGGTCTCGTGAATCATGCCAAAGGGCAAGGGTGTCACCTTTTTGTAGGTTCTATATATCTATCTAGGCCCTCTTGGTTTGGGCCCAGAATTTATACTGGCTAGGCTGATGGGCATAGTAGTGTAGTCAATGAAAAACAAAACAGCGGACGCCTTTAATTTAAAGGAATATCATATATATTTTTGCAAGATTACGATCCTTATGAATTCTTCCTACATAGTGCTCTGCACACTTTGGAGGGAAAAAGTTCTCCACTCAACCCTCTTTGTACAGTTTTTTTTGTTTTACCTACAACATCATACACTCTTTGGTCCAAATTCCTATTCTTGTACTCCCTCCGTCCCAGAATAAATGTCACAAATTAAATACTAAACTAACAAAAATTTGTATTAGATCAATGACACTTATTTTGAGACGGAGGGAATATAATCCAAGAGGACGTGTCCTTATGATCATGTGTTTGTCCTATTCATGCATTTGGAGAATTCAACGTATCAAAGAGGCTATATGTGCCTATTCAGTTTGTGACTATAAATACATAGGAACATGAAACACAATGGAAGACATGTCATATTAATTCCTATAGAAATTGTAGAAAGCACTCTATAATATACCTATTTGGTTGTATTAAAGTAAATACGGGGACAGTTTCCGAAAGGAACATGGCATAGTTGACAGAAAAAAAGAAAAATTTGATGAGGTTACTCATCTAGAACTTTCCTTTTGAACCACATGCATAGGAGACCACATGATTTCCAACGTCTTGATAATCCTACATACAAAAAAACACGAAATAAGAAATATCCATAGGTTATGAAGTCATCCAATATACTTATCAATTTCATTTAAACCGGTGAGTGGCTGCTAAAAATGTACATATATGGGGGTGCTTCTTGTCCTACGTGTACCATCTCTCTCTTTGAAATCTTAAGAAAATGTCGACCAAGATTCCCAAAAAATATAAACCAATCCACATGATCCCTACCTTTTTATCAACTTTTTCAATAAAGCTCAATATTTATTGACTGATAACATCAAGAGGATACAAACACAATGAGCACACACCTTGTCTTTTGATTAACTAGAATAATAATTGGCCAATTAATAAACAAAACTTGCCAGCATTGTGTTTTGAATATATCTCTTTTATATATCCACCCATGGCCATCTCATGACTCATCCATGGTCTGATGGCTTGTAGCTGTATGCATGTTTTCTTGTCTCGGGTATGACCCGAGCTACCTAAGATTGAGATATCACATATGATTAGAAATACTATAGAATGAAACCAACCACTAGAAAACCAGGAAAACATCCCATTTTGTAGCTAGATTGTGCCACATTTTGTTCCATTCTTCATTTCTAGAACTATTTTGGACCATCTAAGACGCACATGCCAAACAAGGTCACTGTAAACACCCATAGGCTCTTCACAACACACCATCAATAACATGACATGAACTCCCCACTAATCCACTCGGGCTCCTTTGCCTCTTTGTGTTGCACCTTCTGCTACAACTCACATGATTGCAGCTAATTGTTTTTTGTTGATAACAACACCACCTTCATAAAAGAATGAACTTTCTTTTTGTTAATTATGACATCCTTTCTGCATAATCACATAGACCAAGACATGATTGTTGCCCTGACCCAAATAAGATATCTTAAGATTGATCAACTCCAATAGTCAATACCCAACAATATGTGAAATATTACAATGTAGGGTGATATTAAAAGCTAATACATAACATCGCATGCAATACATGCTATACAATAGTTAAAAAGGAGTCATTGATTTTTTTATTGATAACAACATCAACAACGAGTATACCGCTGTCATATTCGAGCAAAGAAATTATGCTTAACAACACATCTTTTTACAGATAACAAAATAATTTTCTTATATCTAAAGTTAATTTAAGTTGCCATAATTTTTTAAGGCTAAAATTTACCTTCTTATCCATCAAAATCAAAACAGAAAGCAGACAAGGAAAACAATAGAAGTGTGAATCTCTCATTTACCAAAGCATGGTTTGTAGTTAGACGCACATCCGCAATATCGAGGATGATCTCATTTGAGTCTCCTAATCGTTGACCAGTGGCATCTCTATAAAAATTCTCCCGCGGGGTTTCAACTCCAATAATCACCAAAGTAGTGACATTCCTATAAAGAAGAATACTAAATTTATGGGGGTTATCACCGAAGGAGGCTTACCCCTGGTCTACCTATCCTCCGAAAACCAAATTGATTGGCCATTTTTCACACTAAATGATCAATGAAATGAACAATGGTACCTTTAACCTTCACGAGGCTCTATGGAAGTTGGGATTCCATTGGTTTGACTTTAACTATCGATACTGCCTTTTACCCCAAATATTTAATACTATGTAAGAAAACTACCACACTTGGTATTTGGTTAGCAACATAAACAACCATTTACTTGAAATACGCATATTTTGACTTCTAGATCTCGAATGAGAAGGCTACACCCATCTTTAGGGAATGTAGTTTTCATGAAAACAGCCCTTGACTACGGGGCAGCCTTAATAATTCGATCAAATGTATAGTTAACATGTGTATGATGGACTTATAGTGAAGGTCGTCGTACACAAACACAAATAACCCAATGAAATTGTTTTAATAGGTTCAGTCCCCTAGATAAAAGCGTCATATAGTCCTATGTTATGAAGTATCATTGGGGGGGGGGGGTGTACGGTCGCAGGCTCCAAGTTGTAACGTGACTCCTTGAAACTCTATCCAAATATCCTGCCCAAGGTCGATCTGAGTTGTAGGTAGAAGAGGTAGGATGGTGAGGGTGCCTTGACAAATGGTCAAAACTACCCATGGTGGTGATAGGTAGAAGAGGTAGGATGGTGAGTCTAGGTCGATGGTTCCATGAAAGACTAGTTAAAGGTAGAGGTATCCATATTCAATATTGCACCCCTCCCTCACATCCATGCATGAGTGGCCTTTGGCTAGGTGGGCCTCATATAGACCTAGAATTCTTTATCTCTTGGCTTTATTGTTGACTTGTCCATTTATTTTGCCTCCTCTTTTGATTTGTTGACTATGCCAATTTGATTGGACTTTTATTGACCACCCTGGACCTTGTGAACTGATTTGGACTTTTGCTGGGTAGCCATGTGGAAGTAATTGGGATCCAGAGTAGGATTATCTTATTTCCTTCAACACATGATATCTCCCAACATGCTAAATGGTACATTTTCTTATGTTGATTTGACCACCAAAGAATTCAGAGAAATTGTAGAATATAATATCTTGGACCTCCTTGGGGTCTCTAAAAAAAGATACCATAATGATGGGGAGACTACTTATCAAAAAATTAACCAAGATGCATGAGACACCTTTGATAGGAAAGATTCTTGGGGTACCAAATACTAAGACACTCCTCAAAGTGGTCTTCGTTGACCTTTTAGTCTTGATTGCCAAGCTTGCAAAAATTTATTGGAGTAAAAATATATTTAAACAACCAAAAGGTTTAATATACTCAAGACCAAAGATCCAACTTGTAGGTCATTGATGGCATGACCTGGTACCACTATCTACCATGAGATTCGCTTGATGTGTCCTCACTGTGTCGATTACACCCTCTAAATCGATGGGGAGACAAGATAGTGGCTCCCACCCATGATGGTGGCATGGATACCCTCCACAATTGGCATGGACGACCATGATGAGATTCAGAAGGGGCAACACATTGTAGGATCATGAGAGGGGAGAATCAGGGTATATGCTTGTTGGAGGAGACACACATGTAGGCCCATCGCCATGGTAGAGATGGATTGTGGGATGGAACGACACATGCAAGTTAGTGAGGAGGTGAGGGCGGCGGTGGGGTGGATCTAGGAATAAGGTGAATATGTGAGGGAGAAGGTAGAGGCCATGGGAGAAATCAAGGGGATCAAAGAGATAATAGTTTAGCTGTAAAGAGAGAGAGAGGGAGGGGGAGGGAGACAGGGAGGGGAGGCAGAGAGAGAGAGGGAGAGGGATAGGGAGGGAGAGGGAGGGAGGGAGGGAGAGAGAGAGAGAGAGGGAGAGAGAGAGGGAGAGAGAGAGAGGAGGGTAGGATATCTGAGTCAGAATGGATGTATGTAACTTTCTCCAAGAAAATAGGCTTTAGGTTTTCCCATTGGGCCAATTTTTCAATGACATGCCTTTTTTAGAAACACATGTAACTTTATTAATATTCTCTACCCATTCCAAGTAGGTTGCTTTGGATCCATAATACAAGAAATAAAAAAATTAAATTGTACAACTAAGAAGTATAACAAAATTTCTTGGAAACATCTTCTTTGTAATAGCAATCCTTCTAAGACGAATAGCTGGCAAAACTTTAGTAATGAGACTATAGATGGAATAGTGCGGTGATATTGCCACTCGAGTACCCGCATGTACTTAATTTCCAATAAATGACACCGAACCCTTAGAAGTGCATCCCGTTGAACCAAAACCTTCACCATATAATAGTTAAGAAAGAATCCAACTCCACAATGAATCAAACTAATAAAAGAAACTTTGCCATAAACTCATCATAACCTAATAACTGGATCCTCGAGGACACACACCTCTCTGACTCCATGGCACCTCCAGCAAAACTAGAGTAATTTCATTATAAGACATTAGAGTATCACCAAATGTGTTGACAAAGACTAAAAACTACATGAATATGAGAGGCACCTGGCCTCTCGGCGCCAAGATGGCAGTCGGAGGTGTCGGGATGAGAATTTCCTCAAGTGGCAGCTAGGGCTCCGTGTGAGTTGTGGGCGGACGATAGTTTTTCGAAGACAAGGGTGGACAATAGTTGACGATATATACTACGATTAAATGTTCATTGACTGGCCCTTAGTGTTGTATGCCACCAACGATTCCTTTTTTCTGCCCGTCACACACCTTCTCCTTCACCTACAATAATTACTCATTGATGGGCCACATATGTGAGTATGTGACCCATCAGTGGATGCCTTTTCCAGTGAATTTTCTATTTTGCCCACTTACGGGTCATTACGAAGTAGTACAGTATGCAAGAAATTATTGTTATGGATCTCCTAATTGATATTTGATTATCCCTCAAAAAATTAATATTTGATTTCTATTTGTTGGGCAGTTATGGCAAAGGGAGGTTACAACCTTGAGGCAGCAAGTGCAGAACTTACAGCACAATAATAGGTAATATTAATGTTCTTTAGTTTGTCTTATCCATGCATTGAAATAGAAAACAAACTAGTAGAGTTATCCAGGAGTTGTTGTTTGAGTCGTTTCATATGCAAATTAATTGAACAATCAAAGTGTGTCATACTGCCATGCATGTCGAGGTGAAGATGTCTAACTTGTAGATTAGGCCAGTGAAAATCCACTAATAGCATCTTTTGTTGTGATGGATAGAAATGGTAGTTAGGTATGCATCAGCTAGTTACACTCTTAAACCATATGCACTCTGATGATAGGCAACTGTTGGGAGAGGAGCTATCTAGTTCCAGTGTTCGAGATCTACAATTTCTTGTGAACCAAGTTGAGACGAGCTTGCATTCGATCAGAAAGAGGAAGGTGCCCTATTCTTTCCCCGCCCTTCCTTTCACTTCTTTTTAGTTTTGTTTACATGCATACTTTACTTGTAATTGATTTCCTTAGGAGCAAGTTATGGCTGAGGAGATCCACGAACTCAACCAAAAGGTTCACTACATCTTCCATGTCTTGCTTTTGCTGATGTTGGTGTTGAAATAGCTGAATCACCGTCGGTTCTCGTACATATTTTTGATATTAATTTCTGAGGTATGTTGAGATGTGATTTTCTTTTTAGGGATTTCTTATTCAGAAGGAAAATATAGAACTTGGCAAGAAGTTGAGCATTGCTCATGACCAGAATATAGAGTTGCAGAAGAAGGTAAAAAATGCCATAGATTCTCATGTGTACTAAATGGGTACGAGCAAATAAATCCTAATTTATAATATGGAAGTCTATAAATACTTTGAAAGTTATTGTTGATGAACCACATGATGCTATTACAATATAACATATATGCTTGAGCAAATCCTTGAAAATCATGACCACACATATATGATTTGTAAAAGAACACACAAATTTGAAGGATTAGAATGGCACCCATGCATATATCTGCAGATGCTTTTAGCGCGTCTATCAAATGTTATATTCTCCAATGCATTTTATTTAAGTCCACATCTTCTATAGTATATTAGAATTTTAATGCATATGCAAGTTTTCTTGTGGAAATGAGGGCAGGCCTCAACTTTTGCATCGATTGATGCATGTAGCAATCACATTCAAGTAAAACATATAAATGTTTCAAAAGTATGGTATGGACAAACTAGAAATGCACGCGCACACGCAATGTAATAATGGGCAACTAGATTCAGATTATACAACAGTTCTGGCTAGCATAGCATGGCCTTAGCTTCATTTTTAGTTTGTTGCAAGCATGGAAGCAAGATGATACATGAGAAACTAATGTGTGTTGATTAGCTTTCTGGGGCCATGAGATCGAGGGAGGAGCAAGCGAGCGGAAGCAGCTCGAAAGTTGCTGCAGGATCATTATTGTCGACTAGAGCACGTGAACCAAGGATTATTATTGACCTTGAGTTGCGCCAGCAGGAGCATGAGGATGAATAACACCTACTACCTCGTCCACTAGATGCTACTAGTATGTCATTCATGTTCAGTTGCATTATTAAAATGATATATGTGTTTAGTCGCATCCCATACCACATTTCTAACCAAAATTTATTGATTTGCATGAAATTGAGCAGCTTCAATTTATATTTTCAGCGCATGTGTGGACGATCCAAGCTCGATCATCAAATTAGCTATATGGTTACTGTGTAATTTGCATAAGGAGTTAACAAACATGTAAGCATGGAGCGTAGAACTGCAGATTAAGAATAAACAAAAGCAAAAGCAAGAAACATGCTTGCACTTGTATGGTTTGATAGTGTATGTCATAGACATTGGTATATATATAGATATATGTGAATCTAACTTGGCTGCAACAAGAGACGAGAGGTCATATACACCCTACGATCCATATTAATCGTTTTTGATTTAGTACAAGAGTATGGTGGTGAATAAATTGATGCATCAACTATTCAGTTTGACCCATATCTGCAATTGTTCCACTGCCGGCGTCATTTTGATGTGCTTCTAATAATCGAGTAGGTTCGATGTAAATTTGTCTATTGATGATCCTAGCATACTGTTGTTTATGTGGTAAGGTTCGATGTAAATTTGTCTATTGATGATCCTAGCATACTGTTGTTTTTGCGGTAAGGTTTTATTGTTTCTCCAAGTGCCCGATTAGGCTTTGATCTACTGTAAACTGAATAAATTAAACTTGTATGCGAGAGATGAATTTTTGTGTTTGGTCGTGTTAGCAATAGCTAGAAAATGTCAATGGATCCATGAAAGACATAGATGTTGTGTTTCACAATATTAGCATTATTCTGGCATCAGGCAAGTTCAGTTCTAGTTTTCAAAGTTATTGCTGTTAATATCATACATAGTATATTTATGTTAATAAAAGTACATGCTGGAGGGGTTACGTCATAGTGTGCCTCAAGCAAATATGTCATCATAGTCCATATCCACCATGCTCATTCAGCCAAACAAAAAATTGTTAGCCCCTAACAACCTATGATCACCTCCAACCAGGCAATAAAATATGATCCAACCAACACAACTAAAATACTAATAAAAATATGGCCATCTCTTACAACCCCCATGGCTATGGATATCCTCAAATCACCCATTCTTATCCTGGAACCAAACACACCCTTACATCTTTTACAACCCCCACTTTTAATAGTTAGGTGTGACAATATGACTAGACCGAGTCTATGGTGGCGAGCGATACGGATGGCAGGGCTTCACGATAGTGCGACAAGGTGGGCGACGATGGTAGTTCATGCACAAAATGCAAGATAAATTGCAATGGAATGAACCGTAAAAGGTATCACCAGAATCTAAATATAAAAGGACGGGGTTATTTAGGTGCAATGTAAAACTTCTAGAGGAATTAGAGCATCTACAGCCAGATATATCTAATCCGTCCATTCGAAAACCCCGCAGACGTATCTAGGTGCATCCACAAACATTGACCAGCCACCCCTCATTTTTAGCATATTGCATCCAACTACCTCTTATTTGATACATCAAATCCATATATACCATCCAAAATAAAATCTAAGTACTATGTAGATACCCTAAGCTAGCCTTCATTACTCGTCGTCGTTAGAGATGTTAATGACCTCCGTGCCGACAATGTCGGACGGCCATGCCTTTGAGTGGTTGGCCACCTACCACACCTCTGTCTTCTCGTCGGAATCGACCTCGGTGAAGATCTCATCCAGTTCCGCGTCCACCTCCTCCTTCGACTGGATGGAGCCAAGGATGGCCTACTACTCTGCTGAGTCCTCCGCTTGATCCACCTCCAACTCTGCCAGCCACTAGTAGGAAAAACCTTATAGGTAGGAGCCTAGTACACTGGTAGAAAACAAGGCTTCGGTCCATTCCTGAAATCCCATTAATCCCGGTTCACTCACAAACCGGGACCCATGGGGGCATCGGTCCCGGTTCGTGAGGCCACGGCACCGGCCGGGCCTCGTGGGCCATTGATCCCGGTTCGTCTGACCCCTATGGTCCCGGTTCCAGACACGAACCAGGACCAATGTGCCTCGCTCTTGGCCCACAACCATTGGTCTCGGTTTGTGGCTGGAACCGGGACCACATGACACCATTTGTTCCCGGTTCCAGCGACAAGCCGGGACCAATGGTTGGCCTATATATACCCCATGCCCGCAAGCAGAGAGTGCACTTCTTTGTTTTTTTGGCCGGCCGTGGGAGAGCTTTGTGGTGCTGTAGTTCACCTCCTATGCACATGAGGTGTTCGATGAAATGTCCGAGCCACACTTAAGCTTTCTCCTCTCGAAGCTCCTTGTCCAAGCTCCATTTTTCTCAAGATTTGTCTAGGTTTGGCGGTCCGTCCTGTCCCATCCCCGTCCTCACCGTCGTCGATCGCCCGCACCCATCTCGGCGCCGGCACCACCGTGGTTATCCTCTTCTTCTTATCTTCTTTCTAAAAGAAAAAAGTTCTTACTTGTATAATTTAGATAGATACTTGTGTAATTTTCGTATTTTTATTATTGTTTGTTATTATATAGTGCGATGGTTTTGGTATCCGTCTCCGTCGGTCCTCGTCTTGTCTATGATTCGGATGTGGTATATATTATCTTTTGTAACTATTTGTTTTATTTAGTGTTTATGACAATTATGCCGACCAACGTGACATAGATTTTTTTAATCTAGGAGGTATGTGAACCGGAAATTCCAACCAACATAGATATTCTTGTCGAGAAGTTAAATTTGGTTGAAAAAGGAAACAATTACTTCAAAGAAAAATTAAAAAGAGTTAAGAGGAGAAGATGAAATTGGAGTTGAATGTTGCCGATGTCGTCGACGATCACAAAATCAAGATGGATGCAATGCGCTTGAAGATTAGAAATATTAGAAAATGTGACATTCATACTGAGGCTTGGTATCATTACGCCGTTGGATCAATTGGTACCTTAGTTGCGGTTATGATCGCATTTGTTGTTGCATTTAAATTTTTTAGTTTCAATGTATGTTTTAATTAGATGCTCTAGAGAGCTATATATTGTTCAATAATGAGAACTATGTATGAACATTATGTATTTATTTTGGTCACTATTGTACTTTGGCTTTAATGTGATGATGAATTTCTATTAATTTGGTCACTTCTCTATTCATGATATGTTGTAATGGTTTTTAATACACTTTATTATAAAATGCACGAAGATGAGTCGGCGATAGATGTACGGTGACTGACGCACCTCCGAGTATATTAATGGCCTGCATAATTTTCTCGAAGTGGCTGAGGTAAACAAGCAAAATGGTTTTATGCATTGTCCATGTACTGTCTGTGGGAATACGAAGGCTTTCTCCAACTCTAAAACCCTTCACTTCCACATGCTTGAGAAGGGTTTTATGCCACACTATAATGTTTGGACCAAGCACGGAGAAAGAGGGGTTGTGATGGAAGACAAAGAAGAAGAAGAGGATGATGACAACTACCCGCCCCCTGAATACGGTAATGCTGCAATGGGGGAAGCTGAAGATCAAGAGGAACCAGACGATGTGCCCGGAGATGATCTTCGCCGGGTCATTGTTGATGCACAGAGAGAATGCAAAAGTGAAAGGGAGAAGTTGAAGTTCGATCGCATGTTAGGGGATCACAAATAAGGGTTGTACCCAAATTGCGAAGATGACAACACAAAGCTCGGTACGACAGTGGAATTGCTGCAATGGAAGGCAGACAATGATGTATCTGGCAGGGGATTTAGTTTGCTACTGAAAATAATGAAGAAGAGTTGGTCAAAAAATAATAATGAAGAAGATGCTTCCAAAGGATAATGAATTGCCCGACAGTACGTACGAAGCAAAGAAGGTTCTATTCCCTCCAGGATTGGAGGTGGAGAAGATACATGCATGCCCTAATGACTGCATCCTCTGCCGCGGTGTGTACAAGGATTTGAATGCATGCCCGACATGCGGTGCATTGCGGTATAAGATTAGAAGAGATGAACCTGGTGATGTTGAGGGCCAGCGCACCGGGAAGAGGGTTCCTGCCAAGGAGATGTGGTATGCTCCTATAATACCACGGTTGAAACGTCTGTTCAGAAACAAAAAAACATGCCGAGTTGATGCAATGGCACATAAAAGACCGTAAAAAAGACGGAAAGTTGACAGCAGCCGCTGATGGGTCGCAGTGGAGAAAGATCCAGAGAAAGTGGAGAGACTTTACAGGTGACCCAAGGAACGTATGGTTTGGTTTAAGTGCAGATGGTGTTAATCCTTTTGGAGAGCAGAGCAGCAAGCATAACACATGGCATGTCACTCTATGTATGTATAACCTTCCTCCTTGGTTGTGCATGAAGCGAAAGTTCATTATGATGCCAGTGCTCAACCAAAGCCCTAAGCAACCCGACAATGACATTGATGTGTACCTAAGGCCATTAGTTGATGAACTTTTACAGTTATGTAATGGAAGAGGTGTACGTGTGTGGGATGAGAACGGACAGGAGGAATTTGACCTACATGCGTTGCTGTTTGTAACCATCAACGATTGGCCTGCTCTCAGTAACCTTTCAGGACAGACAAACAAGGGATACCATGCATGCACACACTATTTAGATGACACCGACAATATATATTTGGACAAATGCAGAAAGAATGTGTACCTGGGGCATCGTCGATTTCTTCCGACCAACCATCAATGTCGAAAGAAAGGAAAGCATTTCAAAGGTGAGGCAAATCACCGGAAGAAGCCCACCATCCGTACTGGTGATCACATACTTGATATGGTCAATGATTTACAAGTAATCTTTGGAAAGGGTCCTGGCGGACTATTTGTTTCGACGGACGATGCGGGACGCACACCCATGTGGAAGAAGAAATCTATATTTTGGGACCTACCCTATTGGAAAGACCTAGAGGTCCGCTCTGCAATCGAAGTGATGCACGTGACGAAGAATCTTTGCGTGAACCTGCTAGGCTTCTTGGGAGTGTATGTGAAGACAAAAGATTCACCGGAGGCACGGGAGGAACATCAACGTGTGCATGAAAAAGACGACATGCATCCAAAGCAGTATGAAGGTCTTGCCAGCTATGCTCTTACCAAAGAAGAGAAGGAAATCTTCTTTGAATGCGTGCTCAGTATGAAGGTCCCGTCTGGCTTCTCGTCGAATATAAAGGGAATAATAGATATGGCAGATAAAAAGTTCCAGAACCTAAAGTCTCATGACTGCCACGTGGTTATGACGCAACTGCTTCCGGTTGCATTGAGGGGGCTTCTACCGGAAAACGTTCGATTAGCCGTTGTAAAGCTATGTGCATTCCTCAATGTAATCTCTCAGAAGGTGATCGATCAAGAAATCCTACCAAGGTTAAGGCGTGATTTCGTGTCTGTTAGTTTTGAGCCGGTGTTCCCACCATCCTTCTTCAATATCATGACGCACGTCCTAGTTCATCTAGTCGACGAGATTGTCGTTCTGGGCCCTGTATTTCTACGCAATATGTTCCCCTTTGAGAAGTTCATGGGAGTCTTAAAAAATATGTTCGTAACCGTGCTAGGCCAGAAGGAAGCATATCCATGGGCCATCAAACATGGGATGTCATTGGGTTTTGTGTTCACTTCATTCCCGACCTTAAGAAGATTGGTCTCCCTCAATCGCAGTATGAGGGAAGACTGACTGGAAAAGGCATGCTAGGAGCGGACTGAATAATATGTATGGACGGTCATTCTTGGTCTCAAGCACACTACACAGTTCTACAGAATTCTACCTTGGTGACCCCGTATGTCGATGAACACAAGAATATTCTGCGATGCAAACACTCGGAGGAGTGTGACGAGTGAATTACATACGAACACATCAGGACTTTCGGCAGTTGGTTGCAAAAACGTCTCATGGGTGACAACACTGTTTGTGAAGAGGTGTACTCGTTGGCCAGGGAACCATCTCCGGCTGCATTGACTTACAAAGGGTACGAGATAAATGGGAATACATTTTACACAATCGCCCAAGATCAACAGTGCACCAACAAAAACAACGGTGTCCGCTTTGATGCAGCAACCAAGAGGGTAAAGGACACATATTATGGTTACATAGTGGACATATGGGAACTTGACTATGGACATTATTTCAAGGTCCCTTCGTTTCAGTGCAAATGGGTCAATCTGTCATGGGTACAAGTAGACCCACAGTACGGAATGACAACAGTGGATCTGAACAATCTTGGGTACACAGACGAACCATTCGTCCTAGCCAATGATGTGGCGTATGTTTTCTATGTGAAGAATATGTCTACCAAACCGAGAAAAAGAAAAGATAAGGACGCAAATACATCATACGATGAGCCAAAGCGCCACATAGTTTTTTCAGGAAAAAGAGACATCGTGGGATTGGAGGGTAAGACAGACATGTCTGAAGATTATGAAAAGTTTCATGAAATTCCTCCCTTCAAAGTCAACGCTGACCCAAGCACCCTGTTAAACGATGAAGATTATCCATGGTTACGGTACAATAAGCAAAGGACACAAGCGAAGAAAAAGTGAAGACTTTCTCTCCACAACTAGTATGATGATGCCTTTGATCTAGAATATCACTGCAGTTACATGTGAAGAAATGAAATGCCTTTTGTAACAGCTGAGTTTTCGTCCGAAACCATGATATTTGAAAGATATTGCCGATTTTGTACACGAAGTACATCCAGTTTTTGCCGTAACCATCTCAACTTTTTAGCAAATGCTATGTGGGTGAAATGATGATACCATGCCAACTTTCAACCTCTTCAAAGTTCATTTGTACTGCTTTTCAATTTTAGGGTCATTTAGCTAAAACAAATCAGTAAATGCACGAGAAATACAAATTGAAGTCAAAAAGGGTTAAAAATTAATGATGTGGCTTCGAATGGTGCATGTTGAACGCACAAAAAGTCTGGAGTTCAAATAAGTTTTAAAAAATGAAATCCCTTTGTAACACATGAGTTTTCGTCCGAAACCCTGATACTTCGAAAGATATTATCGATTTTGTACACGAAGTGCATCCAGTTTTTAGCGTAACTTTCTCAGCTTTTTAGCACATGCTATGTGGGTGAAATGATGATACCATGCCAACTTTCAACCTTTTCAGAGTTTATTTGTAGTGCTTTTCAATTTCAGGGTCATTTAGCTCAAAAAAAATCATTAAATGCACGAAAAATATCAATTGAAGTCAAAAGGGGTTGAAGATTAGTAATGTGTGTTAGAATGGTGCATGCCGAACCCACAAAAAGTTTGGAGTTGAAATAAGTTTAAAAAATGAAATCTCTTTGTAACACATGAGTTTTCGTCCGAAACCTTGATACTACGAAAGAGATTGTTTGTTTTGTATACGAAGTGCATCCAATTTTTGCGGTAACCCTCTCGACTTTTTAGCACATGCTATATAGGTGAAATAATGATATCACGCCAACTTTCAACCTATTCAGAGTTCATTTAGCTGAAAAAATGAACTAATAGAAAAAAAATGAACTACAAAGAATCAAAATAATATTAACTAAAATTATCAAAGTATTGATTTGTTAAAAAGAATGAACTAAAAAGAATCAAAAAAATAATAACTAAAATTATCAAAGCATTTAGTTGTTAAAAAGAATGGACTAAAAAGAATCAACTAAAAAGAATAAAGTAAAACATTAACTAAAAAGAATTAAAAAATCAACTAAAAGAATTATCATAAAGATTTTTTTAAATATTTAATAGAAAACTAAAATAACAAAAAAAATCAACTAAAAAGCTTTTGTAAACCTCAGGTTATGATCAAAGTATAATTTTGCAAAGGAAAAGCCCCCCCTAATAGGTCATCATGGTCTGCATACGACTAGAAACACAACCATATGTTAGGCATGTACTGCCTGCTAGAGAGGAGCTCGAGAGGTAAGCCGCAGCATGGCTTATAAACCCTGATGAAATCCACTCGTTAACGTTTATGGCAGAAATTATTAATTGAACAAATGCTGAAGTAATATAATTTTTTAAGGCTGAAGTTGTGTTAGAGTTGATTGAAATATTTTGCTAGGAATTTTTGCAAGACTTTTGCTACTAGTCGTATGCCTTATCAAAAAATGTGACAATGTCTATGCCTTATCAAATCGTACACGCAGCTACGCTTCACACATAGGACTCTAGCTAGCAAGCGAGTAAATATCACATCGCAATTCGCATGGCCCCTCCGGCCAGTTAACAAATCAGCTACGACACTTCGTCCAACTTGGTGTATCAAATTTCTAGAACAAATCGTCATTGTTTAACCACCAACATCATATGCCCATTTTTGGTACACGAAATCACCCGAAAACATCATTTCTTTCTTTTTTCGAGTCGAGAAAACATCATTTCCTACTTGACAGGTATAAAGAAAAGAGAAACTGTGCATAATTCAAATTGTTTTGATTGTGACATCTCCAAATGATATTTTCCCTTCACATGTATTAATTGTCTAGATGCATTACTTTTGCATCATAATTTGTTGTTAGAAAATTCTGGCGACATTTTTTTAACATGTAAGACACAACCATCCCTCATGCGACTCATAAATAAGTGTAGGCGCGTCAACCTAACACCTATGGTGTAACACATTAAATTTATGATCAAATTTTCACACGCTTTCAACAAAAAAAAACACATTCGGATTGTTTGTCATTTTATACTAGTGCTATATTTTAAAAACAATCGCTCCCATAGCACTAATATTTTTCATTACCAATTAAACCTACACCCCTTCCCCCTCTATTTCTTGGATGTTATACAATAACTGCAGCACACGTCAACCCCATAGCACATCAAGTGTACTAATCAACATTTTCCAGGTGTGAAAAATCCAAGAAATCCTCATATCTTATACTCACACTAGCACAAGATAAATCACACATACAGAATAATATTTTATTGTCGAACCATCTAGCAAAGGATGAAAACCCTTTAACTACTCACCACTTCAATTTTTTAGCCAACCACCTATGTTATCCTGTGTTCCTAATCATTTATTAAGATGCACTACCATTTTTATGGCGACATCTTTTATAGAAAAAAGTTATGCTATTTTCTCTTTAAAAATATATTTCTTATTTCTTATCCAGCTAAAAGAAGATGTGGTGTAGTCATATTCTATTTTTAAATGAATTGCCCGCACTAGGTTCTTAACCGGTTTTATTTTCATTTTCTAACTATCACAACTTTAACTTGTACGAATAACTTTTTTTGGGTTTGTTGAGATTCCCGGCACACTCAACCGAATCCCAAAACTAGAAGCACAAATTTTGATAAATCAGTCGAGTGATTACCTGAATCACACTTCTCGAAGAAGAGTTCCATTCCATTCATGACGAAATCGCTAATGTCCAGTGTGCCGGATTTTTTTTAATATCCAGTGTGCCAGATTAAGGGGACGACCACTAAATGTAACATGATTATGATTAGTTGAGCCATCCATACCATTTAATGACACCAGACCAGACATGAGGAAAATTCATATTCTGCTTTGGACGCACATCGCGTACCTACAATCCCAGGCCCATGTACAAATCTAGCTCATCAATCGTGGCACCTGTGTATTCCCAGTTAATAGCCAGCGTACATGCATTATAAATGCACGCTGCACACATCACAACGTCGTCTCAATGCTGATAGCCCGGCCTCCAAAATGCTCCACTCATCTCTGACGAAGAGTTCAATCAGTAATATATGACATGCGTGTTAAACAAGGCACATCGAATCGACACATTCGTATGTGAAACGAGTCTTTAATCATCTACGATACACATCTTTGAATGGGGGCCAGTATACATCTTATATATATATATATATATATATATATATATATATATATATATATATATATGCATGTTTAATTAACCTTATCAATGGTCGAAGCCAATCTCGAAAAATGAATAAGCAATATATTTGAATGGAGGGAGTACAATTCTTCTCATGCGTTCTAGAATTCATTATTTTAAAAATGTACTCATGAATTAAATGCAGAGACGTGATTATAGCCCTATCCGTGCAAGTCATGTAAGGATCATCACATGAAACTCGTGGTATAGTATTATTTAACGTAACAGGATCATCACAGCAGTACGTACGTAGGTAGTACATTGTTGAGTCGATCATCTCTAGCTGCTAGTCTGCTACACATCAACATCAACCCACACACTTAACTATAAGTTTTCCCGAAGCTAATTAATGAACTAACTCTATGATATGATAATTAAACGGTCTCTAGCAAACCACCACACGTACTAGCTAGGGATATATATATAGCTAGCTAAAGCTAAAGGAGATCAATCATGAAAACTATATATGACGGTCATACGGCGTTGGATGACGACGTCAACTGGACATTTCGACGTCGGCCGCCATTGCCGTCGACGACGAAGCGCCTCCAGTACCAGTGCGTGGCCCAGATCCGGTCCATGTCCTCGATGGGGATGCCCTTGGTCTCCGGGAGGAAGAAGTAGACGAAGGCCGTCATGAGGAGCTCGCAGGCGGCGAAGAAGTAGAAGAGGCCGAACTTGAGGCGGCAGAGCATCATGAGGAAGATCTGCGCGATGATGAACGTGAATGCCATGTTGAAGACCACCACCATGCTCTGCGCCGCCGACCTGATCTCCAGCGGGAAGATCTCGCTCGGCACCAGCCACCCCAGCGGCCCCCATGACCACGCGAAGGCCGACACGAAGACGCAGATGCAGAACACCACGCCGATGGCGTAGGAGCGTGAGATGGTGGCCACCCCGTCCGTGCCGAACTTGATCCAGATCAGCGTCCCAAGCACAATCTGCAAGCCACTCATGTACAATTGATTGAGTGTGTGTGTGTGTGTGTATCAATGGAGTGTATGTATAATTAATGAGTGTGTGTGTAGCAACCTGGGCAAGGATCATCTGGCAGCCGCCTTCAAGGAGGAGCTTGCGGCGACCGAGGCGGTCGACGGTGGCGATGGAGACGAAGGTGGCGAGCATGTTGACGCCGCCGCTGATGACGGAGGACATGAGGGAGGCGGTGCCGCCGAAGCCGATGGTCTTGAAGAGCACGGGGGCGTAGAACATGACGACGTTGATGCCGGTGAGCTGCTGCAGCGTGGGGATGAGGATGGCCATGGCGAGCTGCGGGCGGTACCGGCGCTCGAGGAGCGTCTTCCATGGGTTCCCGATGGCCTTGGAGGCCTCGCTGGCGGCCACGAGGTCGTCGTACTCGAGGCCGATGTCGTGGGTGCCACGGATGCGGCGGAGCATGGCGCGCGCCTCCTCCTCCTTGCCGCGTGCGACGAGCGAGTTTGGCGTGTCGGGGAGGAAGAGGGAGCCGCCGGCCATGATGACGGCCGGGACGGCGGCCAGCCCCAGGCTGATGCGCCAGCCCCAGCCGCCGGCGATCTTCGCCGTGAAGTAGTTGATGAGGTTGGCCGCCAGGATCCCCACCGTGATCATGAGCTGGAAGCTGATGTTGAGCATGCCCCGCATCTTGGCCGGCGCCATCTCCGACAGGTACAATGGAACAGCCTGCACACACGCATGCACGTCAAACAAAAACACAACAATCTAGACGTACGTGCACATCAATTTTTTTTTTAACAAACTTTGCAGATAGACGTGATCAACCATGCATGCATGCATGTTTATAGTCGAGAGGTTGTGATCAGATCCCATCTAGGAGTACATGTTTAAAGGAAGAAGAAAACTAACGTCTCAGATCCGATCTACTCCAACGAGCATGCATGCATGCATGCAACGTACGTACCTGGTTGCTGAAGCCGACGCCGATGCCGAGGAGGATGCGGCCGATGATGAGCATGGCGATGTTGACGGCGAAGCCGTTGAGGACGGCGCCGACGAGGAAGACGAGGCCGCCGCCGAGCATGGTGGCCCTGCGGCCTAGCTTGCGGGTGATGACGGACGCGAAGAGGGAGGCGACGAGCGCGGCGAGGTAGAGCGACGAGGTGAAGAGGGTGAGCAGCACGCTGTCGAACTTGCAGTACTGGTTCGTGTCCACCACCTCCTGCTCCTTGGCGTACACCGACGGGAAGAAGCGCATCAGGAACGGGTCCATGGACGTCACGCCGCCTACGTACATGCACGTACGGTGGATCAATCAAGATTAATGTATGTATGTATCTTGGTTGAACAAATCCATGGATAGATCGCCATGGACTTGAGTTTGACAAGATTATATATATGTATTACCCGAGATGCCGATGTCGTAGCCGAAGATGAGGCCGCCGGAGGAGGCGACGAGGCAGGCGAGGAAGACGAAGACCGTCATGTTGCCGGGGTAATCCTTGTCGCCGCCGGTGACCGCCATGGCAGATCGATTAGACGCAAGGGTACGTACTACTACGACGAGGAGGAGGAGGAGGAAGATAGGTTAAGACTGATTAATAGCTAGCTTTGTTGTGGTAGTAGTATATATAGATGCAAGTGATGGTCAAGGAGACCGTTTTAAACTTAATTCCATGGGTGGATAAGCAAGAGTATATCTAGTCACAAGGATTTAAAATGTACTGTATACACACGTTGCATGGATCGGTCAAATCTCAACAGTTAGCATCTTCTCGAGTCGTGTAACTAACATTGATCCTTATCCAATTAAAACACATCTTATTCAGCGTCACCGTATATCTCCCAAAAACAAATCTGGTCGCTGCTAGCTATCTATGCGTACAAAATAAAAAGGTTATAATCGCTAGCTTTGTCTGAAAAAAAAAAACTGATCGCTAGTGCTACTGCTATATATGATCGTTATAAATTTATTACAAGTACGTCTCTCATCGCTAGCTACGATTTTTTTTTTTTTTGCCTTTTAGTTTTCTTATTTACACTCTTGTATTTTCTAATTAATTTTTAGTAAGGAACAAATTTGGTCAGAACGTATTTCAAAAATCATGTTCATGAATTTACAGAAAAAATTCCAAGTTATAAAGAGTCCTTAACGAATACTACCTTTGTAAACTAATATAAGAGTATTTACATTACTATTTTAGTAATCTAAATGCTCTTATATTGGTTTACAGAGGGAGCACCAAAGATATTCCAATATATAGTGAACTATCCTTGAATATATGATGATCACACTAGTGGAGACAGGGCCTATAGCCCCGGCCTGTAAGGGGCTTTAGTCCCGGTTCATCAACCGAGACTAAAGGGGCGGGACTAAAGGCCTAACCTTTAGTCTCGGCCCTGTTTCTACAGATTTTGTTTATTTTTGGGTTTTAGGGTTTTAAGGTTTAGGTGTTCGGGAGATTAACGTGATGCCTCGTTTGGTGTTCGGAAATTAGTTTTCATATAGTTCTAAATAAAAATAATTATGCATATATATATAAGATTAACTTATCTTACAAGCGAGCATATATATACAATTATATGAAGATCTGAATTATCGAGACTAGAGCCCGTCTATTCGATTACATGGACGAACATCAGTAATGGCCCATAGCTACACTAAATCGTCCTTTGTCATCTATAGCTTCCGTCCTCAGAAAGGTCGCAAGCTCCTCTGCAACAGCAATCACGCGTTGCTCTGGTAGGGTCTTCTCCCTCATGGCCGTGTACTATATAAGAAGAGGAGATGAATATGAATATCAATCATGATAACAAAGAATGACGGGTAAAAATAGAGGTGTGAATGTTTATTGCTTACGTCTACTGGCTTGGTCCGTCGTTTTGATCTCTTCTGGCTATTAACAATGTTTATTGTTAATTAAGTGGATTAATGTTGATGTGTATCAGGAATTAAACGACTCAACAATGTACTACAGCTGTGCTGATCCTCGGAAATAATACACCACGACTATCTCGTTAAGACAAATTAAGGATACCCATTTACCAAGTACAAATCCATGCAACAAAATGTTAATGAAGCACACGACATTGGAGCAGGATATATATATATATATATATATATATATATATATATATATATATATATATATATATATATATATATATATATATATATATATATATATTATTGTATGTCATTTTGAAATCAAGGAACTGAAAGTGTATGTACTGAAATGAAACACACAACCAAATTCTTAGTAGCACACCACACCACAACACACCACAACAATCAAGATGAAACAACAGAAAAAGTAGTGAACTGAAACACATGACTAGCTAGCACTTGTACGACTTAAACATCACCTGGAGCGTTAGGCATGGCAGCCTCTGGCCGGCTGATGACCCCGAGGTGCGTGAGCAACGCCCACAGAAGCGTTATCAGCTCCCCGCCGCGCGCAATTGCCTCGGCTTGGGCGGCGACGTTGTCCGACGGGGCGGCATAGAGGATCATCTCGGACCAGAATTCCGCGAGGACCTCCCATGCCGCCTCTTCTCCTTCATTCCCCGCCAGCTCCACCAGCTTCTTCCCGAGCTCCGCGCCATTCTTGAGCAGGTCGTGCGCCTCTTCAGACCCTACACTCAGCGCCTGGACCAGCGCTTCGGGACTCGATGACGCCGGCCCGATGCTGCCGGATGCCGCGAGTGCGCGCTTGGCTTTTTTCTTGATGCCCTTGTACAAGCTTTTGCACCATTCGTTGCCGTCGGGGAGTAGCTCGGGGACGTAGGCCACCAAGTAGGCGCAGTAGCGTGACAAGTGTGTGGCGGCAACCTCATTAGCTGAGTCAGCCTGGCGCGGTGGCTCCGATGCTCTCACTTCGAGGATGCTCGTGGCAATGTGGGCCACGAGCATGGTATCAGCTACACCTTTGATGCCATTCGATGCAGAGAGCGGATTGTTGTCGGCCTGCAGTTATAGCCTTGTACAAAGGGATGCCACGCTGTTGCTTCTGTTCTTCCAATTGGGGCTTCTGATTGGCTTGAAGAGAGCCGTCTTCACTGCTCTCGGTACCTTCTTCCTGTGAAGCAGTGGGATGAGGCGTCCGAGAAGAGGCACTGGAGTTGTGCTTGGGTGGAGTGCCAAGACTGAGCATTGGTTCATTTTGTCCACCCAATGATTTAGCAGCTTGCATTTTCTGCGCAGCACAAGGCTAAGCATCTTCTTCTTCCAATGTGATTTCTGCCACGAAGAAGCATGCCTAACATAGGAGCAGATCAGGAATACTTTAGTCCAGTTAGAGCAGATGTAGCAAGCAATCTCCCGCACCTCGGCAAGCACAACTAGTGCCGCAAGCAAACCCACTGGGGCAAGATCGAAGAAAACATTTCCATATTGTATCCGGTTCGAAGAACTATAGAAAACATGTTCATATTCGTTCTGGAATGAAGGTTGGCAATTCATAAAACACTGCATCTGCCCTTGATGATGTGGCAATCCCGTAGATGCATACAGCGAAATCGCAACTGTTGTGAGCAATACATATAATAAGCTCCAACCCATGGTTAGAAGTGAAATAGATATGCTCAAAATGGGTAGCCAACTGCTTGAATATGAGGTTGGGAGAGATGAATAATAATAATCATGAAGGAAAGAAAGCTCATGTGCAATCATCCCAAGTGGTCTTTCATCATCAACATCCTGGAGCAACACGTGTGACAATAAGTTATGGGCCTTGATGAAACCAAACTCAGCAATTGTATGCCTTGTAAATCGACATCTTAACAACTTGAACAATGCAAACGAAAAGCATATATCTTTTAGCTGCTTGGTTGAATACCTCGGAAATATATCATCCTCTAACCTCCAAACTTTATCAGTGGTCACTAAGTTGTTGTTGTCTATCCTTGTCCCATCAGCTTGGTTAGATAACCATTTGATACTATAACCATGAGGCTCCTTTTGTACCAATGTTGTGTCCTCTCCTGTAACAATGAGGGGAGGAAGGAAATGCTCACTTGCTAGCTCGGCTTTTAGTTGCTCCATGTATCCAACAATGAAATGAGGATTGCGCCCAAATGCTAATGACCTGCTTGCCCCATACCAAGCATAATATTTGAGAAGTAGCTTGGCAATGAGAAGAGAAAAGAATGGAAGAACCAGTAATCCATTTGCAAGATCCATATGCTTTATGGACCATCGTCCCGTTGAATAATATCCCCCTCCTAGGTAGTACACGACAAGGTACGAGGTCCATATTGCTTGAACAAGCAGTACCGTGCCAGGAAGGGTAATGTTTCGTCCTTTGTTGTCATCACCAGCAACCATTGTAGTTATGTTGACGCCAGCAATCTGAACAAGACTAGCCCATACGAACACAGTGTAAATGTGGCTACGTGTACTACACCACCCTGGTATTATGTGTTCATCGGATAAAACTGTGACAACACCTAGATTACTATCGATGGTAGAGACAACATAGGAGAGGATGGGCAGGAACAAGGTGGTGGCACCAAGGAAGAGGAAGCTGGTAAGTGGATGGTGACGGTAGCGCTGACCATAGGCACCGATCCCAACCATAACTCCTATCATGATGGTGCTCGCCACCAGCAGAGCGTTCACTCTCATCAACTGCCCATCTATGTGCTTAGAGAAGTCAGTGATTGCTTGGTCGGAGCAGTTTCCGACGCCCATGATCTGCTTAACATACATATCAAATTCAAACATCAGTACAAGTTGAAGATGTTGACAAACATGCAAAAAAGAACACAACCATTCGTCCAATGATGCTATGCTGCAATATAAGCATTCAATTGATTCACTGATAGAACAACATTAAGACCAAACTAGCTCATAGATTATTGTACTAAAGGAAATAATGACCTTACACAAGGGTGGCAATCAGAATGCTGGAGACCCCAATTCGGACTGCTGGATTGTTTCCTTGAGCGTCGGTTTTCAACCATGCGTGCTACGAGGTCATGGAAATATGTGTGTTATCTATTGCTACTAGCAGTCCATCCCGACATTTGCAAATGCACCATTCTCCTGCAACCTTACCCTGCAAGATATAACTAATATATGCCTTTTTTCCCTTTTTGTCTTTTTCATTTTTTCCACTTTTCCTTTGTTCCCTTTATTCCTTGGATCTGGATGCTAGACATGTTCTTTATTCCATGGTTCTTTGTAAAAACAAAAGAGCAAAATAGCTTTGGTACGTATCTGTTCGTCTCACTCACACTTCTTTCATGTACTCAAGATTACCTTCACCCGGTGGCTTGGACTACATGTTGCTATGCACAGGAGCTCCATAAGATTCAGCCCTTGTTGAAATACGCTGCACATCTTTCTCATTCGCTTACGCTTATAAATAAATGTGTTGGTCGGTTAATGCAATTCAATCAAAACGGCACGGAGTGACCAGCCCCGGATTTTTTGAGCTGAAAACAGCTGAGCATTTAAGCATGCAATTCAACATGGCTAAGGAGATCGGCGCCTAATTTAAGAAGTGAAATTTTTTAGTGTAGCCTCAATTGATATATGAATCCTCCCTGATCTTCCTTTTTCCTCATGCATGTGAAGATAAAATAAAATCGAAATGTACAATAAATAAACTATTTTTCTGCTGTTTCCAGATAAATATGGTTCTAGTTATGATTGTCCAAATGTATACCTTTTTGAGTTAGACCAAGTTTTCACCGTAAATAGAAAAAGGAAAAAAAAGGTTTCACAAATTAATAGAAAATCAGACCAAGTTCTCAGAAGAATGCATCAACATGTACAAGATCAAATGAAGAGATTGTGAACATATATTTCATGATTGATCTGAATCTGATGGAACTGATTGGATGTTATAAATTTTGGTAGTTGAATCATATGCACACCGTCTCTCGTTTGTTAGCACATCAAATTCAATTGCGATGATTCCGCGCGCTGGCAAGATGTCCTATCGCTTTATGTCCGGCTGTGTGAGTGTGACTGTCAAGTGAGCTAAATTTGTGATACTTCCTCCATTCCACAATGTAGTGCGCATGCGCTTTGCGAGGTCTAAATTTCACCATAAATTTAACCAATGAGACAGATTGCGATGGGAGCAAAAGTTATATTATTGAATTCGTATATGAATGAAGTTTTTGATGGTACAGTTTTTCCTTCCGTTGCAATCATCCACATTGATTAAATCCATTGTTAAACTTAAAACTTAAAAACCGAGGACGCACTATATTATGGAATGGAGGGAGTAGAAGCTTTAGACAGTAGGAGAATCATGTGTTCCAAACTCCAAAGTGTGAACAATACGGTATTTGGCACTTTGGCCTCCCTTTGATCGATGTTGTCTTCGATCCCTGACGTACTCCCTTGTATCTAGTTGCCGGGCTTCATGGAGCCCTTTATTAGAAACGTTCAAAAATCACATTCTGAAGCTTTGAAAAATAAAAAATAAACCATACATTAACATATGGGTGTATACTATATGCATGTAAATTTTGAGGATAAAATACATTGATTCGTAAGATACACAAAAAAATGAAAATCATTGGTTTTATATAGGGAACGGTGCACAGTGCACCATGCTGTTCACTATTTTCAAAATTAGCAATTTTTCATCTTTGTCTAGCTCACGATGTCAATGTATTTTCTCATGAAAATTTGCACCCATGTACAGTATACATTTGCATGGCATTGTGTGCCTTTTTTCAGATTTTTTAAAAACTTCAAAATATCTGGTTGACTTTTTCAATAAGAACAAGCATCGACAAAATGCATTTCTTATCTATTTATTGACTTCTAGAAAATGAAAACCAGTTCAGGCTGGCTTTTGCTTGCTTGTTGAAAAAGTTTTTGATGGTATCTTTTCTGAAAACTGAGCTCATTTATACATAACCGTCCATTTGGACAATATGAACGGGCATTCTCCCTTGATAAAATAAAATAAACAATTAGACCTATATATATGTGATGATGACTAGTGGGTGCGACTTGTCTCACTTATAGCATGATATGGTGCAGCCTCACATCAAGCAATGCCAAAACTCGCGGGGAGGCCACCGCGATGGGATCCCGCGGCTGCAACCTAGATGCAGCTCCCGCGCCGCGCCATCGAAGACGAAGCGGGCGAGCAGGGAGAAGAGCTAACACGGGAAGGGTGAAATACCGTAGAACGATTGTTATGCGGTTTGAGTTCAAAAAAAACACGGGAAGGCTGGAGAGGAGGTAGAAGAAGTCCCGCCGTTGCCACAGGCCGGCTGAAGGCCGCCGTCAACGGCGGCAAGGAGAGGCCTAATCGCCCCCGAGTCGCCCCCGAGTCGCCTACGTGAGACGACGCGAGGGGGGGTGGGGAATCTTCACCACCCTGGTATTACTACCAATATTACATATATTTAACCCAAATGATAATGCCCACACGTGTGACATGTTTCTACTTTGCCCTCATGCCAACTCTTATTTTACCCAAATGATAATATCCATTCTGTTTTGCATGAATCTTCAAGGAATCTGTTGAAATTTCAGTGCAACGTAGGCATCATCGTGTTTGTGGGCGTTTGAGAGTTCGCCCACACGACCCGCATCGTGTGGTAGACAGCTACGATCTGTGGGCAAACCAGTTTCTGTCCACATAGTCACCACCTAGTCCACGCGTGTGTGGGCGAACTGTTTTTCGCCCACACAACGCTCGTCTGTTGCTAGATGGCAACTGTGTTTGTGCGTATGTGGCAACTAGGTAAACTCACATGGCAACTATGATTGATTGCTAGATGACAACTGCAGTTGCGCGTACGTGCCAACCTGATAAACATATGTGGCAACTATGATTAACATACATAACAATTATGGTTGGACCACATGTGACAACTAGTTAAACACATATGAAAACTATCTCCGGATAACTAAAGTGTCATCCCGGAGGTCACTATAGTTAACCAAAACAGAGCGAGTTGTCATGTTTTCTCAACTACATTTGCCACCTCGGATTACTAAAATTGTCATTCTTGAGGGATAACTAAAGTGTCATCCCGCGGGTAACAAACGTAGTTGCACCACACGCAGGGATGGGAATGAATAATACTTGTTGGGAGTGTGGTCCAAAGTAGTTGCGCCTACACGCGTTTTAGAACCGAACAGGTTCCTCTTTCTTACATGACATGTTTAACAGCCATCGGCTTAGAACATAACCAATATAACTCCAAGACAATCTTCCTTGCCCTTGGCAAACAAAGAGAGAATCGGCTCAAGGGCATATGATGTGACTTGTGATATAGGCCTTCCAACCGCTTTTAACAAGATAATTAAGCTACTGTAATTTAATTTGTGGTAGCTTTAGAAACACCATCTACACTACTAGTAAATATATGTAATCTTGCAACAGACTGTAAATACTAGTAAATATATGTAATCCCGCTAGAGATCCGGTCAGCGGCACAGAGCATGGTGGTGGTCTTCAACATGGCCTTCACCTTCATCATCGCCCATATCTTCATCATGATGCTCTACCACTTCAAGTTCGGCCCCTTCTACTTCTTTGGCGTCTGCGAGCTCCTCATGACCGCCTTCATCTAGTTCTTCCTGCCGGAGACCAAGGGCATCCCCATCGAGGAGATGGGCCGGATCTAGGCCACGCATTGGTACTAGAAGCGCTTCCGTGCTTTGTTGAGGGCAATGGCAGACTCCGAAATGTCCACTTGACGTCATCCAACGCCGTATGACCAACATCGATGGACTGGCTCAGTCCATCATAGTTTTGATGATTGATCTCCTTTGGCTAGATATATATCCCTAGTGTGGTCGTTAGCTAGAGGATGTTTATCATAGAGTTAGTTATTAATTAGTTTGGGGAAAACCTAGTTAATTATGTGGATTAATGTTGATGCGTAGCAGGAATTGAACGACTCGACAAATTAATCTACTACTACTGTGCCGATCCTGGTAAATAATATACCACGACTTTGGTGTTTAGAGATTGAAGAGCGTCCATTTACGACGTACAAATCCATATATATGTAACCAAATGTTGGGAAGCAGTAAGTTATAATTATATGCCCTTAAGCAGCAACACAACACCAATCAAGATCAAATCAAACAATCAGAAATTGTAATGAAGCGAAACACATGACAACAACAGTTCTTTTAGTAGCACACCACACCACACCACACCAATCAAGATGAATCGAAAGATCAAAAAAGTAGTGAATCGAAACACATGACACGGGCAGTTTTTTAGTAGCACATCACACCAGACCACACAGCACCAATCAAGATGAACGACAGAACAGAAAAGTAGTGAATCGAAACACATGACTAGTAGTACTTGTGTACGACTTAAACATCACAACGAGCGTTGTTAGGCGTGGCGGGCTCTGGCCGGCTGATGATCCCGACGTGGGTGAGCAAGGCCCACAGGAGCGTTATCAGCTCCCCGCCCCGCGCAATGGCCTCGGCGTGAGCGTCCGAGGGGGCGGCATAGAGGATCATCTCGGACCAGAAGTCCATGAGGACCTCCCATGCCTCCTCTTCTCCTTTATCCTCCAACAGCTCAATCAGCTTCTTGCCGAGCTCTGCGCCATTCTTATGATCAAAGTAGGCGCAGTAGCGTGACAAGTGTGTGGCGGCGATCTTATGATCAAAGTCAGCCTTCCCCGATCTACTCACTTCCAGGATGCTCGTGGCAATGTGAGCCACCAGCATTGTATTAGCAATACCTTTGACGCCATTGGACTGTGAGAAAGGGTTGTTGTCGGCCTGCAGTTGTAGCCTTGTGCATAGGGATGCCACGCCATTGCTTCGGTTCCTCAGTGGCTTGAGGACGGCAGTCTTCACAGCTGTCGGTACCTTCTTCCGGTCAAGCACAAGGATGAGGCGATGAAGAAGAGCCAGTGGAGTTGTTCTTGGGTTGAGGGTCAATACTGAGCACTGGTTCATTTTGTCCACCCAATGATTTAGCAGCTTGCATTTTCTGCGTAGCACAAGGCCTAGTAACTTGTTCTTCCAAGGTGATTGCTGCCAAGAAGAAGCATGCCTAACATAGTGGCAGATGAGGGATACTTTAGTCCACTTAGAGCAGATGTAAGAAGCAATCTCCCGCAGCTCGGAAAGCACAACTAGTGACGCAAGTAAAAATACGGGTACATCATCCAAGTACCACTTTCCATAATGTTTCCAGGTCAATGTATCACATTCCATGATACATTCAATCTGTGAATCATTCCATGAAGCTTCCCCCGGCATATAAAGAGTTTCATCCAACATATAGAACAAGCTCTAACCCATGCTTAAGAGAGATATAAATATGCTCAAAATGGGCAGCCAACTCCTCGAATATGAGGTTGTGAGAGATGAACAATAATAATCGTGAAGGAAAGAAAGCTCAAGTGTAATCACATCAAATGCTCTTTCATCATCACTATCCTGGAGCAACATGTGTGGCAATAAGTTATAGGCCTTCATGAAACAAGTCTCAACAATTGTATGCCTTGCAAATCGGCATCTTAGCAGCTTGAACAACGCGAATGAAAAGCATAAATCTTTAAACTGTTCCCTTGAAGACCTCGGAAGCATGTCATCCTGCAACTGCCAAACTTTGTCAATGGTCACTAAGCTGTTGTTTTCAATCCTTGCCCCATCAGCTTGGTTGGATAACAATTTGAGACTGTAACCACAAGGCACCCTTTTAAGATTTATCAATCTTATGTCCTCTCCTGCAACTATGAGTGGAGGAAGGGAATGCTCAGTTGTTGGCCCGACATGCTGCTTTTCATCTTTTAGCTGCTCCATGTATCCAACAATGAGATGTGGATTGCGCCCAAATGCTAACGAACTTCTTGCACTGTACCATGCATAATATTTGAGAAGGAGTTTAGCAACGATAAGAGCAAAGGATGGAAGAAGGACCAATACGTCTCCGGGCTCCACATTCTTTAGCGACCATTGTCTCGGTGAATAAAAATCCTTTCCTAGCAAATTAACGGCAAGGTAGGAAGTCCATATTGCTTGAACAAGCAGTACTGTGGCAGGAGGGGTGATGTTGCGACCTTCCTTATCATCACCAGCAACTATTGCAGTGGTGTTGAGGCCAGCAATCTGAATAAGACTAGCCCATACGAAGACAGAGATGATGTGGTCCTGTGTGTGACAACTCCCTGATATGATGTGTGGACCAGAGAAAATGGCGATGACATCTTGATTACCAATGGTAGAGTTAACATACGAGAGGATGGGCAGGAACAAGGTGTTGCACTGGTGGAAAAACAGGCTTCCGTCCAGCCCCATAAGTCGCGAAGCTGTAGGAACCGCGACTAATGGGACCTTTAGTCGCGGTTCTGGAGGTGAACCGCGACCAAAGGCCTGGGCCCAGGGCGCTCGGTGGCCAGCTGGTGCACGTGAGGGGCTTTAGTCGCGGTTGGCCAGGACAACCGCGACTAAAGGCCTTCGGGCACCTTTAGTCACGGTTTGCCAGGCCAACCGCAACTAAAGCCCCTCCCCTATATATACCCATCCAGCAGCCAACACTTAGCCATTTAGAGCCATTCTCTTCACACTTAGGGTTTAGGTTTGCTTTTGGTTCCTCTTATGCACATAAGGTGTTTGATGAAATGCCCCAAGAGCATGAAACAAACATGACATGAAGTGTTGGAGCCACACTCCTCGATCGCGGTTAGCAACTTGATGAACCTTTGATGTGTCATTGATAAAATATGCATGTGTGTAGTTCATTGTTTAATTTATATTGTTTGTAGCTAGTTAGTTTAACAAATGCATGATGGTTAATTATATATTTTATATTATAATAATGCAGATGAATCGGCAATGGATGTACGTTAACCGACTCTCCGGCGAGTTCACTACGGGTTTGAAAGATTTCCTCGTAGTGGCTAATGCGAACAAGCGGGGGGGTTTTGTTATCTGTCCATGTGTTAACTGTAAGAATCAGAAGGGTTACTCTTCCTCAAGAGATGTTCACATGCATCTGCTTCGGCACGGTTTCATGCCAAGCTATAATTGTTGGACCAAGCATGGAGAAACAGGGGTTATAATGGAAGAAGATGAAGAAGGGGATGATTTCATCGATGAAAGCTATCTTGCTCATTTCGGTGATACTTTCATGGAGGATGCTGAAGGTGAAGGGGAAGGTGAAGAAGAGGCACGTGATGATCCCGTTGATGATCTTGGTCGGACCATTGCTGATGCACGGAGACGCTGCGAAACTGAAAAGGAGAGGGAGAATTTGGATCGCATGTTAGAGGATCACAGAAAGGCGCTGTACCCCGGATGCGATGATGGTCTGAAAAAGCTGGGCTGCACACTGGATTTGCTGAAATGGAAGGCAGAGGCAGGTGTAGCTGACTCGGCATTTGAAAACTTGCTGAAAATGTTGAAGAATATGTTTCCAAAGGATAACGAGTTGCCCACCAGTACGTACGAAGCAAAGAAGGTTGTCTGCCCTCTAGGTTTAGAGGTTCTGAAGATACATGCATGCATCAACGACTGCATCCTCTACCGCGGTGAATACGAGAATTTGAATGAATGCCCGGTATGCACTGCATTGCGTTATAAGATCAGAGGCGATGACCCTGGTGACGATGTTGAGGGCCAGAAACCCAGGAAGAGGGTTCCCGCCAAGGTGATGTGGTATGCTCCTATAATACCACGGTTGAAACGTCTGTTCAGGAACAAAGAGCATGCCAAGTTGTTGCGATGGCACAAAGAGGACCGTAAGTCGGACGGGGAGTTGAGACACACCGCAGATGGAACGCAATGGAGAAAGATCGACAGATGGTTCAAAGATTTTGCAGCTGACGCAAGGAACATAAGATTTGCTCTAAGTACGGATGGCATGAATCCTTTTGGCGAGCAGAGCTCCAGCCATAGCACCTGGCCCGTGACTCTATGCATCTACAACCTTCCTCCTTGGTTGTGCATGAAGCGGAAGTTCATTATGATGCCAGTGCTCATCCAAGGTCCGAAGCAACCCGGCAACGACATCGATGTGTACCTAAGGCCATTAGTTGATGAACTTTTACAGCTGTGGGGTGGTGTCCGTGTGTGGGATGAGCACAAACAAGAGGAATTTGACCTACGAGCGTTGCTTTTCGTAACCATCAACGATTGGCCTGCTCTTAGTAACCTTTCGGGACTGTCAAATAAGGGATACAATGCATGCACGCACTGCTTACATGAGACTGAAAGTGTACATTTGCCAAATTGTAAGAAGAACGTGTACCTTGGGCATCGTCGATTTCTTTCGAAAATTCATCCAGTAAGAAAGAAAGGCAAGCATTACAACGGCAAGGCAGATCACCGGCCGAAGCCTGCGGAACGCACTGGTGCTGAGGTATTTGATATGGTCAAGGATTTGAAAGTCATCTTTGGAAAGGGTCCTGGCGGACAATCAGTTCCGAAGGGAGCTGACGGGCACGCAGCCATGTGGAAGAAGAAATCTATATTCTGGGAGCTAGAATATTGGAAAGTCCTAGATGTCCGCTCTGCAATCGACGTGATGCACGTTACGAAGAATATTTGCATGAACCTCCTAAGCTTCTTGGGCGTGTATGGGAAGACAAATGATACAAAGGAAGCACGGCAGGACCAGCAACGTTTGAAAGACCCTGATGACCGGCATCCGGAATGGTTTCAAGGTCGTGCCAGCTACGCTCTGACCAAAGAAGAGAAGGTCATCTTTTTTGAATGCCTGAGCAGTATGAAGGTCCCGTCTGGATTCTC
This sequence comes from Hordeum vulgare subsp. vulgare, assembly GCF_904849725.1. Taxonomy (NCBI): domain Eukaryota; kingdom Viridiplantae; phylum Streptophyta; class Magnoliopsida; order Poales; family Poaceae; genus Hordeum; species Hordeum vulgare. Next base: position 1,269,124 of record NC_058522.1, on the reverse strand, counting down.
GTCCAATATAAAGGGAATAATAAACATGGCGGAGAAAAAGTTCCAAAACCTGAAGTCTCACGACTGCCACGTGATTATGACGCAATTGCTTCCGATTGCTTTGAGGGGGCTCCTGCCGGAAAATGTTCGAGTAGCCATTGTGAAGCTATGTGCATTCCTCAATGCAATCTCTCAGAAGGTAATCAATCCAGAAGTTCTACCACGGTTACAGAACGATGTGATCCAATGTCTTGTCAGTTTCGAGTTGGTGTTCCCGCCATCCTTCTTCAATATTATGACGCACCTCCTGGTTCACCTAGTCGAAGAGATTTTCGTTCTCGGTCCTGTATTTCTACACAATATGTTCCCCTTCGAGAGGTTCATGGGAGTATTAAAGAAATATGTTCGTAACCGTGCTAGGCCAGAAGGAAGCATCGCCAAGGGCTATGGAAATGAGGAGGTAATTGAGTTTTGTGTTGACTTTGTTCCTGACCTTAAGCCGATTGGTCTTCCTCGATCGCGGCACGAGGGGAGACTAAGTGGAAAAGGCACGATCGGAAGGAAATCAACGATATGTATGGACGGCCATTCTCTGACTGAAGCACACCACACTGTACTGACCAATTCCAGCTTGGTGGCTCCGTACTTTGAGAAACACAAGAATATTTTACGCTCTGACAACCCGGGGAAGCCTGAATCCTGGATTAGGAAGGCCCACATGGAGACTTTCGGCAGTTGGTTGAGAAAACATTTAATGAATGACAATGATGTTGTAGATCAGCTGTACATGTTGGCCAAGACACCATCTTCGACTATAACGACTTTCCAAGGGTACGAGATAAATGGGAATACATTTTACACGATCGCCCAAGATAAAAAGAGCACCAACCAAAACAGTGGTGTCCGCTTTGATGCAGCAACCGAGAATGGGCAAGAGGTCACATATTATGGTTACATAGAGGAGATATGGGAACTTGACTATGGACCCTCCTTTAAGGTCCCTTTGTTCCGGTGCAAATGGTTCAAGCTAACAGGAGGTGGGGTAAAGGTGGACCAGCAATACGGAATGACAATGGTGGATTTCAACAATCTTGGTTACCTTGACGAACCATTCGTCCTAGCGAAAGATGTCGCTCAGGTTTTCTATGTGAAGGACATGAGTAGCAAACCGAGGAAACGGAAAGATAAGAAAACGATCAGTACATCATGCGATGATCCAAAGCGCCACATTGTTCTTTCAGGGAAAAGAAACATCGTGGGAGTGGAGGACAAGACAGACATGTCAGAAGATTATAATATGTTTGCTGAAATTCCGCCCTTCAAAGTGAACACCGACCCAAGCATTAAGTTAAATGATGAGGATGCTCCATGGATACGGCACAATCGTAAGCAAGCAGGGACACAAGGGAAGAAATGATGTGCAATAATTTATTGTACCAAACTTTGTTGAATGGATCATGTGAATTATATTACCCGTGATGTGTTTGGTGTCCATTTTCGAATGATTCGAGATACCACTGATGATACATGAAATTTGGAGTGATTTAGTCATACTCCTTCCTAGGCGTATAATATGCATACTCGTAGTCTTCATAGCCGCCGTCGTCGTTGTAGTGGTAGTCGTCGCCTTCTAAGTTGCCGCCGTCGTCGTCGCTGCTGTCGTCGCTGTCGTCGGGCGGCGCTCGTGGCTCGAACTGAGGGTAGCGCAGGCGGGGGATATCGCCGGCCGTGATGTAGTCCATGACGCTCTGCAGAGTCCGGCCGTACCACCATAGCCGACGGCCGGCCTCGTGGAAGTTCCCAGGAGGCAGACCGTCCTCCTCATACCTGGCGAGCGCCCTCTCACGCCGATTGATGAAGAAGGCGTCCCAAGTATGCTGGTTATCGGGATGCCAGCGGGGATTCATCCGCTGCTCCGGCGTGAGGTCGAGGTAGTAGTGGTTCGTGATGGCCGCCCGGCGCGCGGTACCCTGAGGGACGGGAGGGACCGGCACGCCGCCGGCGCTTAGGCTCCAGCCGGTGGGGACGCGGTAGCCCGGTGGACAAGGGTAGTTCGAGGCGCAAAGCTCCTCCACCTGCTGGTAGGTTAGAGTGGGTGCGGTGGAAGCCATGAGAGAGTGATGAGAGATTGTAGAGATGTGATAATGCTGGCCAAGCCGGGCTACATATATGTAGTGAGAAATGGCGGGAAAAATGGGAGCGGGAAGACAGGAGGCGGGAAGACAGGAGGCGGGAAGAAAGTGGCGGGAAGAAAGAGGCGGGAAGACAGGGAAGAAATGGCGGGAAGAAGAGGAATCCAGAGCTGGTCATCTAACCTTTAGTCCCGGCTGGTTGGTGCAACCGGGACTAAAGGCCAGACCAACCGCGACTAAAGGTCGTTGCGCGCGGGGAACGCAAAAACGACCTCTCAGCGGGCGGATAGGAGAAGAAAGGGGCGGCGCGCTCACGGCTCGGGCGAGAGGCCTCTCAGCGGGGCATCACAGCCACCGCACCAGGTAGGCGTGAGCAAGATGGGTCGAGGCCGAAGGCCGGCCCAGGCCGGGGGGGAGAGAGGCTGTGGCCAATGTTCCCTTTAAATGGATTCTCTTTTTTCTGTCCCGTTTTAGGCAGATTCAATGCATTGTCTCTATGCATATTTTTCCTACGAAAATATGCTTAGAAAACAGAAAATAAAATGTTTGAAGTTTCTATAAAAGCAATGATGATTTTTCTGAAAAGAAAAAGATAAAAGGTTCTGAAAATAAAAGAAGATTTGGGGGGGGCCTTTAGTCGCGGTTGGTTTGGCAAACCGCGACTAAAGGTTACCCTTTAGTCGCGGGTCGCCTCCCCAACCGCGACTAAAGGGGGGGGGGGCGCGGGAACGCAAAAAACCCGCCAAAAACCCTTTAGTCGCGGTTGGGGAGGCGACCCGCGACTAAAGGGTACCTTTAGTCGCGGGTCTCGTCCCCAACCGCGACTAAAGGGGGGGGCTATAAATACAAGTGCGGGTCGCCTCCCCTTCCGCCGTCTTCTCCATCTCTCTCGTCTTCTCCGATTCTCTGCCGCGCGCGCCGAAGGCCTGCCGCCGCCGTCGCCCTCGCCCTCGTCGACGCCGCCCGCCGTCGCCCTCGCCGTCGTCGCCGCCCGCCGTCACCCTCGCCCGCGACTAAAGGGTTCACCCCTATCCTTTCATCTTTCCCGCGCCGCGCCCGCCTTCCTCGCTTCCTGTCGCCGCCTTCCTCGCTTCCTCCGCTCGAAGCATTGCGCTCGTCGCTGCGCTCATAGCCGCCCTCGTCCCCGCGCCCATCGATGCCGACAGGGCTCGCAGAAAAAGAACGTCTTGGAAGAACGTCTTGGAAGAACGTCTTGGAAAAACGTCTTGGAAGAAAAAGAACGTCTTGGAAGAACGTCTTGGAAGAACGTCTTGGAAGAAAAAGAACGTCTTGGAAGAAAAAGAACGTCTTGGAAGAACGTCTTGGAAGAAAAAGAACGTCTTGGAAGAACGTCTTGGAAGAAAAAGAACAGAGACTATCTATTTAAAAGTTTCATCGAATATAAAAAGTTTCATCGAATATGAAAAAGAACAGAGACTATCAAATATGAAAAAGTTTCATCGAATATAAAAAAGATCATCGAGTTAAAAAATCATCAATTTAAATAATTAATCAATCTAAATTGAAAAAAATTAGCGAATTTGGAAAAGTTCACCATTTTTGGTTGAGTTTAAGACTATCTATTTTGGTTGAGTTATTGCAGGACATGATTTTGGGAATGTATCAATTATCTTTTAGATTATTTCAAGTTACTTTATTTGTGTAGTTTAAATTATGTGTGGGATCAATTGTGAGTATCAAAAAATCAACAGAAAACCAAGAAGAGAGGGAGTCATGGGACGAAAAAACAAAGGGAGTAGGAGAGGCAACGGAACCAACTCCTCTTTTAATAATGAGATACTTACATAATATTTACTCCCTCCGTTTTTAAATAATTATAGTCAAAAAAAGATAGTCTAGTTTTTTTAACTACAATTATTTAGGAACAAAGAAAGTATTTTCTCGATGCACCTGCACAGTCCCGGGTCTCATACTCGTGTGGTTAGTACACACGGCAGTGATGAGAAAAAAAGTATGGTCCCGGGTCTCCCTCTCCGTGACGCCGTCGTCTGCCGCCCCGTCTCGCGCTCTACCGCGACACCCTCTCCCACCCCTTCCTCGCCCCCTCCTTTTGCCACCGCCCTTTCGCCACCGCCACCGCCACCGCCCCCCTTCTTCACTTAATTAATTTGTTTTTACTACATGTTTTCAGGACTGACATAATGGCGGACGATAGAGCTGACCCGATTATGGACAACTATGATCCGGACGGTGAAGCACATATGTTCGGCATCATAAACGGCGATATTCTATATGTGCCGACCGGAGAAGAAGAAGATGATATCTCTTCTTATCTGAACCTTGACGGTGAAGATGAAGGGCGCCGTCAGCAAGATGATGCCGAACAAACGTCGATAAACGACGATCTTCAAATGGAAGTAGCAACCACCTCCGGCGCCGAGGTATATATATACATTGAGCCTCTGGTGATACAAACTAACTGATTTGAATAAATATGTGTGTACTAACGCGCGCGACTCTCTTTCTTATTTTAGCCCTCGGCCGGATCGTCGAAACAATCGAGTACGTCGTCAAAGCGTGGCGCAACCAAGACGATGAAACAAGGAGAAACATGCACCATCGAGGTTGTCGACAGTGCAACCGGCAGGCCGCTGGAGCCCCGCAAGAACGCCACCAAGTTTGTCAGCCAATGCGGAGCCGTTGTTAGAGACAACGTCTCGATCACCGTCCAGGAGTGGAATGAGCCAAAGAAGGCACGAATTGCTGCAGGTTTCACTTTTGTCGATAAGAGAACAAAAAAAGATTGCTTCAAGAAGCTTATGGAACATTTCGTTCTACCTCCGGAATACAACAAATTCGATGAGGAGGGTAACAAGATTGAGGAAAACAAGGAGAGGAGGAGGCTAGTCAAACAGTTCGCTCTTCATAAGATGGCCGACGCATTCCGGAAATTCAAGCAAAATCTAGCCCATGACTTTGTCAAGCAGAACAAGACTCCGGATTTCAAAGGACAATATGAGAAACTGAAACATGATTGGCCAGAATTTGTGAAGCAAAAGAAATCGGAGCAGTTCATTCAAATATCGAAAAAAATAAGGAAAATGCGGCTAAGAAGGAGTACAATCATATTATGGGGCCAGGAGGGTATCGCATTTTGTTGCCTAGGTTGGAGAAGATGGAGAACGAGCTGAGGGCGCGAGGAATCCGTCCAGGTACGGAGGGATGGGACCCAAGGGCCAAAAGCTGGTGGTACGGGCATGGGGGAACGCTGAACCCGGAGACAGGGGAGTGTGTTTACCGGGGCAAATTAATTAAACCCACCCAAGCCCTTATTGACGCAATGAGGGATGCTCAAGAGGGGAAGATCAAGTTCAACAGAGAGAACGACGCGCTGACAAAAGCCCTCGGGAATCCTGAACACGGAGGACGTGTACGAGGCATGGGGCACATTCCGTGGAAAATAGGGTTCCCCCAGAACGATGACCCGTACGGTTACAGAAGCCGTAAGAGAAAGATGGATCGGGAAGCAGATGTTGTGGCGCGGTTGGCATCGGAAATGGATGTGATGAAGAAAACCATGAGTGTACTAGTAGCCGAAAGAGATGCAGCTCGGGTGCAGCATGAAGATCATCCAGCGGATCTCGGAAGCCAGCAGCGGAGAAGCAGCGTGGCTTCCACGGAGGCCCCACCGGCTGGTGCAGATGCACCGACGATCGAAATTAATGCACCGGAGCCTCTGGTGGTCGAAATTACTGCACCGGAGCCTCTGGTGGTCGAAATTACTGCACCGGAGCCTCCTCGCTACCCCGTGGACGATATAAAGGAGATGAAAGAATGTCATCTGTATTATCCTATCGGGAACATGTCCATGAAGGTAGCCATCGGCAGTGCTTTACCATGTTTACCTGGAGCACTCCACCACAACAACCCCATTCAAGATGGCTATGCTCGTGTCACGGTGGAGGACATAGTCCAAGGGTTTGAGGACCTGGAGATTGACATTGCTACACCTGAAGGGGAGAAAAGACTTGGAGATGTCAAGCGCCATTTCATTCTATGGCAAAAGAAGTTTATCAAGTTTCCAGGCGAGGCGCCAAGGACAACAAGTCCACCCCCCTACGGTGGTGGTGGTGGCGGTGGCGGTGGTGGTGGTGGTGGTGGTGGTGGTGGCGGTTCACCTACACCTCCGTCACGTCAGCCGACGCCCCCCAGTCCACAACGTCCGGCGGGTGATCAGACGCCGCCCCCCAGTCCTCGTCCGGCGGGTGATCAGACGCCGCCCCCCAATCCACCTCCGGCAAAGAAGCAGAAGCAGAAGCAGTCCTGGATTATTAACCCGGACCCTTATGTACCTAAGACCACAAAGGTACCGGAGCCATCACTGAAGCCTCTCCCCACAAGGCCTTGGGAACGTAGTGCCGAGGAAGTCGACGCGGCCGCGGCTGCTGATTTGGAGAAATGGAAGGCGGACTGCAAGAAGAAAAGAGAGCCCGAGCCCAAGCCAGTATTTTCTGATGAGCAAAAGAAGTGGGCTAAGTCATTTTTGAGCACACCGTCCCAAGCCGCGAAGAATCTGCCTGACGACTATGCACGTGAACTTCGCAGGCAGGCACTCATGTTCAAGGAGAACAAAGAGCGGGAGAAGGCCGAAAGTAAAAAAAGCGGGAAACAAGTTGCCCAGCTCGGGGAACAAAGTAAACAATCGATTGCCCCGCTTATAGTGGAAGCCGCCGGTCCGGATGCCCCCGAGATCATACAAGCTGCGGCAGCACAGGGATTGACTGCAACGAGTGCCAGAGAACAAGCGGCCAACTTAGGTATTACTCTTCGTGAACTGTTAGGCCTTGATGAGGCGCCAGTGAAGGAGGTAGTAATTACATATGTCAAGAATGGGCCTCTCGTCGAGCCTGCGCAGGAAAAGGATCTACCTCCACAAATGAAAGGTCTGCTGAAATGGTACAAGGGTTACATAAAAAATAAAAACGCCAAAGATTATATTTATGCGGAAGTTAGACATGAGCATCACTTCAAACATTACTATGTACAAATTGAACTGAGTGAATTGTTCCAGCTTTTCAATCTGCGCGATCTCGACAAATCTATCATCAGTTGCTACGTTCTGTAAGTGATTTATTTCTACCCCATCTCGTTCATATTGCCTGCACTATATATATGTCCTAACTATATTGTTGTGTCCGCTATTATACATGCAGAATGAAGAATAAGGAATGCAGAGTAAGGAACATCCATGATGTTGGGTTCATTGACCCACACATCGTTAATGGACATGTGTTGGAGCATCACCCCGCCGACATGGAGGCAGACCTGTGGCAGTTTCTTACAAAGCAGGAACTCAAAAGTGATATTCTATTTCCTTACCATTTTGGGTGAGTGTTTCTGTCTTGAGCACATTCTCTTTTGTTTACTCCATGCATGGTATGTGGCCGGCTAATCGATGAGTTATGCATGACGTACTGTGCATGTATCGTGTCCGCAGGTTCCACTGGATTCTGCTAGTAATTAAAGTTAACACCTCAGAATGTCTCGTCCACGACTCTCTGAATATGGATCCAAAGCTTTGGGGCGGCATGAGAAGAATGCTGCAGAAGTAATTATTTTCATTCATTTGCGCTCTATATCGATCGGCCTATTTCGTTCATTTCCTAATATCAAGTAACTAATAACTCTCTTGTTCATTTAATTTTCTTTGCCTCGTAGGGTTTGGAGACGGTTCGTAGATACAAAGGTCGGTGAATTCAAAAAAGAGCTAGAATTCAAAAGGTCAAAGCCTAAGAATGCTGGGGATATTCAGCCAGCGGGGACCAATCTATGTGGATACTATGTCTGTGAGATGATCCGGAGATACACCTCTGAGCGGGTTCCGAGTGATACCAATGCGGGGAGGAATAACCTCCGGATGATGCTTAGTCCAGAAGCTCGCTTCCGACCACTTCAAGAGGAACTAGCTGGATGGTTCAGCAGGGAAGTCCTCCATCCTAAAGGAGAACACCATTACGAGGACGTAGAACTTTATATGCATTAAATTATGTATGGAAACTTGTTCAAAATTGTATATGGTCATCCGATGATATTGAATATATATTGTATATTCCTCTTGAATTCTTTTTGGTTCTAATTTCAAATTTGTTTGAAATTGTACATTCATATGCATGTATGTAGTACCGTAGAATATATGAAATTCCTTCAAAATTAAAATAAAGCACAAAAGAAATAAAACAATACAAATTAAACAGAAAACAGGTTTAGGGGGGGGGGGGGGGGGGCGCGCGCTAAAACCCTAAACCTGTGGCGGCCTTTAGTCGCGGTTGGCCAGAAGAACCGCGACTAAAGGTCCTCCGCCCCGACGGCCGCCTGGCGCCCACGTGGACGGGCCTTTAGTCGCGGTTCTTAAGAAACCGCGACTAAAGGTGGGGGGCTTTAGTCACGCTTAGTTGGTCGCGGTTGCGCAACCGCGACTAATGGCAGTTGCGAACCGCGACCAAAGGCCTTTTTTCCACCAGTGTTGGCACCAACGAAGAGGAAGCCGGTCAGGGGATGGTGACGGAAGCGCTGACCATAGGCACCGATCCCGACCATAACTCCTATCACGATGGTGCTCGCCACCAGAAGAGCATTCACTCGCACCAATTGCCCATCTATGTGATTAGAGAAGTCACGGATTGCTTCATCAGAGCAGTTTCCGGTGCCCATGATCTGCTTAACACACATGCCAAATCCAACGTCAACACATATTGAATTTGTTGATAAATAATTAAATATGCATGCAAAAAATAATATGTACAGTGCTACGTATGATACTAGTATACTGCAATCATACGTATTTAAATTAATAATCAACCACCAATACGAGAACAATCAGCTCATACTAAATTGCTGTACTAGCAGCTCAAACAAAAAAAAATAGATTGGTTGTTGTGCTAACAAGATTAGATTTAGGAGTAAAGGAAATTACCTCACACAAGGGTAGCAATCGGACTGCTGGAGACGTCAATCCGGACTGCTGGAGTACAAGCATGCGTGCTACTAAGTGGTCATGGAGACATTTGCTGATGCAGCCTTACCATGCCAGACGTAATTAATAAATCATGTCATTTTCCCTCTTTCATGTCTTCCACTACGTACTTTGTTATTAGGCAGGTTCTTTATTCCTTTGTTCTTTGCTGAAAAGGAAAGCTCTTGTACAATATACACTCTTTTGTCTCATATACACATCTAATGTAGTAGCTGATTCAGTGCTGTATAAACGTCGGTGCTCGATCTCTCCGGCTCATATTAATTCTCTAGGAGCAAGAACGAACTTATATTAGACAAGTTTCACCTATGAGCAAGAACGATTGCTTCGAAGCAAGGGGAGTACATGTCTATTTCACGATCGGATTTGAACCACCCACTATACATTTACAGCATGTTTTTTCATTTATGTTGTCCCTCCTAGCTGGTGTAAATCAACTTTGCATTTGAAGTTACATAGTATCTGTGATGTGATGTGAGCATCTTTAAAAGGAATTCCAGATTCCTGACGTACGGCTTGTAGGGCTGGTTAGCGCATGTGTCTCCTCCTTTGCCTACCTAGCCTGGATCAGGTGGCGTCCTGTGCATTGTTAGTGTAAAAATGGAACCCCCTGCTACAGATCATCGGAGACAAGAAAGGAGAGAGGAAGAGACAACACACAAGATTTCCCGGTGCACGAACACCTTGTCGCCCGAACGGCTATTTGTGTATTCCGGCGAGCTCGTACTCACCCCCACTTGTTACAATGTCCAACACTAGGATTTTATACCACGCACACGAAGGACATGCTCTCCGCGCTCCTGCCTGCTCGCGCCCATGACCTAGCACGCTCTGGCGGCGTCCTCCGCGCGCGCCTGCAACGCCCACGACGCACCGAACCCTCCCGATCGCTACGCTCCCCTAGACGTAGTATCTAACAGACACGCATGCACACGGCGCCACCCTACCCTGGCGGCCCGCGCACACTGTGCACGCACACACGCACGCCACTGCCGCGGACCCGACGCACCAGACGCACCTGGTGGGCGCCCACACACGCACGAGGCGCGCTAGCTCGCCGCCGCGGCTTATTCCAACGCAACACTCACCCCCTAAGCCGTGGCTTAGAGTAGCGCGGCGTTCTCGACGTCGACGTCTCCCATCAACGCATATTCCTCCGCCGTCGGCCCCTTCCTCCGATGAGAATCCTTCTTGAAATGACCCCGCTCGTCGTAGTGGTAGCAGCGCCCGCGTCGGTTCTACCGGACGCTTGACGCCACGCTCTTGCCGTCGTCGTCGTCGTCCCGCACACTGCCTCGCCGGCGCTCCCGCGCACGCCACCGCTCCGCGGTGAGCATCAGCTGCTCCACGCCATGGTCGGCACCGTCCTGCCCGCGCCGACGCAGCCGCTCGTCGAAGGCTTTCAAGCGACCAAGGGCGTCCTCGAACACCATGGGCGAGACATCGCAGAATTGCTCGATTCCGGCCACCGCCACGTACATGCGATCCGGCACGGCGTTGAGCAATTTGTTTACCATCGCGGCGTCGTCCAGGGTCGATCCGAGCCCCGCGTAACGCGCCGCCATCCCGCTGATCTTCCCCGCAAATGCGTCCAGGGACTCGCCGTCGTCCATGCGCAGCCGCTCGAAGTCGCCTCGGAGCGTGGCCAGCCGCTCCACCCGCACGCGATCGGCTCCGACTAACCGCACCTTGAGAGAGTCCCATACCTCCCTCGCGTTCGCCGCAAACTGCATCAGCAAGTCTTCCGGCAGTGCCGTGAGCAACATCGCCCGCGCCGTCTTGCACTTCCTGGTGTCCACTGCTGCTCCATCCGCCTGCTGCACCACGCCACACAGCCCCCCGACATCAAGGATAGCCTCCACCTTGATTGACCAGGAGGTGTAGCCCGTTGGTACCAGCGGCAGGAGATGCATCGAACCCGACGCACCGCCGCCCCGCCGCCCCCGTACGGGACTATCGACATGGCCGCCGGCGCGTGATGTGACCTCGCTCTGATACGAGATGTTAGTGCAAAAATGGAACCCCCTACCGCCGGCGATCACCGGAGACAAGAAGGCAGAGAGGAAGAGACAACACACAAGTTTTCCCGGTGCACGAACATCTTGCCTCCCGAACGGCTACCTGTGTATTCCGGCGAGCTCGTACTCCACCCCCACCTGTTACAATGTCCAACACTAGGATTTTATACCCAGGCACACGACGGACATGCTCTCCGCACTCCTGCCTGCTCGCGCCCACGACCTAGCACGCTCTGGCCGCGTCCTCCGCGCGCGCCCGCAACTCCCGCGACGCACCGAACCCTCCCGGTCGCTACGCTCCCCTAGACCTAGTCTGTAACAGACACGCACGCACACGGCGCCACCCTACCCTGGCGGCCCGCGCACACGACGCACGCACACACGCATGCCACTTCCGCGGACCCGACGCACCAGACTTACCCGGTGCGCGCCCACACACGCACGAGACGCGCTAGCTCGCCGCCGCGGCTTATTCCAACGCAACATGCATATGCAAGATAGGAAATAGCTTTGCTTTAGACAGTATGAGAATCATGCATGTGTTTCCAAGTGTGTACAATACAATACGGTCTTGCCATTGGCACTTTGGCCGCTCTTTGATTCGATGCTCTTTGGCGATTAATTAAGCTCGGAATCTCCTTTTGATATAGCTTCTGTGTTGCTCCATCTCTTTTATATATTTCGGCCTTACTTCTCACTTTACGTATCCATTGGAATCTCATATATGTTGTGGTCTTTCCGTAGCTCTAGTACGTCACTGATATATCTTGGTTAATTCGGTTAAACATTCGGGTTTTAGTTATATGTAAAAAACAAAAGTGGAACTTCAAAACAGTCAGGAAATTTCATGCCGAAAGTCATAAACCATAAAAAAAAATATAAAATTCGTTTGGTTTCGTTTTTTTTGTTCAATTTTAAAATGCACAGAGTGAGATCAGACCGTACTGTTCAACATTGGGTGGAACAATGGTGTTGGGTATGTGAAAAGTATATGAATCGTCTCTACCCCCATACATGGGAGCGACGATGTTATATATTGATCAGGAGAGCCAACTCTCGGTAGGTTACACAGATCGATCTACTTGAGACCGTTGGAGATACTACAGGAGGGAGATCGAGATAAACAAGATAACAACTAGTTTAAACTACCTCCTGAATACAACCTTGTCTTGCAAGGCAAGCCTTCGGGTATAACTATCTAGAGATAAGACTCTAGAGATAAGATGTGTTTCAACACCCTCCCATAATCAAAACTTTCCTAAGTTGAGATTACGTTTAAACACTTCAAATAACTTTGTAGAAAAGCCTTTGTAAACCCATCGGTGACTTGATCGCCGATTATTTGCTTGCAACTCTCTCTCTCACAAAATGATAGTCGATCTCTATATGCTTAGTCCTAACATGAAAAACAGGATTTGCTAACACATAAGTGGCACCAAGATTGTCACACCAAAGACATGGAGTTTGTGTGCGGTGCTGGCAGTCCCCGGCAATGACACCAGAAAAGAACTGCTTCCAGTTGCTCAACAATTAGCAATTGTCTTGCAATGGCCCACCAGCGTGTGGGATCGCGGCAGTTTTCGAGGGTAGAGTATTCAACCCAAATTTGTTGGTTCGACACGATGGGAGTGAAAGGATATTCTTCAGTATTAGCAGTTGAGGTGTCAGCTCAACCACACCTGAAAGATTAGTATCTGCAAGCAGGATATAAGCAGCAAAGGTAGTATGATAGCAACGGTGCCAGAAACGATCTGTTGACAAGGCAGACTATTCCTAACTGAAGTATCAATGGCGCCAGAAAAGTATTGTAGCAGGTAGCAGCAGTGTAATGAGTAACAACAGTGGCAAGGAACAACAGTAGTGACAGCAGTAGCAAGTAGCAGCAGTAGCGACTAACAGCAGTAGCAAGAAGCAACAGTAGTGGCAGCAGCAGCAGGACAAAGCAAGTAACAGTGGCAGTGGGACAAACTCGTAGGCAATGGATCGGTGATTTGCTGGATGACATTCATCATGCAACAGTTATAACACGGAGAGATATGTGGCTAGCTCCCGTTCGTCGATGTGATGTAGGCATGCATTCCGTGTGTAGTCATACGTGCTTAGGGAAAAGAACTTGCATGACATCTATTGTCCATCCCTCCCGTGGCAGCGGGGTCCAAAGGGATACTACGGGATAACACATTAAGGTTCTCCTTTTAATAAAGAACCGGACCAACGCATTAGCACTTGGTGAACACATGAACTCCTCAAACTATGGTCATCACCGGGAGTGGTTCCGGTTATTGTCACTCCGGGGTTGCCGGTTCATAACACATAGTAGGTAACTACAACTTGCAAGATCGGATCTAAAACACACATATATTGGTGACAACATAATAATCTCAGATCTGAAATCATGGCACTCGGGCCCTAGTGACAAGCATTAAGCATGGCAAAGTAGTAGCAACATCAATCTCAGAACATAGTGGATACTAGGGATCAATCCCCGTCAAAACTAACTCGATTACATGATAGATCTCATCCTACTCATCACCACCCAGCGAGCCTACGAATAGATTACTCACGAACGATGAAGAGCTTCATGGAATTGGAGAGGGAAGAAGGTTGATGATGACGATGGCCACGATCTCCTTGATCTGGAGCCCAAAACGGACTCCAGATCTGCCCTCCAGGGCAAGAACGGGATGTGGCGGCGCCTCTGGATCGTAAAACGCGATGAAATCTTCTCTCTTGATTTTTTCCGGGACGAAATGGAATAAATAGCGCTGGAATTGGGGGCGGCAGAGCCACGTGGGCCCCACAAGCCTGGTCGCCGCGGCCAGGGGGAGGCCGCGGCCACAGGGCTTGTGGCCCACTGGCCCGTCCCCTCTGGTGGATCTTTGTTGGGGAACGTCGCATGGGAAACATTCGTCATTCCCGGTACATTCCCGGTAACTCCGAAAATCTTCCGGTAATCAAATGAGGTCATCCTATATATCAATCTTCGTTTCCGGACCATTCCGGAAACCCTCGTGACGTCCGTGATCTCATCCGGGACTCCGAACAACATTCGGTAACCAACCATATAACTCAAATACGCATAAAATAACGTCGAACCTTAAGTGTGCAGACCCTGCGGGTTCGAGAACTATGTAGACTTGAGCCGAGAGACTCCTCGGTCAATATCCAATAGCGGGACCTGGATGCCCATATTGGATCCTACATATTCTACGAAGATCTTATCGTTTGAACCTCAGTGCCAAGGATTCATATAATCCCGTATGTCATTCCCTTTGTCCTTCGGTATGTTACTTGCCCGAGATTCGATCGTCAGTATCCGCATACCTATTTCAATCTCGTTTACCGGCAAGTCTCTTTACTCGTTTCGTAATACAAGATCCCGTAACTTACACTAAGTCACATTGCTTGCAAGGCTTGTGTGTGATGTTGTATTACCGAGTGGGCCCCGAGATACCTCTCCGTCACACGGAGTGACAAATCGCAGTCTCGATCCATACTAACTCAACGAACACCTTCGGAGATACCTGTAGAGCATCTTTATAGTCACCCAGTTACGTTGCGACGTTTGATACACACAAAGCATTCCTCCGGTGTTCGTGAGTTATATTATCTCATGGTCATAGGAACAAATACTTGACACGCAGAAAACAGTAGCAACAAAATGACACGATCAACATGCTACGTCTATTAGTTTGGGTCTAGTCCATCACATGATTCTCCTAATGATGTGATCCCGTTATCAAGTGACAACACTTGCCTATGGCCAGGAAACCTTGACCATCTTTGATCAACGAGCTAGTCAACTAGAGGCTTACTAGGGACAGTGTTTTGTCTACGTATCCACACAAGTATTGTGTTTCCAATCAATAGAATTATAGCATGGATAATAAACCATTATCATGAACTAAGAAATATAATAATAACTAATTTATTATTGCCTCTAGGGCATATTTCCAACAATCTTTGCGCATGTATTTTTCATATTTTCTAGAAATATTCTCCGTAAATTTTCAAGACGTTCCGAGAACTTTCATTTCTGCACAAAAACAACACCATGACAATTCTGCTGAAAACAACGTTAGTCCGGGTTAGTTCCATTCAAATCATGCAAATTAGAGTCCAAAACAAGGGCAAAAGAGTTTGGAAAAGTAGATACGATGGAGACGTATCAACTCCCCCAAGCTTAAAACCTTGCTTGTCCTCAAGCAACTCAGTTGACAAACTGAAAGAGAAAGAAAAACTTTGACAAACTCTGTTTGATCTTGTTGTTGCAACTATGTCTAACTCATAACCAGAATTTCAGCAAGATCACAAGTTAACCACATAAGCAAGTGACACAAAGGTCTCACGGTAAACTAATATCAATGGCATAAACAGCTAGCGAGAAAATAATAATGAGTTTCAGATACCAACAATTCAATAAAACAAGCATGAAGCAATATGAATAGGTGGTACCTCGCTAGCTCTTTCTGAGACCGCAAAACATAAATGCAGAGCACTTTCAAATATCAAGGGCTGACTAAACATTGTAATTCATAGCAACGAAGATCCAGTCATAGTCATACTCAATATCAATCAAAAGCAAGGCATAGAAATGACAGAGGTGCTCTCTAATTGGTGCTTATATAAGAAGAGGATGACTCAACAAGAAAATAAATAGACAGGCCCTTCGCAGAGGGAAGCATTGATTTGCAGAGGTGCCAGAGCTCAAGCTTTGAAAACAGAGATAATAATTTTTGGGTGGCACTACAGGAATCAGCTTCTTTGCCGTCTGCCATCACAGACGGCAAAGACAAAATCCTGGACGGCAAAGACAAAACAGCAGACGACAAAGATTCTCACGGCCGGCAAAATTTCTGCGTCAGCCTACGACGGCATAGGACCTTTGCCGTCTGCCTCCTCCCCCCCCTCTGCGCCCTCTTCTTTGCCGTCTGCCCACCCTGGAGGCTGACGGCAAAGATCCTATATACACACCCCAGGATGCACATCTGGGTGCCATGTGGCAACTTTGCCATCTGCAAGCTGATGGCACAAGTCTTTGCCATCAGCTGGCAGACGGCAAAGAGCCCATATAGTACCTGTTTTTTTTGTTTTATATTATTTCACAGCACATATATATATATATATATATATATTTGGCAACACATTTATATAATTCACCACACATATATGATATATAGTTCACCACACATATACTTGCCAACACATATATATAATTCACCACACATATATGATATACATATAAATCAATGTACATCCCCATATATCGGAAGAACCAACATACAAAGTATTGCACTGTTTATCCATATATACATATACATATAGTTCGACATTGTTCATCAACTCAAATAAAAACAAGATAATATACATATAAAGTTCATCCATCGACATTGTTCAACTCCATGAATGCCAGCTTCCATGCATGTAGTATATCCAATCTGCAAAAATGTGAATAAGAAAGTCAGAAGAAGAACAAAATATGATGTTTTTCAGCTAATTATGTCATTTTTAGCGGAAAACAAGCTAAGAATATAATATTCATGAGCTAACCAAGGTTCTTATGCCATTTTTAGCTTATTATGGCATTTTGGAGCTAAATGGGTTAATTAAAGCAAGGATAATATGAAAGAGGAGAAGAAAGAGGAGGAGGAGGAGAAGAAGAAGAAATCAAGGAGAAGGAGGAGGAGGAGAAGGACAAGAAGGTCCTTGGCCTTCTCCTCCTCCTCCTCCTTATCCTTCTTCTCTTCTTCTTCTTCTTCTTCTTCTTGTTTCTTTTCATTTTGCCTATTTCTTCTCCTCTTCTCCTCTTGTTGGAGCTAAATTACCTAATGTCTTCCCATCTATGTCGAACAATGTACCAAAAATAGCCTCTCCGATATTCTTTTCAGTGTGCATCATGTCGATATTGTGTGGAAGAAGGAGGTGTTTAAAGTAAGGCAGATCCCAGAAGCATGGCTTGTGAGTCCAGGCGTGTTTTGAATTATACCCCTTGAAATACCCTGGACGCTCTGGATCAGGCTCGAGGGCGTTTAACTGATCCAGGATCAGTTGGCCTGTGAACGGAGGTGGTGCCAAGTTTTTGACAACTTTACCTTTGGTAAAGTTCTTCTTGTCTTTTCTAAACTGATGGTCAGGATTCAGGAATTGTCTATGCAAGTCAAAGCAAGAATACTTCCGACCCTCCTGCAACCAATGAAACTGAAGAGCTGCCTTGCATTGGGGGCATGGGAACCTTCCATGCACACACCATCCAGAGAATACTACTGATAATTTACTAGGGCATGTTCTTATATGTGTAACTTATCTACATCAAATGTGAGCTCATTTCATTTATCCAATTCCTCTCAATAATTTTTACAAGTTTCTGTCCATAGAAGAGCATTGTGAAGGAAGTGCCACTTTGGCATGTCCAAATGGTATAAAAACGTACAATACTTTCCTATGCCCAAATCACCATCCTCCACCAAATTGTAGATCAATCCAAGCATTCATTTGAGCCCAGATTCAACATCCGTATTTTTGCCAAGTGTGGTACTTTGCAAACCAAGTGCCACCTAGACTCCTTCATTTGAGCTAAAAATTTGCCAAGACAGTCTCCTTAGTAGACGATCATCCTCACTCAAAAATCAGGCCCATTGGCCTTGTGAATTTCCCCCACCGCTAATCAAACACTTGGCTGTTAATTCATGTTTGAGCTTATTTCAGTCTTCTCGTGAGATTTTTCTATTGTATTATTCTTACTAACACCTAACGGGGGAGTGATAAACCCACCAGACATGCCTAGACTTCCCAGAACGCGCGACAATGTCACAGTCACGCGGTGACCACGCGGTTGGCATGCTCGTTTACACGCTCTAGAGTTGGGGCCCTCAGACACCATCCAAACCTCGATGTCTTGCCACCACACCATGTATCTATGATTAAATGGATACTTATGTACCTAAACATGAATTTTGGGAAAAATAAAGAGTAAAGTATAATGCAGCTGCAGTTCAAATTTGACGTGCTTCCATCTCAATCGGTGGAAATTTGTCTTTTTCAGGAGCGGTGGATAAAAGATTTTGAGACCCAACAATTAGGTCAATTGTGCATTAAATATGGACTAGTATTTTAGAAAACTGATTTTGTACAATTTTGCAACAAAATATGGTAGATCCTTCACAAAAAAATTGGGCATTAGAAAAATGGAAAATGCATTTTTCGTCCAAAGAAAATGAAAACTTCCTTAGGCAACATTGTTTTCCATTCCAATATGCACCATTGTGCATAATATGAGATTATTTGAACAAAATATGCAATGAATGTGGTCATAAGATTGATCATTTGGCTTGAAAGCCATGAATCTTCACACATGATAACTCATTTCTAAGAATATTTTTTTAAAATAATTGTCATATTACAAGTTTATTATTTTACCTGATAACTTTGTCACATATAATGACACAATGTGAAAGTTTTCCATTTTTTTGATTTGTTTTGAATTTTTCATGCCCATTTCAATATGCGGTAAAAACGGCGGGTATAACCGTTCCTACCTAGTGGTTGAATTATGGAAAACTTTCGGTGTTTCTCTGATTAAATAGATACTTCTATACCTAAAAATTCATTTTGGAAAACATAAAGAGCAAACTATAAGATAGCTGCAGTTCAAATTTGATCCGCTTCCACATGAACCGGCGAAAATTTGTCTTTTTTACAAGAGGTGGATAAAAGCTTTTGACACCCAACCATTTGGTCAATTGTATATTAAATATGTCCTAGTATTTTAGAAAAATGATTTGGTCCAATTTCGCAACAAATATATGGTAGTTTCTTCACAAAAAACTCATTTTGGGTACTCGAAAAATGAAAAATGAATTTTGCGTCCAAAGAAAATGAGAACTTCCTTAGCAAACATTGTTTTCCATTCCAATACGCACCCCTGTGCACAATATGAGATCATTTGAACAAACTATGCCATGAATTTAGCGATAAGATTGATCATTTGGTTTGAAAGCAATGAATCTTCACACATGATAGGTCATTTCTAAGAACACTTTTTAAAAATAATTGCTATATTACAAGTTTATTATTTTACCTGATAACTTTGTCACATATAATGACACAATGCGAAGGTTTTGCATTTACTTGGTATCAGTATTTTATATGTATCAGTAATTATATGGAGAAGATCCATAGGTTCAACATAATTTCAAGAGCATAAGGAGAATATCCATAAGTTCAACATAATTTCAAGATCATAAGGAGAAGATCCATAGGTTCACCATAGCAGTACATAAGTTCAATATCATAAAAGTGCAGATGCACTTGGATAAATAGTCAAATATGAACTCAGTTTTATAGGTTCAAAGAGCAATTGTTTTTTTATAGGGGAAAGGAAATAACAAAAAGTTGTTTGTTTTGTGAGAAAGGGTTCCTTTTTCATATACTTTCCCTCAATAAATAAAAAATTCAAAACAAAAACCGCTACTATTCAGATAAGAATGACACAACTGCAGTTTTACATTAAGGACGTACCCAAATTCTCGTAGTGGGCCAGCCCATCGTCGTACTTGAAGAATCCATTCATGCCCAATGCTTACATCACTAGTGGGGACAGGGCCTATAGACCCGGCCCGTAAGGGGCTTTAGTCCCGGTTGGTGTCCCGGGTCTTAACACGGACCGGGACTAAAGGATCCGTCTATTTATTTTGTTTGTTTGACCCCAAAAGGTACCTTATTTATTTATTTTTCAAATTTTATTTTTGAATATTCTTTGATTTGTTTTTAAGTTTTATTTCAATTTTTAAATCTTTGATTTATTTGACAATTTAATCTCTAATCACCCATCCTCACTGCTCTAGCGTAGATTACTCATTTCAAATCGTCTAACTTCTCGGCCGGTCACCCCTCCTTTCAGTGCTTCAGCCCGAGCACGCTTAACTTCCTAGTTCTATCGCCCCTAGTTGCCAAGTTTGCACTTGTTGTTCTCCTGACAATAGTAAGCTATCAATCCTAAACAACCTAGGTTTGATGTCATGTCACATGATTTAATTTTTTGAATTCAAACAATTATTAAAATAAACAAAATAAGTAATAATAATAGTGAATTTCAATGAGAACAACCTAAAGATTTTAAATAAAATTATTTTTTCTTATTTTTATGGAAAAAACTTCTTTTTGCCATAACTTTTTTTACATTTGGAATTTTGAGCATCTGAGAAAACTTCACCGGGCAAGCCCCGGTGAAATCGATTCCCAATTTTCTCTAGTTTTTTTTATATATTAAACTTTTTTTATGTCGTATGCAAAAGTTATGGCCGTTTTACATTTTTCCCTTTTTTGAAAAAACGGTCAAAATTCATATCTCAAAATTTGTATACCAACTAGGCACTAAAACCTAACTACATCTCAAAGGATTTTATTTTTTGAAGATTTTAGCATTTTTGTTTATTTTCTACAAAACTAAAAAAGACGGTCCAGGGAGGGTAGAGTTTGAAAATTTCAGAATCCCCTTCAGCCAAGAGTCCAATCATACCCGTCGACTACATTTGCTAGCACCGTCCCCGCCAGAATCACAACTAAGGTTAACCAAGCCAGATTTAACCCTTTCTAACTTTATTTGCTATGTTGAGCCAAATGACCCTGAAATTGAAAAGAACTATAATGAACTCTGAAAATGTTGAAACTTGGCATGGTATCATCATTTCATCAACATAGCTTGTGTTAAAAAGTTGAGAGGGTTACGACAAAAACTGGATGCACTTCGTGTACAAACTGGACCATCTCCTTCGAAGTATCACGGTTTCGGACGAAAACCCATCTGCTAGAAAGATATATTATTTTTTACTTATTTCAACTTTAGACATTGTATGCATTTTGTGCATTCAATATAAACCATTCAAAACCACATCCTAAATTTCGACCCTTTATAACTTCATTTGCTATTTTTCATGCATTTAATGATTTTTTGACCTAAATGACCTTGAAATTGAAAAGCCCGACAAATGAACTCTGAAAAGGTTGAAACTTGGCATCGTATCATCATCTCTCCCACATAGCATGTGCTAAAAAGTTGAGAGGGTTACGTCAAAAACTGGATGCACTTCGTGTACAAAATGAACAATCTCTTTCGAAGTATCAGGGTTTCGAACGAAAACTCATCTATTGCAAAGGGATTTCATTTTTTCGAACTTATTTGAACTCCATACTTTTTGTGTGTTTAAAATACACCATTTAAAGCCACATCATAAATTTTCAATATTTTCTGACTTCATTTGGTATTTTTCATGCATTTACTTACTTTTTTGAGCTAATTGACCCTGAAATTGAAAAGCACTACAAGTGAACTCTGAAAAGGTTGAAAGTTGGCATGGTATCATAGTTTCACCCACATGGCATGTGCTAAAAAGTTGAGAGAGTTACGATAAAAACTAGATGCACTTCGTGTACAAACTGGATCATCCTTCGAAGTATCAAGGTTTGAGACGAAAACCCATCTGCTACAAAGGCATTTTATTAAAATGATTTTAATTCCATACTTTTTATGCATTCAATATGCACCATACTATAACATGTTAAAATCTACAGAAAGTACTAACAAAAAATAATAAAGAACAACAATTAAATGGCTAAAACAACTATATAAGCAAAACAATATTGTTTTAATTAAAATCTAAATTTAAATTATTCTAAAAATAACCAAATAAATCTTACTGTGATAACAATCTAACAGATGACTAGGAGAAAAAAGAATTAAATTAAAAACTATTTGTAAACTCAAGTTATTCACAATTTGGGTTTGAAGCAAATTTGAACAAATTCAAATTTAAACCATTCAAATTTAAAAACTAATTGCACAAACAAAAACTAGACAAAATTTTGAATCTAATGAAAAAAGAATCACTCAAAAAAATTAAATATCCTAAAAGATATAAGCAATTTAAAACAGAAACTACAAACAGAAATAAAATTTAAAAACAGGAAAAAATAAAAATACAAAACCCCTTTAGTCCCGGTTCGTGTCTCGAACCGGGACTAAAGGTCTACCCTTTAGTCCCGGTACTAAAGCCTCCAAACCCTTTAGTCCCGGTTCGAGACACGAACCGGGACTAAAGGTCCCTTTTGAACCGGGAATAAAGACCGACCGGCGCCCTTGTCGTTCGAACCGGGACAAATGCTAACATTAGTCCCGGTTCGTAATGGAACCGGGACTAATGTGTGAATTGAGCTGGTACGGAAGCCCTTTTTTCTACTAGTGCATACTTTTTTTTGGGTGTATAGTGAAGTAACTATTGTACTACATTGCTTGGCATGCCCTCGTCTCGCCTCTAGCTCTCCGCTAATGGCCTGGCCCAACATTGTAGCTCCTTAGAGCAGTTTTGGAAAGGTTGCATGGACAGGTTTTGATCGGTTTTAAAACCTTCTCTGCGGTTTATTCTTCTTCCATGTTTCAATGTGATTTCCGTAACGATCTCATCTTTTTCTCAAATTGGTTTCTTTTTCTCTGTATGTCTTTTCTCTTTGTTCTTCATTTTTCAAATACATGTTAATGTTTTTTATACATGTTGAATATTTTCTTAAAACATGTTGAATACTTTTCTAAAATACGTGTTGAACATTTATCAATTCACATTGATGAAAATATGTAACACAAAACTTTTATTTATTAATGTGAAAAGCATTTTTTTAATGTTTAGACATTTTTTAAAACGCCATGAACATTTTTCTCAATGGTACGAAGTAGTATATTAAATTGTGTAAGAATTTTTCAAACATCTCATGAACATATTTTTTAAACCCATGAATATATTTTTTTTAGAAAAGGAGGTTTGCCTCCGGCCTCTGCATCAGGGCGATGCATCCAACCATTTTATTTAATGAAACGAAGCAAACATTCAGCGGTTCCGAACCAGGTCCAAAATAACAGAAAATTACATAAATGGATAATAAAAAGCCACAACCGGCTACAAATATAGGCCTAGATGCCTAATCATCTATCCTATTAGTGGACCGCCATCCAAACCGGTTGTATATATCTCGTGCTACCATCTCTCATCGGATAGACCAGGTAACCAAAGGCTCCCTGATTTTCACAGGTGTGAGTAACGACCATATACGGATCCACGCCGATGCCGTGTGGAGTACCTGCAAGAAATTGACATTTGATAATCTGTTAAAGTTCACATCATTTCTGCAATTCCAAATAGCCCAGATCAATGCACATGCTCCTATACGAATATGTGTGGCAATATACATGTTTACCCCATTTAGCCACGTCCCAAACAACGTATCAATGCTATCCGGTGGTGTAATGTTGAAAGCTATATGGACTGTTTGCCATAGAATTTTAGCAAGTGGGCAATGAAGAAAAAGGTGTTTGATAGTCTTCTCATGATCAGAGAAGGAACAACGTTTATCCCCGCCCCCCAATTTCTCTTAGCCAAATTATCTCTGGTTAGAATCACCTTCTTATGGACAAACCACATGAAAATTTTGATCCGTAAAGGGACTTTAACTTTCCAGATATTATTGGACTTGGGAATAGTAGATGTATTTATGATGCTTAAATACATGGACTTCACAGAAAACACTCCATTGGGCGTTAGCTTCCAATGAAACTTGTCCGCCTCCTCCGATAAGCAGACATCCATGAGTCTTGTAACTAAATGCAGCCATGCATCCCATCTATGTCCTATCAATGCTCTCCGGAACTGAATATTCAGAGGATTAGACTGTAATATTGTGGCAACGTATGGGTCCTTACGTTGAACAATATTATAGATAGATGGATAGTGTATGGCTAGAGGCAAGTCCCCCATCCATGTATCCTCCCAGAATCTAGTTGACTTCCCATCACCTACAACAAATCTTGATTTTTGAAAGAAGGTTGTTCTCACTGACATCAAGCCTTTCCAAAATGCTGAATCATTGGGATTTAGTAGCACCTGAGCTAGAGTTTTAGTTTGTAGGTACTTATTACGCAAAATTTATACCCACATAACCTCCGTCTCCATAGAAAGTCTGAACAGCCATTTGCTTAGCAGACATCTATTCTTTACCTCTAAATTTTCAATTCCCAACCCTCCCTGATCTTTAGGCCTGCAAATAATATCCCACCTAGTAAGTCGGTATTTTTTCTTAATTTAGTCACTTTGCGAGAAGAACCGAGATCTATAAAAGTCTAATCTTTTTCGTACCCTGACTGGTACAAGAAAGAAGAAGGAAAGAAGGAACACATTGGCATGCTCGTGAGAACCGAGTTAATAAATTGTTAATGAAGCACACGACATTGGAATATATATATATATATATATATATATATATATATATATATATATATATATATTATTGTATGTCATTTTCAAATCAAGGAATTGAAAGTGTATGTACTGAAATGAAACACATGACAAACTTCTTAGTAGCACACCACACCACACCACACCAATCAACATGAAACAACACAAAAGGTAGTGAATTGAAACACATAACTAGCTAGGACTCATACGACTTAAACATCACCAGGGGTGTTAGGCATGGCAGCCTCTGGCCGGCTGATGAACCCGAGGTGGGTGAGTAACGCCCACAGAAGTGTTATCAGCTCGCCACCCCGCGCAATGGCCTCGGCATGGGCGGCGACATTGTCCGACGGGGCGGCATAGAGTATCATCTCAGACCAGAATTCTGCGAGGAGCTCCCATGCCACCTCTTCTCCTTCATTTCCCGCCAGCTCCACCAGCTTCTTCCTGAGCTCCGCACCATTCTTGAGCAGGTCGTGTGCCTCTTCAGACCCGGCACTCAGCGCCTGGACCAGCGCTTCAGGACTCAATGACGCCTGCCCGGTGTTGCCGGATGCCGCGAGTGCGCGCTTGGCTTTTTTCTTGATGCCCTTGTACAAGCTTTTGCACCACTCGTTGTTGTCGGGGAGTAGATCTGGGACATAGGCTACCAAGTAGGCACAATAGCGTGACAAGTGTGTGGCGGCAATCTCATTAGCAGAGTCAGCCTGGCGGAGTGGCTCCGATGTTCTCACTTCAAGGATGCTCGTGGCAATGTGGGCCACAAGCATGGTATCAGCTACACCTTTGACGCCATTCGATGTTGAGAGCGGATTGTTGTCGGCCTGCAGTTGTAGCCTTGTACAAAGGGATGCCACGCCATTGCTTCTGTTCTTCCAATTGGGGCTTCTAAGTGGCTTGAGGAGAGCTGCCTTCACTGCTCTTGGTACCTTCTTCCTGTGAAGCAGTGGGATGAGGCGTCCGAGAAGAGGCACTGGGGTTGTGCTTGGGTGGAGTGCCAAGACTGAGCATTGGTTCATTTTGTCCACCCAATGATTTAGCAGCTTGCATTTTCTACGCAGCACAAGGCTAAGCATCTTCTTCTTCCAATGTGATTTCTGCCACGAAGAAGCATGCCTAACATAGGAGCAGATCAGGAATACTTTAGTCCAGTTAGAGCAGATGTAACAAGCAATCTCCCGCACCTCCGAAAGCACAACTAGTGCCGCAAGCAAACCCACTGGGGCAAGATCGAAGAAAATATTTCCATATTGTATCTGGTTCGAAGAACTATAGAAAAAATCTTCATGTTCATTCTGGAACGAAGGATGGCAATTCAGAAAACACTGCATCTGTCCATGATGTGGCCATCCCATAAAAGCATACAGCAAAATCACAACTGTTATGAGCAATAGATATAATAAGCTCAAACCCATGGTTAGAAGTGAAATAGATATGCTCAAAATGGGTAGCCAACTGCTTGAATATGAGGTTGGGAGAGATGAATAATAATAATCATGAAGGAAAGAAAGCTCATGTGCAATCATCCCAAGTGGTCTTTCATCATCAACATCCTGGAGCAACACGTGTGACAATAAGTTATGGGCCTTGATGAAACCAAACTCAGCAATTGTATGCCTTGTAAATCGACATCTTAACAACTTGAACAATGCAAACGAAAAGCATATATCTTTTAGCTGCTTGGTTGAATACCTCGGAAATATATCATCCTCTAACCTCCAAACTTTATCAGTGGTCACTAAATTGTTGTTGTCTATCCCTGTCCCATCAGCTTGGTTAAATAACCATTTGATACTATAACCATGAGGCTCCTTCTGTACCAATGTTGTGTCCTCTCCCGTAACTATGAGTGGAGGAAGGGAATGCTCACTTGTTAGCTTGGCTTTTAGTTGCTCCATGTATCCAACAATGAAATGAGGATTGCGCCCAAATGCTAATGACCTGCTTGCCCCATACCAAGCATAATATTTGAGAAGTAGCTTGGCAATGAGAAGAGAAAACAATGGAAGAACCGGTAATCCATTTGCAAGATCCATATGCTTTATGGACCATTGTCTCGTTGAATAATATCCCCCTCCTAGGTAGTACACGACAATGTACGAGGTCCATATTGCTTGAACAAGCAGTACAGTGCCAGGAAGGGTAATGTTTCGTCCTTTGTTGTCATCACCAGCAACTATTGTAGTGGTGTTGGCGCCAGCAATCTGAACAAGACTAGCCCATACGAACACAGTGTAAATGTGGCTACGTGTACTGCACCACCCTGGTATTATGTGTGCATCGGAGGAAATAGTGACAACACCTAGATTACTATCGACGGTAGAGACAACATAGGAGAGGATGGGCACGAACAAGGTGGTGGCACCAAGGAAGAGGAAGCTGGTAAGTGGATGGTGACGGTAGCGCTGACCATAGGCACCGATCCCAACAATAACTCCTATCACGATGGTGCTGGCCACCAGCAGAGCGTTCACTCTCATCAACTGCCCATCTATGTGCTTAGAGAAGTCAGTGGTTGCTTGGTCGGAGCAGTTTCCGACGCCCATAATCTGCTTAACACACATATCAAATTCAAACATCAGTACAAGTTGAAGATGTTGACAAACACGCAAAAAGAATACAACCATTCGTCCAATGATGCTATGCTGCAATGTAAGCATTCAATTGATTCACTGATAGAACAACATTAAGACCAAACTAGCTCATAGATTCTTGTACTAAAGGAAATGATAAGCTTACACAAGGGTGGCAATCGGACTGCTGGAGTACCAGAGTATTGTTTCCTTGAGCGTCGGTTTTCAACCATGCGTGCTACGAGGTCATGGAAATATGTGTGTTATCTATTGCTACTAGCAGTCCATCCTGACATTTGCAAATGCACCATTCTCCTGATATAACTAATATATGCCTTTTTTTTTCCTTTTTGTCTTTTTCATTTTTTCCACTTTTCCTTTGTTCCCTTTATTCCTTGGATCTGGATGCTAGACATGTTCTTTATTCCATGGTTCTTTGTAAAAACAAAAGAGCAAAATAGCTTTGGTACGTATCTGTTCGTCTCACTCACACTTCTTTCATGTACTCAAGATTACCTTCACCCGGTGGCTTGGACTACATGTTGCTATGCACAGGAGCTCCATAAGATTCAGCCCTTGTTGAAATACGCTGCACATCTTTCTCATTCGCTTACGCTTATAAATAAATGTGTTGGTCGGTTAATGCAATTCAATCAAAACGGCACGGAGTGACCAGCCCCGGATTTTTTGAGCTGAAAACAGCTGAGCATTTAAGCATGCAATTCAACATGGCTAAGGAGATCGGCGCCTAATTTAAGAAGTGAAATTTTTTAGTGTAGCCTCAATTGATATATGAATCCTCCCTGATCTTCCTTTTTCCTCATGCATGTGAAGATAAAATAAAATCGAAATGTACAATAAATAAACTATTTTTCTGCTGTTTCCAGATAAATATGGTTCTAGTTATGATTGTCCAAATGTATACCTTTTTGAGTTAGACCAAGTTTTCACCGTAAATAGAAAAAGGAAAAAAAAGGTTTCACAAATTAATAGAAAATCAGACCAAGTTCTCAGAAGAATGCATCAACATGTACAAGATCAAATGAAGAGATTGTGAACATATATTTCATGATTGATCTGAATCTGATGGAACTGATTGGATGTTATAAATTTTGGTAGTTGAATCATATGCACACCGTCTCTCGTTTGTTAGCACATCAAATTCAATTGCGATGATTCCGCGCGCTGGCAAGATGTCCTATCGCTTTATGTCCGGCTGTGTGAGTGTGACTGTCAAGTGAGCTAAATTTGTGATACTTCCTCCATTCCACAATGTAGTGCGCATGCGCTTTGCGAGGTCTAAATTTCACCATAAATTTAACCAATGAGACAGATTGCGATGGGAGCAAAAGTTATATTATTGAATTCGTATATGAATGAAGTTTTTGATGGTACAGTTTTTCCTTCCGTTGCAATCATCCACATTGATTAAATCCATTGTTAAACTTAAAACTTAAAAACCGAGGACGCACTATATTATGGAATGGAGGGAGTAGAAGCTTTAGACAGTAGGAGAATCATGTGTTCCAAACTCCAAAGTGTGAACAATACGGTATTTGGCACTTTGGCCTCCCTTTGATCGATGTTGTCTTCGATCCCTGACGTACTCCCTTGTATCTAGTTGCCGGGCTTCATGGAGCCCTTTATTAGAAACGTTCAAAAATCACATTCTGAAGCTTTGAAAAATAAAAAATAAACCATACATTAACATATGGGTGTATACTATATGCATGTAAATTTTGAGGATAAAATACATTGATTCGTAAGATACACAAAAAAATGAAAATCATTGGTTTTATATAGGGAACGGTGCACAGTGCACCATGCTGTTCACTATTTTCAAAATTAGCAATTTTTCATCTTTGTCTAGCTCACGATGTCAATGTATTTTCTCATGAAAATTTGCACCCATGTACAGTATACATTTGCATGGCATTGTGTGCCTTTTTTCAGATTTTTTAAAAACTTCAAAATATCTGGTTGACTTTTTCAATAAGAACAAGCATCGACAAAATGCATTTCTTATCTATTTATTGACTTCTAGAAAATGAAAACCAGTTCAGGCTGGCTTTTGCTTGCTTGTTGAAAAAGTTTTTGATGGTATCTTTTCTGAAAACTGAGCTCATTTATACATAACCGTCCATTTGGACAATATGAACGGGCATTCTCCCTTGATAAAATAAAATAAACAATTAGACCTATATATATGTGATGATGACTAGTGGGTGCGACTTGTCTCACTTATAGCATGATATGGTGCAGCCTCACATCAAGCAATGCCAAAACTCGCGGGGAGGCCACCGCGATGGGATCCCGCGGCTGCAACCTAGATGCAGCTCCCGCGCCGCGCCATCGAAGACGAAGCGGGCGAGCAGGGAGAAGAGCTAACACGGGAAGGGTGAAATACCGTAGAACGATTGTTATGCGGTTTGAGTTCAAAAAAAACACGGGAAGGCTGGAGAGGAGGTAGAAGAAGTCCCGCCGTTGCCACAGGCCGGCTGAAGGCCGCCGTCAACGGCGGCAAGGAGAGGCCTAATCGCCCCCGAGTCGCCCCCGAGTCGCCTACGTGAGACGACGCGAGGGGGGGTGGGGAATCTTCACCACCCTGGTATTACTACCAATATTACATATATTTAACCCAAATGATAATGTCCACACGTGTGACATGTTTCTACTTTGCCCTCATGCCAACTCTTATTTTACCCAAATGATAATATCCATTCTGTTTTGCATGAATCTTCAAGGAATCTGTTGAAATTTCAGTGCAACGTAGGCATCATCGTGTTTGTGGGCGTTTGAGAGTTCGCCCACACGACCCGCATCGTGTGGTAGACAGCTACGATCTGTGGGCAAACCAGTTTCTGTCCACATAGTCACCACCTAGTCCACGCGTGTGTGGGCGAACTGTTTTTCGCCCACACAACGCTCGTCTGTTGCTAGATGGCAACTGTGTTTGTGCGTATGTGGCAACTAGGTAAACTCACATGGCAACTATGATTGATTGCTAGATGACAACTGCAGTTGCGCGTACGTGCCAACCTGATAAACATATGTGGCAACTATGATTAACATACATAACAATTATGGTTGGACCACATGTGACAACTAGTTAAACACATATGAAAACTATCTCCGGATAACTAAAGTGTCATCCCGGAGGTCACTATAGTTAACCAAAACAGAGCGAGTTGTCATGTTTTCTCAACTACATTTGCCACCTCGGATTACTAAAATTGTCATTCTTGAGGGATAACTAAAGTGTCATCCCGCGGGTAACAAACGTAGTTGCACCACACGCAGGGATGGGAATGAATAATACTTGTTGGGAGTGTGGTCCAAAGTAGTTGCGCCTACACGCGTTTTAGAACCGAACAGGTTCCTCTTTCTTACATGACATGTTTAACAGCCATCGGCTTAGAACATAACCAATATAACTCCAAGACAATCTTCCTTGCCCTTGGCAAACAAAGAGAGAATCGGCTCAAGGGCATATGATGTGACTTGTGATATAGGCCTTCCAACCGCTTTTAACAAGATAATTAAGCTACTGTAATTTAATTTGTGGTAGCTTTAGAAACACCATCTACACTACTAGTAAATATATGTAATCTTGCAACAGACTGTAAATACTAGTAAATATATGTAATCCCGCTAGAGATCCGGTCAGCGGCACAGAGCATGGTGGTGGTCTTCAACATGGCCTTCACCTTCATCATCGCCCATATCTTCATCATGATGCTCTACCACTTCAAGTTCGGCCCCTTCTACTTCTTTGGCGTCTGCGAGCTCCTCATGACCGCCTTCATCTAGTTCTTCCTGCCGGAGACCAAGGGCATCCCCATCGAGGAGATGGGCCGGATCTAGGCCACGCATTGGTACTAGAAGCGCTTCCGTGCTTTGTTGAGGGCAATGGCAGACTCCGAAATGTCCACTTGACGTCATCCAACGCCGTATGACCAACATCGATGGACTGGCTCAGTCCATCATAGTTTTGATGATTGATCTCCTTTGGCTAGATATATATCCCTAGTGTGGTCGTTAGCTAGAGGATGTTTATCATAGAGTTAGTTATTAATTAGTTTGGGGAAAACCTAGTTAATTATGTGGATTAATGTTGATGCGTAGCAGGAATTGAACGACTCGACAAATTAATCTACTACTACTGTGCCGATCCTGGTAAATAATATACCACGACTTTGGTGTTTAGAGATTGAAGAGCGTCCATTTACGACGTACAAATCCATATATATGTAACCAAATGTTGGGAAGCAGTAAGTTATAATTATATGCCCTTAAGCAGCAACACAACACCAATCAAGATCAAATCAAACAATCAGAAATTGTAATGAAGCGAAACACATGACAACAACAGTTCTTTTAGTAGCACACCACACCACACCACACCAATCAAGATGAATCGAAAGATCAAAAAAGTAGTGAATCGAAACACATGACACGGGCAGTTTTTTAGTAGCACATCACACCAGACCACACAGCACCAATCAAGATGAACGACAGAACAGAAAAGTAGTGAATCGAAACACATGACTAGTAGTACTTGTGTACGACTTAAACATCACAACGAGCGTTGTTAGGCGTGGCGGGCTCTGGCCGGCTGATGATCCCGACGTGGGTGAGCAAGGCCCACAGGAGCGTTATCAGCTCCCCGCCCCGCGCAATGGCCTCGGCGTGAGCGTCCGAGGGGGCGGCATAGAGGATCATCTCGGACCAGAAGTCCATGAGGACCTCCCATGCCTCCTCTTCTCCTTTATCCTCCAACAGCTCAATCAGCTTCTTGCCGAGCTCTGCGCCATTCTTATGATCAAAGTAGGCGCAGTAGCGTGACAAGTGTGTGGCGGCGATCTTATGATCAAAGTCAGCCTTCCCCGATCTACTCACTTCCAGGATGCTCGTGGCAATGTGAGCCACCAGCATTGTATTAGCAATACCTTTGACGCCATTGGACTGTGAGAAAGGGTTGTTGTCGGCCTGCAGTTGTAGCCTTGTGCATAGGGATGCCACGCCATTGCTTCGGTTCCTCAGTGGCTTGAGGACGGCAGTCTTCACAGCTGTCGGTACCTTCTTCCGGTCAAGCACAAGGATGAGGCGATGAAGAAGAGCCAGTGGAGTTGTTCTTGGGTTGAGGGTCAATACTGAGCACTGGTTCATTTTGTCCACCCAATGATTTAGCAGCTTGCATTTTCTGCGTAGCACAAGGCCTAGTAACTTGTTCTTCCAAGGTGATTGCTGCCAAGAAGAAGCATGCCTAACATAGTGGCAGATGAGGGATACTTTAGTCCACTTAGAGCAGATGTAAGAAGCAATCTCCCGCAGCTCGGAAAGCACAACTAGTGACGCAAGTAAAAATACGGGTACATCATCCAAGTACCACTTTCCATAATGTTTCCAGGTCAATGTATCACATTCCATGATACATTCAATCTGTGAATCATTCCATGAAGCTTCCCCCGGCATATAAAGAGTTTCATCCAACATATAGAACAAGCTCTAACCCATGCTTAAGAGAGATATAAATATGCTCAAAATGGGCAGCCAACTCCTCGAATATGAGGTTGTGAGAGATGAACAATAATAATCGTGAAGGAAAGAAAGCTCAAGTGTAATCACATCAAATGCTCTTTCATCATCACTATCCTGGAGCAACATGTGTGGCAATAAGTTATAGGCCTTCATGAAACAAGTCTCAACAATTGTATGCCTTGCAAATCGGCATCTTAGCAGCTTGAACAACGCGAATGAAAAGCATAAATCTTTAAACTGTTCCCTTGAAGACCTCGGAAGCATGTCATCCTGCAACTGCCAAACTTTGTCAATGGTCACTAAGCTGTTGTTTTCAATCCTTGCCCCATCAGCTTGGTTGGATAACAATTTGAGACTGTAACCACAAGGCACCCTTTTAAGATTTATCAATCTTATGTCCTCTCCTGCAACTATGAGTGGAGGAAGGGAATGCTCAGTTGTTGGCCCGACATGCTGCTTTTCATCTTTTAGCTGCTCCATGTATCCAACAATGAGATGTGGATTGCGCCCAAATGCTAACGAACTTCTTGCACTGTACCATGCATAATATTTGAGAAGGAGTTTAGCAACGATAAGAGCAAAGGATGGAAGAAGGACCAATACGTCTCCGGGCTCCACATTCTTTAGCGACCATTGTCTCGGTGAATAAAAATCCTTTCCTAGCAAATTAACGGCAAGGTAGGAAGTCCATATTGCTTGAACAAGCAGTACTGTGGCAGGAGGGGTGATGTTGCGACCTTCCTTATCATCACCAGCAACTATTGCAGTGGTGTTGAGGCCAGCAATCTGAATAAGACTAGCCCATACGAAGACAGAGATGATGTGGTCCTGTGTGTGACAACTCCCTGATATGATGTGTGGACCAGAGAAAATGGCGATGACATCTTGATTACCAATGGTAGAGTTAACATACGAGAGGATGGGCAGGAACAAGGTGTTGCACTGGTGGAAAAACAGGCTTCCGTCCAGCCCCATAAGTCGCGAAGCTGTAGGAACCGCGACTAATGGGACCTTTAGTCGCGGTTCTGGAGGTGAACCGCGACCAAAGGCCTGGGCCCAGGGCGCTCGGTGGCCAGCTGGTGCACGTGAGGGGCTTTAGTCGCGGTTGGCCAGGACAACCGCGACTAAAGGCCTTCGGGCACCTTTAGTCACGGTTTGCCAGGCCAACCGCAACTAAAGCCCCTCCCCTATATATACCCATCCAGCAGCCAACACTTAGCCATTTAGAGCCATTCTCTTCACACTTAGGGTTTAGGTTTG
Source organism: Hordeum vulgare subsp. vulgare (assembly GCF_904849725.1). NCBI lineage: Eukaryota > Viridiplantae > Streptophyta > Magnoliopsida > Poales > Poaceae > Hordeum > Hordeum vulgare. Next base: position 1,235,350 of record NC_058522.1, on the reverse strand, counting down.
CTTTTGGTTCCTCTTATGCACATAAGGTGTTTGATGAAATGCCCCAAGAGCATGAAACAAACATGACATGAAGTGTTGGAGCCACACTCCTCGATCGCGGTTAGCAACTTGATGAACCTTTGATGTGTCATTGATAAAATATGCATGTGTGTAGTTCATTGTTTAATTTATATTGTTTGTAGCTAGTTAGTTTAACAAATGCATGATGGTTAATTATATATTTTATATTATAATAATGCAGATGAATCGGCAATGGATGTACGTTAACCGACTCTCCGGCGAGTTCACTACGGGTTTGAAAGATTTCCTCGTAGTGGCTAATGCGAACAAGCGGGGGGGTTTTGTTATCTGTCCATGTGTTAACTGTAAGAATCAGAAGGGTTACTCTTCCTCAAGAGATGTTCACATGCATCTGCTTCGGCACGGTTTCATGCCAAGCTATAATTGTTGGACCAAGCATGGAGAAACAGGGGTTATAATGGAAGAAGATGAAGAAGGGGATGATTTCATCGATGAAAGCTATCTTGCTCATTTCGGTGATACTTTCATGGAGGATGCTGAAGGTGAAGGGGAAGGTGAAGAAGAGGCACGTGATGATCCCGTTGATGATCTTGGTCGGACCATTGCTGATGCACGGAGACGCTGCGAAACTGAAAAGGAGAGGGAGAATTTGGATCGCATGTTAGAGGATCACAGAAAGGCGCTGTACCCCGGATGCGATGATGGTCTGAAAAAGCTGGGCTGCACACTGGATTTGCTGAAATGGAAGGCAGAGGCAGGTGTAGCTGACTCGGCATTTGAAAACTTGCTGAAAATGTTGAAGAATATGTTTCCAAAGGATAACGAGTTGCCCACCAGTACGTACGAAGCAAAGAAGGTTGTCTGCCCTCTAGGTTTAGAGGTTCTGAAGATACATGCATGCATCAACGACTGCATCCTCTACCGCGGTGAATACGAGAATTTGAATGAATGCCCGGTATGCACTGCATTGCGTTATAAGATCAGAGGCGATGACCCTGGTGACGATGTTGAGGGCCAGAAACCCAGGAAGAGGGTTCCCGCCAAGGTGATGTGGTATGCTCCTATAATACCACGGTTGAAACGTCTGTTCAGGAACAAAGAGCATGCCAAGTTGTTGCGATGGCACAAAGAGGACCGTAAGTCGGACGGGGAGTTGAGACACACCGCAGATGGAACGCAATGGAGAAAGATCGACAGATGGTTCAAAGATTTTGCAGCTGACGCAAGGAACATAAGATTTGCTCTAAGTACGGATGGCATGAATCCTTTTGGCGAGCAGAGCTCCAGCCATAGCACCTGGCCCGTGACTCTATGCATCTACAACCTTCCTCCTTGGTTGTGCATGAAGCGGAAGTTCATTATGATGCCAGTGCTCATCCAAGGTCCGAAGCAACCCGGCAACGACATCGATGTGTACCTAAGGCCATTAGTTGATGAACTTTTACAGCTGTGGGGTGGTGTCCGTGTGTGGGATGAGCACAAACAAGAGGAATTTGACCTACGAGCGTTGCTTTTCGTAACCATCAACGATTGGCCTGCTCTTAGTAACCTTTCGGGACTGTCAAATAAGGGATACAATGCATGCACGCACTGCTTACATGAGACTGAAAGTGTACATTTGCCAAATTGTAAGAAGAACGTGTACCTTGGGCATCGTCGATTTCTTTCGAAAATTCATCCAGTAAGAAAGAAAGGCAAGCATTACAACGGCAAGGAAGATCACCGGCCGAAGCCTGCGGAACGCACTGGTGCTGAGGTATTTGATATGGTCAAGGATTTGAAAGTCATCTTTGGAAAGGGTCCTGGCGGACAATCAGTTCCGAAGGGAGCTGACGGGCACGCAGCCATGTGGAAGAAGAAATCTATATTCTGGGAGCTAGAATATTGGAAAGTCCTAGATGTCCGCTCTGCAATCGACGTGATGCACGTTACGAAGAATATTTGCGTGAACCTCCTAAGCTTCTTGGGCGTGTATGGGAAGACAAATGATACAAAGGAAGCACGGCAGGACCAGCAACGTTTGAAAGACCCTGATGACCGGCATCCGGAATGGTTTCAAGGTCGTGCCAGCTACGCTCTGACCAAAGAAGAGAAGGTCATCTTTTTTGAATGCCTGAGCAGTATGAAGGTCCCGTCTGGATTCTCGTCCAATATAAAGGGAATAATAAACATGGCGGAGAAAAAGTTCCAAAACCTGAAGTCTCACGACTGCCACGTGATTATGACGCAATTGCTTCCGATTGCTTTGAGGGGGCTCCTGCCGGAAAATGTTCGAGTAGCCATTGTGAAGCTATGTGCATTCCTCAATGCAATCTCTCAGAAGGTAATCAATCCAGAAGTTCTACCACGGTTACAGAACGATGTGATCCAATGTCTTGTCAGTTTCGAGTTGGTGTTCCCGCCATCCTTCTTCAATATTATGACGCACCTCCTGGTTCACCTAGTCGAAGAGATTTTCGTTCTCGGTCCTGTATTTCTACACAATATGTTCCCCTTCGAGAGGTTCATGGGAGTATTAAAGAAATATGTTCGTAACCGTGCTAGGCCAGAAGGAAGCATCGCCAAGGGCTATGGAAATGAGGAGGTAATTGAGTTTTGTGTTGACTTTGTTCCTGACCTTAAGCCGATTGGTCTTCCTCGATCGCGGCACGAGGGGAGACTAAGTGGAAAAGGCACGATCGGAAGGAAATCAACGATATGTATGGACGGCCATTCTCTGACTGAAGCACACCACACTGTACTGACCAATTCCAGCTTGGTGGCTCCGTACTTTGAGAAACACAAGAATATTTTACGCTCTGACAACCCGGGGAAGCCTGAATCCTGGATTAGGAAGGCCCACATGGAGACTTTCGGCAGTTGGTTGAGAAAACATTTAATGAATGACAATGATGTTGTAGATCAGCTGTACATGTTGGCCAAGACACCATCTTCGACTATAACGACTTTCCAAGGGTACGAGATAAATGGGAATACATTTTACACGATCGCCCAAGATAAAAAGAGCACCAACCAAAACAGTGGTGTCCGCTTTGATGCAGCAACCGAGAATGGGCAAGAGGTCACATATTATGGTTACATAGAGGAGATATGGGAACTTGACTATGGACCCTCCTTTAAGGTCCCTTTGTTCCGGTGCAAATGGTTCAAGCTAACAGGAGGTGGGGTAAAGGTGGACCAGCAATACGGAATGACAATGGTGGATTTCAACAATCTTGGTTACCTTGACGAACCATTCGTCCTAGCGAAAGATGTCGCTCAGGTTTTCTATGTGAAGGACATGAGTAGCAAACCGAGGAAACGGAAAGATAAGAAAACGATCAGTACATCATGCGATGATCCAAAGCGCCACATTGTTCTTTCAGGGAAAAGAAACATCGTGGGAGTGGAGGACAAGACAGACATGTCAGAAGATTATAATATGTTTGCTGAAATTCCGCCCTTCAAAGTGAACACCGACCCAAGCATTAAGTTAAATGATGAGGATGCTCCATGGATACGGCACAATCGTAAGCAAGCAGGGACACAAGGGAAGAAATGATGTGCAATAATTTATTGTACCAAACTTTGTTGAATGGATCATGTGAATTATATTACCCGTGATGTGTTTGGTGTCCATTTTCGAATGATTCGAGATACCACTGATGATACATGAAATTTGGAGTGATTTAGTCATACTCCTTCCTAGGCGTATAATATGCATACTCGTAGTCTTCATAGCCGCCGTCGTCGTTGTAGTGGTAGTCGTCGCCTTCTAAGTTGCCGCCGTCGTCGTCGCTGCTGTCGTCGCTGTCGTCGGGCGGCGCTCGTGGCTCGAACTGAGGGTAGCGCAGGCGGGGGATATCGCCGGCCGTGATGTAGTCCATGACGCTCTGCAGAGTCCGGCCGTACCACCATAGCCGACGGCCGGCCTCGTGGAAGTTCCCAGGAGGCAGACCGTCCTCCTCATACCTGGCGAGCGCCCTCTCACGCCGATTGATGAAGAAGGCGTCCCAAGTATGCTGGTTATCGGGATGCCAGCGGGGATTCATCCGCTGCTCCGGCGTGAGGTCGAGGTAGTAGTGGTTCGTGATGGCCGCCCGGCGCGCAGTACCCTGAGGGACGGGAGGGACCGGCACGCCGCCGGCGCTTAGGCTCCAGCCGGTGGGGACGCGGTAGCCCGGTGGACAAGGGTAGTTCGAGGCGCAAAGCTCCTCCACCTGCTGGTAGGTTAGAGTGGGTGCGGTGGAAGCCATGAGAGAGTGATGAGAGATTGTAGAGATGTGATAATGCTGGCCAAGCCGGGCTACATATATGTAGTGAGAAATGGCGGGAAAAATGGGAGCGGGAAGACAGGAGGCGGGAAGACAGGAGGCGGGAAGAAAGTGGCGGGAAGAAAGAGGCGGGAAGACAGGGAAGAAATGGCGGGAAGAAGAGGAATCCAGAGCTGGTCATCTAACCTTTAGTCCCGGCTGGTTGGTGCAACCGGGACTAAAGGCCAGACCAACCGCGACTAAAGGTCGTTGCGCGCGGGGAACGCAAAAACGACCTCTCAGCGGGCGGATAGGAGAAGAAAGGGGCGGCGCGCTCACGGCTCGGGCGAGAGGCCTCTCAGCGGGGCATCACAGCCACCGCACCAGGCAGGCGTGAGCAAGATGGGTCGAGGCCGAAGGCCGGCCCAGGCCGGGGGGGAGAGAGGCTGTGGCCAATGTTCCCTTTAAATGGATTCTCTTTTTTCTGTCCCGTTTTAGGCAGATTCAATGTATTGTCTCTATGCATATTTTTCCTACGAAAATATGCTTAGAAAACAGAAAATAAAATGTTTGAAGTTTCTATAAAAGCAATGATGATTTTTCTGAAAAGAAAAAGATAAAAGGTTCTGAAAATAAAAGAAGATTTGGGGGGGGGCCTTTAGTCGCGGTTGGTCTGGCAAACCGCGACTAAAGGTTACCCTTTAGTCGCGGGTCGCCTCCCCAACCGCGACTAAAGGGGGGGGGGGGCGCGGGAACGCAAAAAACCCGCCAAAAACCCTTTAGTCGCGGTTGGGGAGGCGACCCGCGACTAAAGGGTACCTTTAGTCGCGGGTCTCGTCCCCAACCGCGACTAAAGGGGGGGGCTATAAATACAAGTGCGGGTCGCCTCCCCTGCCGCCGTCTTCTCCATCTCTCTCGTCTTCTCCGATTCTCTGCCGTGCGCGCCGAAGGCCTGCCGCCGCCGTCGCCCTCGCCCTCGTCGACGCCGCCCGCCGTCGCCCTCGCCGTCGTCGCCGCCCGCCGTCGCCCTCGCCCGCGACTAAAGGGTTCACCCCTATCCTTTCATCTTTCCCGCGCCGCGCCCGCCTTCCTCGCTTCCTGTCGCCGCCTTCCTCGCTTCCTCCGCTCGAAGCATTGCGCTCGTCGCTGCGCTCATAGCCGCCCTCGTCCCCGCGCCCATCGATGCCGACAGGGCTCGCAGAAAAAGAACGTCTTGGAAGAACGTCTTGGAAGAACGTCTTGGAAGAAAAAGAACGTCTTGGAAGAACGTCTTGGAAGAACGTCTTGGAAGAAAAAGAACGTCTTGGAAGAACGTCTTGGAAGAAAAAGAACGTCTTGGAAGAACGTCTTGGAAGAAAAAGAACAGAGACTATCTATTTAAAAGTTTCATCGAATATAAAAAGTTTCATCGAATATGAAAAAGAACAGAGACTATCAAATATGAAAAAGTTTCATCGAATATAAAAAGATCATCGAGTTAAAAAATCATCAATTTAAATAATTAATCAATCTAAATTGAAAAAAATTAGCGAATTTGGAAAAGTTCACCATTTTTGGTTGAGTTTAAGACTATCTATTTTGGTTGAGTTATTGCAGGACATGATTTTGGGAATGTATCAATTATCTTTTAGATTATTTCAAGTTACTTTATTTGTGTAGTTTAAATTATGTGTGGGATCAATTGTGAGTATCAAAAAATCAACAGAAAACCAAGAAGAGAGGGAGTCATGGGACGAAAAAACAAAGGGAGTAGGAGAGGCAACGGAACCAACTCCTCTTTTAATAATGAGATACTTACATAATATTTACTCCCTCCGTTTTTAAATAATTATAGTCAAAAAAAGATAGTCTAGTTTTTTTAACTACAATTATTTAGGAACAAAGAAAGTATTTTATCGATGCACCTGCACAGTCCCGGGTCTCATACTCGTGTGGTTAGTACACACGGCAGTGATGAGAAAAAAAGTATGGTCCCGGGTCTCCCTCTCCGTGACGCCGTCGTCTGCCGCCCCGTCTCGCGCTCTACCGCGACACCCTCTCCCACCCCTTCCTCGCCCCCTCCTTTTGCCACCGCCCTTTCGCCACCGCCACCGCCACCGCCCCCCTTCTTCACTTAATTAATTTGTTTTTACTACGTGTTTTCAGGACTGACATAATGGCGGACGATAGAGCTGACCCGATTATGGACAACTATGATCCGGACGGTGAAGCACATATGTTCGGCATCATAAACGGCGATATTCTATATGTGCCGACCGGAGAAGAAGAAGATGATATCTCTTCTTATCTGAACCTTGACGGTGAAGATGAAGGGCGCCGTCAGCAAGATGATGCCGAACAAACGTCGATAAACGACGATCTTCAAATGGAAGTAGCAACCACCTCCGGCGCCGAGGTATATATATACATTGAGCCTCTGGTGATACAAACTAACTGATTTGAATAAATATGTGTGTACTAACGCGCGCGACTCTCTTTCTTATTTTAGCCCTCGGCCGGATCGTCGAAACAATCGAGTACGTCGTCAAAGCGTGGCGCAACCAAGACGATGAAACAAGGAGAAACATGCACCATCGAGGTTGTCGACAGTGCAACCGGCAGGCCGCTGGAGCCCCGCAAGAACGCCACCAAGTTTGTCAGCCAATGCGGAGCCGTTGTTAGAGACAACGTCTCGATCACCGTCCAGGAGTGGAATGAGCCAAAGAAGGCACGAATTGCTGCAGGTTTCACTTTTGTCGATAAGAGAACAAAAAAAGATTGCTTCAAGAAGCTTATGGAACATTTCGTTCTACCTCCGGAATACAACAAATTCGATGAGGAGGGTAACAAGATTGAGGAAAACAAGGAGAGGAGGAGGCTAGTCAAACAGTTCGCTCTTCATAAGATGGCCGACGCATTCCGGAAATTCAAGCAAAATCTAGCCCATGACTTTGTCAAGCAGAACAAGACTCCGGATTTCAAAGGACAATATGAGAAACTGAAACATGATTGGCCAGAATTTGTGAAGCAAAAGAAATCGGAGCAGTTCATTCAAATATCGAAAAAAATAAGGAAAATGCGGCTAAGAAGGAGTACAATCATATTATGGGGCCAGGAGGGTATCGCATTTTGTTGCCTAGGTTGGAGAAGATGGAGAACGAGCTGAGGGCGCGAGGAATCCGTCCAGGTACGGAGGGATGGGACCCAAGGGCCAAAAGCTGGTGGTACGGGCATGGGGGAACGCTGAACCCGGAGACAGGGGAGTGTGTTTACCGGGGCAAATTAATTAAACCCACCCAAGCCCTTATTGACGCAATGAGGGATGCTCAAGAGGGGAAGATCAAGTTCAACAGAGAGAACGACGCGCTGACAAAAGCCCTCGGGAATCCTGAACACGGAGGACGTGTACGAGGCATGGGGCACATTCCGTGGAAAATAGGGTTCCCCCAGAACGATGACCCGTACGGTTACAGAAGCCGTAAGAGAAAGATGGATCGGGAAGCAGATGTTGTGGCGCGGTTGGCATCGGAAATGGATGTGATGAAGAAAACCATGAGTGTACTAGTAGCCGAAAGAGATGCAGCTCGGGTGCAGCATGAAGATCATCCAGCGGATCTCGGAAGCCAGCAGTGGAGAAGCAGCGTGGCTTCCACGGAGGCCCCACCGGCTGGTGCAGATGCACCGACGATCGAAATTAATGCACCGGAGCCTCTGGTGGTCGAAATTACTGCACCGGAGCCTCTGGTGGTCGAAATTACTGCACCGGAGCCTCCTCGCTACCCCGTGGACGATATAAAGGAGATGAAAGAATGTCATCTGTATTATCCTATCGGGAACATGTCCATGAAGGTAGCCATCGGCAGTGCTTTACCATGTTTACCTGGAGCACTCCACCACAACAACCCCATTCAAGATGGCTATGCTCGTGTCACGGTGGAGGACATAGTCCAAGGGTTTGAGGACCTGGAGATTGACATTGCTACACCTGAAGGGGAGAAAAGACTTGGAGATGTCAAGCGCCATTTCATTCTATGGCAAAAGAAGTTTATCAAGTTTCCAGGCGAGGCGCCAAGGACAACAAGTCCACCCCCCTACGGTGGTGGTGGTGGCGGTGGCGGTGGTGGTGGTGGTGGTGGTGGTGGCGGTTCACCTACACCTCCGTCACGTCAGCCGACGCCCCCCAGTCCACAACGTCCGGCGGGTGATCAGACGCCGCCCCCCAGTCCTCGTCCGGCGGGTGATCAGACGCCGCCCCCCAATCCACCTCTGGCAAAGAAGCAGAAGCAGAAGCAGTCCTGGATTATTAACCCGGACCCTTATGTACCTAAGACCACAAAGGTACCGGAGCCATCACTGAAGCCTCTCCCCACAAGGCCTTGGGAACGTAGTGCCGAGGAAGTCGACGCGGCCGCGGCTGCTGATTTGGAGAAATGGAAGGCGGACTGCAAGAAGAAAAGAGAGCCCGAGCCCAAGCCAGTATTTTCTGATGAGCAAAAGAAGTGGGCTAAGTCATTTTTGAGCACACCGTCCCAAGCCGCGAAGAATCTGCCTGACGACTATGCACGTGAACTTCGCAGGCAGGCACTCATGTTCAAGGAGAACAAAGAGCGGGAGAAGGCCGAAAGTAAAAAAAGCGGGAAACAAGTTGCCCAGCTCGGGGAACAAAGTAAACAATCGATTGCCCCGCTTATAGTGGAAGCCGCCGGTCCGGATGCCCCCGAGATCATACAAGCTGCGGCAGCACAGGGATTGACTGCAACGAGTGCCAGAGAACAAGCGGCCAACTTAGGTATTACTCTTCGTGAACTGTTAGGCCTTGATGAGGCGCCAGTGAAGGAGGTAGTAATTACATATGTCAAGAATGGGCCTCTCGTCGAGCCTGCGCAGGAAAAGGATCTACCTCCACAAATGAAAGGTCTGCTGAAATGGTACAAGGGTTACATAAAAAATAAAAACGCCAAAGATTATATTTATGCGGAAGTTAGACATGAGCATCACTTCAAACATTACTATGTACAAATTGAACTGAGTGAATTGTTCCAGCTTTTCAATCTGCGCGATCTCGACAAATCTATCATCAGTTGCTACGTTCTGTAAGTGTTTTATTTCTACCCCATCTCGTTCATATTGCCTGCACTATATATATGTCCTAACTATATTGTTGTGTCCGCTATTATACATGCAGAATGAAGATTAAGGAATGCAGAGTAAGGAACATCCATGATGTTGGGTTCATTGACCCACACATCGTTAATGGACATGTGTTGGAGCATCACCCCGCCGACATGGAGGCAGACCTGTGGCAGTTTCTTACAAAGCAGGAACTCAAAAGTGATATTCTATTTCCTTACCATTTTGGGTGAGTGTTTCTGTCTTGAGCACATTCTCTTTTGTTTACTCCATGCATGGTATGTGGCCGGCTAATCGATGAGTTATGCATGACGTACTGTGCATGTATCGTGTCCGCAGGTTCCACTGGATTCTGCTAGTAATTAAAGTTAACACCTCAGAATGTCTCGTCCACGACTCTCTGAATATGGATCCAAAGCTTTGGGGCGGCATGAGAAGAATGCTGCAGAAGTAATTATTTTCATTCATTTGCGCTCTATATCGATCGGCCTATTTCGTTCATTTCCTAATATCAAGTAACTAATAACTCTCTTGTTCATTTAATTTTCTTTGCCTCGTAGGGTTTGGAGACGGTTCGTAGATACAAAGGTCGGTGAATTCAAAAAAGAGCTAGAATTCAAAAGGTCAAAGCCTAAGAATGCTGGGGATATTCAGCCAGCGGGGACCAATCTATGTGGATACTATGTCTGTGAGATGATCCGGAGATACACCTCTGAGCGGGTTCCGAGTGATACCAATGCGGGGAGGAATAACCTCCGGATGATGCTTAGTCCAGAAGCTCGCTTTCGACCACTTCAAGAGGAACTAGCTGGATGGTTCAGCAGGGAAGTCCTCCATCCTAAAGGAGAACACCATTACGAGGACGTAGAACTTTATATGCATTAAATTATGTATGGAAACTTGTTCAAAATTGTATATGGTCATCCGATGATATTGAATATATATTGTATATTCCTCTTGAATTCTTTTTGGTTCTAATTTCAAATTTGTTTGAAATTGTACATTCATATGCATGTATGTAGTACCGTAGAATATATGAAATTCCTTCAAAATTAAAATAAAGCACAAAAGAAATAAAACAATACAAATTAAAAAGAAAACAGGTTTAGGGGGGGGGGGCGCGCGCGCTAAAACCCTAAACCTGTGGCGGCCTTTAGTCGCGGTTGGCCAGAAGAACCGCGACTAAAGGTCCTCCGCCCCGACGGCCGCCTGGCGCCCACGTGGACGGGCCTTTAGTCGCGGTTCTTAAGAAACCGCGACTAAAGGTGGGGGGCTTTAGTCGCGCTTAGTTGGTCGCGGTTGCGCAACCGCGACTAATGGCAGTTGCGAACCGCGACCAAAGGCCTTTTTTCCACCAGTGTTGGCACCAACGAAGAGGAAGCCGGTCAGGGGATGGTGACGGAAGCGCTGACCATAGGCACCGATCCCGACCATAACTCCTATCACGATGGTGCTCGCCACCAGAAGAGCATTCACTCGCACCAATTGCCCATCTATGTGATTAGAGAAGTCACGGATTGCTTCATCAGAGCAGTTTCCGGTGCCCATGATCTGCTTAACACACATGCCAAATCCAACGTCAACACATATTGAATTTGTTGATAAATAATTAAATATGCATGCAAAAAATAATATGTACAGTGCTACGTATGATACTAGTATACTGCAATCATACGTATTTAAATTAATAATCAACCACCAATACGAGAACAATCAGCTCATACTAAATTGCTGTACTAGCAGCTCAAACAAAAAAAAATAGATTGGTTGTTGTGCTAACAAGATTAGATTTAGGAGTAAAGGAAATTACCTCACACAAGGGTAGCAATCGGACTGCTGGAGACGTCAATCCGGACTGCTGGAGTACAAGCATGCGTGCTACTAAGTGGTCATGGAGACATTTGCTGATGCAGCCTTACCATGCCAGACGTAATTAATAAATCATGTCATTTTCCCTCTTTCATGTCTTCCACTACGTACTTTGTTATTAGGCAGGTTCTTTATTCCTTTGTTCTTTGCTGAAAAGGAAAGCTCTTGTACAATATACACTCTTTTGTCTCATATACACATCTAATGTAGTAGCTGATTCAGTGCTGTATAAACGTCGGTGCTCGATCTCTCCGGCTCATATTAATTCTCTAGGAGCAAGAACGAACTTATATTAGACAAGTTTCACCTATGAGCAAGAACGATTGCTTCGAAGCAAGGGGAGTACATGTCTATTTCACGATCGGATTTGAACCACCCACTATACATTTACAGCATGTTTTTTCATTTATGTTGTCCCTCCTAGCTGGTGTAAATCAACTTTGCATTTGAAGTTACATAGTATCTGTGATGTGATGTGAGCATCTTTAAAAGGAATTCCAGATTCCTGACGTACGGCTTGTAGGGCTGGTTAGCGCATGTGTCTCCTCCTTTGCCTACCTAGCCTGGATCAGGTGGCGTCCTGTGCATTGTTAGTGTAAAAATGGAACCCCCTGCTACAGATCATCGGAGACAAGAAAGGAGAGAGGAAGAGACAACACACAAGATTTCCCGGTGCACGAACACCTTGTCGCCCGAACGGCTATTTGTGTATTCCGGCGAGCTCGTACTCACCCCCACTTGTTACAATGTCCAACACTAGGATTTTATACCACGCACACGAAGGACATGCTCTCCGCGCTCCTGCCTGCTCGCGCCCACGACCTAGCACGCTCTGGCGGCGTCCTCCGCGCGCGCCTGCAACGCCCACGACGCACCGAACCCTCCCGATCGCTACGCTCCCCTAGACGTAGTATCTAACAGACACGCACGCACACGGCGCCACCCTACCCTGGCGGCCCGCGCACACTGTGCACGCACACACGCACGCCACTGCCGCGGACCCGACGCACCAGACGCACCTGGTGGGCGCCCACACACGCACGAGGCGCGCTAGCTCGCCGCCGCGGCTTATTCCAACGCAACACTCACCCCCTAAGCCGTGGCTTAGAGTAGCGTGGCGTTCTCGACGTCGACGTCTCCCATCAACGCATGTTCCTCCACCGTCGGCCCCTTCCTCCGATGAGAATCCTTCTTGAAATGACCCCGCTCGTCGTAGTGGTAGTAGCGCCCGCGTCGGTTCTACCGGACGCTTGACGCCACGCTCTTGCCGTCGTCGTCGTCGTCCCGCACACTGCCTCGCCGGCGCTCCCCCGCACGCCACCGCTCCGCGGTGAGCATCAGCTGCTCCACGCCATGGTCGGCACCGTCCTGCCCGCGCCGACGCAGCCGCTCGTCGAAGGCTTTCAAGCGACCAAGGGCGTCCTCGAACACCATGGGCGAGACATCGCAGAATTGCTCGATTCCGGCCACCGCCACGTACATGCGATCCGGCACGGCGTTGAGCAATTTGTTTACCATCGCGGCGTCGTCCAGGGTCGATCCGAGCCCCGCGTAACGCGCCGCCATCCCGCTGATCTTCCCCGCAAATGCGTCCAGGGACTCGCCGTCGTCCATGCGCAGCCGCTCGAAGTCGCCTCGGAGCGTGGCCAGCCGCTCCACCCGCACGCGATCGGCTCCGACTAACCGCACCTTGAGAGAGTCCCATACCTCCCTCGCGTTCGCTGCAAACTGCATCAGCAAGTCTTCCGGCAGTGCCGTGAGCAACATCGCCCGCGCCGTCTTGCACTTCCTGGTGTCCACTGCTGCTCCATCCGCCTGCTGCACCACGCCACACAGCCCCCCGACATCAAGGATAGCCTCCACCTTGATTGACCAGGAGGTGTAGCCCGTTGGTACCAGCGGCAGGAGATGCATCGAACCCGACGCACCGCCGCCCCGCCGCCCCCGTACGGGACTATCGACATGGCCGCCGGCGCGTGATGTGACCTCGCTCTGATACGAGATGTTAGTGCAAAAATGGAACCCCTACCGCCGGCGGTCACCGGAGACAAGAAGGCAGAGAGGAAGAGACAACACACAAGTTTTCCCGGTGCACGAACATCTTGCCTCCCGAACGGCTACCTGTGTATTCCGGCGAGCTCGTACTCCACCCCCACCTGTTACAATGTCCAACACTAGGGTTTTATACCCAGGCACACGACGGACATGCTCTCCGCACTCCTGCCTGCTCGCGCCCACGACCTAGCACGCTCTGGCCGCGTCCTCCGCGCGCGCCCGCAACTCCCGCGACGCACCGAACCCTCCCGGTCGCTACGCTCCCCTAGACCTAGTCTGTAACAGACACGCACGCACACGGCGCCACCCTACCCTGGCGGCCCGCGCACACCACGCACGCACACACAGGCATGCCACTTCCGCGGACCCGACGCACCAGACATACCCGGTGCGCGCCCACACACGCACGAGGCGCGCTAGCTCGCCGCCGCGGCTTATTCCAACGCAACATGCATATGCAAGATAGGAAATAGCTTTGCTTTAGACAGTATGAGAATCATGCATGTGTTTCCAAGTGTGTACAATACAATACGGTCTTGCCATTGGCACTTTGGCCGCTCTTTGATTCGATGCTCTTTGGCGATTAATTAAGCTCGGAATCTCCTTTTGATATAGCTTCTGTGTTGCTCCATCTCTTTTATATATTTCGGCCTTACTTCTCACTTTACGTATCCATTGGAATCTCATATATGTTGTGGTCTTTCCGTAGCTCTAGTACGTCACTGATATATCTTGGTTAATTCGGTTAAACATTCGGGTTTTAGGTATATGCAAAAAACAAAAGTGGAACTTCAAAACAGTCAGGAAATTTCATGCCGAAAGTCATAAACCATAAAAAAAAATATAAAATTCGTTTGGTTTCGTTTTTTTTGTTCAATTTTAAAATGCACAGAGTGAGATCAGACCGTACTGTTCAACATTGGGTGGAACAATGGTGTTGGGTATGTGAAAAGTATATGAATCGTCTCTACCCCCATACATGGGAGCGACGATGTTATATATTGATCAGGAGAGCCAACTCTCGGTAGGTTACACAGATCGATCTACTTGAGACCGTTGGAGATACTACAGGAGGGAGATCGAGATAAACAAGATAACAACTAGTTTAAACTACCTCCTGAATACAACCTTGTCTTGCAAGGCAAGCCTTCGGGTATAACTATCTAGAGATAAGACTCTAGAGATAAGATGTGTTTCAACACCCTCCCATAATCAAAACTTTCCTAAGTTGAGATTACGTTTAAACACTTCAAATAACTTTGTAGAAAAGCCTTTGTAAACCCATCGGTGACTTGATCGCCGATTATTTGCTTGCAACTCTCTCTCACAAAATGATAGTCGATCTCTATATGCTTAGTCCTAACATGAAAAACAGGATTTGCTAACACATAAGTGGCACCAAGATTGTCACACCAAAGACATGGAGTTTGTGTGCGGTGCTGGCAGTCCCCGGCAATGACACCAGAAAAGAACTGCTTCCAGTTGCTCAACAATTAGCAATTGTCTTGCAATGGCCCACCAGCGTGTGGGATCGCGGCAGTTTTCGAGGGTAGAGTATTCAACCCAAATTTGTTGGTTCGACACGATGGGAGTGAAAGGATATTCTTCAGTATTAGCAGTTGAGGTGTCAGCTCAACCACACCTGAAAGATTAGTATCTGCAAGCAGGATATAAGCAGCAAAGGTAGTATGATAGCAACGGTGCCAGAAACGATCTGTTGACAAGGCAGACTATTCCTAACTGAAGTATCAATGGCGCCAGAAAAGTATTGTAGCAGGTAGCAGCAGTGTAATGAGTAACAGCAGTGGCAAGGAGCAACAGTAGTGACAGCAGTAGCAAGTAGCAGCAGTAGCGACTAACAGCAGTAGCAAGAAGCAACAGTAGTGGCAGCAGCAGCAGGACAAAGCAAGTAACAGTGGCAGTGGGACAAACTCGTAGGCAATGGATCGGTGATTTGCTGGATGACATTCATCATGCAACAGTTATAACACGGAGAGATATGTGGCTAGCTCCCGTTCGTCGATGTGATGTAGGCATGCATTCCGTGTGTAGTCATACGTGCTTAGGGAAAAGAACTTGCATGACATTTATTGTCCATCCCTCCCGTGGCAGCGGGGTCCAAAGGGATACTACGGGATAACACATTAAGGTTCTCCTTTTAATAAAGAACCGGACCAACGCATTAGCACTTGGTGAACACATGAACTCCTCAAACTATGGTCATCACCGGGAGTGGTTCCGGTTATTGTCACTCCGGGGTTGCCGGTTCATAACACATAGTAGGTAACTACAACTTGCAAGATCGGATCTAAAACACACATATATTGGTGACAACATAATAATTTCAGATCTGAAATCATGGCACTCGGGCCCTAGTGACAAGCATTAAGCATGGCAAAGTAGTAGCAACATCAATCTCAGAACATAGTGGATACTAGGGATCAATCCCCGTCAAAACTAACTCGATTACATGATAGATCTCATCCTACTCATCACCACCCAGCGAGCCTACGAATAGATTACTCACGAACGATGAAGAGCTTCATGGAATTGGAGAGGGAAGAAGGTTGATGATGACGATGGCCACGATCTCCTTGATCTGGAGCCCAAAACGGACTCCAGATCTGCCCTCCAGGGCAAGAACGGGATGTGGCGGCGCCTCTGGATCGTAAAACGCGATGAAATCTTCTCTCTTGATTTTTTCCGGGACGAAATGGAATAAATAGCGCTGGAATTGGGGGCGGCAGAGCCACGTGGGCCACACAAGCCTGGTCGCCGCGGCCAGGGGGAGGCCGCGGCCACAGGGCTTGTGGCCCACTGGCCCGTACCCTCTGGTGGATCTTTGTTGGGGAACGTCGCATGGGAAACATTCGTCATTCCCGGTACATTCCCGGTAACTCTGAAAATCTTCCGGTAATCAAATGAGGTCATCCTATATATCAATCTTCGTTTCCGGACCATTCCGGAAACCCTCGTGACGTCCGTGATCTCATCCGGGACTCCGAACAACATTCGGTAACCAACCATATAACTCAAATACGCATAAAATAACGTCGAACCTTAAGTGTGCAGACCCTGCGGGTTCGAGAACTATGTAGACTTGAGCCGAGAGACTCCTCGGTCAATATCCAATAGCGGGACCTGGATGCCCATATTGGATCCTACATATTCTACGAAGATCTTATCGTTTGAACCTCAGTGCCAAGGATTCATATAATCCCGTATGTCATTCACTTTGTCCTTCGGTATGTTACTTGCCCGAGATTCGATCGTCAGTATCCGCATACCTATTTCAATCTCGTTTACCGGCAAGTCTCTTTACTCGTTCCGTAATACAAGATCCCGTAACTTACACTAAGTCACATTGCTTGCAAGGCTTGTGTGTGATATTGTATTACCGAGTGGGCCCCGAGATACCTCTCCGTCACACGGAGTGACAAATCCCAGTCTCGATCCATACTAACTCAACGAACACCTTCGGAGATACCTGTAGAGCATCTTTATAGTCACCCAGTTACATTGCGACGTTTGATACACACAAAGCATTCCTCCGGTGTTCGTGAGTTATATTATCTCATGGTCATAGGAACAAATACTTGACACGCAGAAAACAGTAGCAACAAAATGACACGATCAACATGCTACGTCTATTAGTTTGGGTCTAGTCCATCACATGATTCTCCTAATGATGTGATCCCGTTATCAAGTGACAACACTTGCCTATGGCCAGGAAACCTTGACCATCTTTGATCAACGAGCTAGTCAACTAGAGGCTTACTAGGGACAGTGTTTTGTCTACGTATCCACACAAGTATTGTGTTTCCAATCAATAGAATTATAGCATGGATAATAAACCATTATCATGAACTAAGAAATATAATAATAACTAATTTATTATTGCCTCTAGGGCATATTTCCAACAATCTTTGCGCAGGTATTTTTCATATTTTCTAGAAATATTCTCCGTAAATTTTCAAGACGTTCCGAGAACTTTCATTTCTGCACAAAAACAACACCATGACAATTCTGCTGAAAACAACGTTAGTCCGGGTTAGTTCCATTCAAATCATGCAAATTAGAGTCCAAAACAAGGGCAAAAGAGTTTAGAAAAGTAGATACGATGGAGACGTATCAACTCCCCCAAGCTTAAAACCTTGCTTGTCCTCAAGCAACTCAGTTGACAAACTGAAAGAGAAAGAAAAACTTTGACAAACTCTGTTTGATCTTGTTGTTGCAACTATGTCTAACTCATAACCAGAATTTCAGCAAGATCACAAGTTAACCACATAAGCAAGTGACACAAAGGTCTCACGGTAAACTAATATCAATGGCATAAACAGCTAGCGAGCAAATAATAATGAGTTTCAGATACCAACAATTCAATAAAACAAGCATGAAGCAATATGAATAGGTGGTACCTCGCTAGCTCTTTCTGAGACCGCAAAACATAAATGCAGAGCACTTTCAAATATCAAGGGCTGACTAAACATTGTAATTCATAGCAACGAAGATCCAGTCATAGTCATACTCAATATCAATCAAAAGCAAGGCATAGAAATGACAGAGGTGCTCTCTAATTGGTGCTTATATAAGAAGAGGATGACTCAACAAGAAAATAAATAGACAGGCCCTTCGCAGAGGGAAGCATTGATTTGCAGAGGTGCCAGAGCTCAAGCTTTGAAAACAGAGATAATAATTTTTGGGTGGCACTACAGGAATCAGCTTCTTTGCCGTCTGCCATCACAGACGGCAAAGACAAAATCCTGGACGGCAAAGACAAAACAGCAGACGACAAAGATTCTCACGGCCGGCAAAATTTCTGCGTCAGCCTACGACGGCATAGGACCTTCTTTGCCGTCTGCCCCCCCCCCCAAAGCGGACGACAAAGCTCTTTGTCGTCAGCTTTCCTTAGGAGCAGTCGGCAAAGTGCTCGAGACGGCAGCCGACAGGCGTTGCCTCCGTTAGGGGTTAACGGAGGCTTTGCCGTCTGCCTCTTCCTTTATCTTTGCCGTCTGCCTCCCCCTTTATCTTTGCCGTCTGCCTCCTCCTCCCCCCTCCACTCTTTGTCGTCTTCCTTCCCCTCCATCTTTGTCGTCTGCCTACTCCTCCCCTCCCCCCTCCACTCTTTGTCGTCTGCCTCTCCCCCCCTCCACTCTTTGCCGTCTGCCTCTCCACCCCTCCACTCTTTGCCGTCTGCCTCCTCCCCCCCTCTGCGCCCTCTTCTTTGCCGTCTGCCCACCCTGGAGGCTGACGGCAAAGATCCTATATACACACCCCAGGATGCACATCTGGGTGCCATGTGGCAACTTTGCCATCTGCAAGCTGATGGCACAAGTCTTTGCCATCAGCTGGCAGACGGCAAAGAGCCCATATAGTACCTGTTTTTTTTGTTTTATATTATTTCACAGCACATATATATATATATATATATATTTGGCAACACATTTATATAATTCACCACACATATATGATATATAGTTCACCACACATATACTTGCCAACACATATATATAATTCACCACACATATATGATATACATATAAATCAATGTACATCCCCATATATCGGAAGAACCAACATACAAAGTATTGCACTGTTTATCCATATATACATATACATATAGTTCGACATTGTTCATCAACTCAAATAAAAACAAGATAATATACATATAAAGTTCATCCATCGACATTGTTCAACTCCATGAATGCCAGCTTCCATGCATGTAGTATATCCAATCTGCAAAAATGTGAATAAGAAAGTCAGAAGAAGAACAAAATATGATGTTTTTCAGCTAATTATGTCATTTTTAGCGGAAAACAAGCTAAGAATATAATATTCATGAGCTAACCAAGGTTCTTATGCCATTTTTAGCTTATTATGGCATTTTGGAGCTAAATGGGTTAATTAAAGCAAGGATAATATGAAAGAGGAGAAGAAAGAGGAGGAGGAGGAGAAGAAGAAGAAATCAAGCAGAAGGAGGAGAAGGAGGAGGAGGAGAAGGACAAGAAGGTCCTTGGCCTTCTCCTCCTCCTCCTCCTCCTTATCCTTCTTCTCTTCTTCTTCTTCTTCTTCTTCTTCTTCTTGTTTCTTTTCATTTTGCCTATTTCTTCTCCTCTTCTCCTCTTGTTGGAGCTAAATTACCTAATGTCTTCCCATCTATGTCGAACAATGTACCAAAAATAGCCTCTCCGATATTCTTTTCAGTGTGCATCATGTCGATATTGTGTGGAAGAAGGAGGTGTTTAAAGTAAGGCAGATCCCAGAAGCATGGCTTGTGAGTCCAGGCGTGTTTTGAATTATACCCCTTGAAATACCCTGGACGCTCTGGATCAGGCTCGAGGGCGTTTAACTGATCCAGGATCAGTTGGCCTGTGAACGGAGGTGGTGCCAAGTTTTTGACAACTTTACCTTTGGTAAAGTTCTTCTTGTCTTTTCTAAACTGATGGTCAGGATTCAGGAATTGTCTATGCAAGTCAAAGCAAGAATACTTCCGACCCTCCTGCAACCAATGAAACTGAAGAGCTGCCTTGCATTGGGGGCATGGGAACCTTCCATGCACACACCATCCAGAGAATACTACTGATAATTTACTAGGGCATGTTCTTATATGTGTAACTTATCTACATCAAATGTGAGCTCATTTCATTTATCCAATTCCTCTCAATAATTTTTACAAGTTTCTGTCCATAGAAGAGCATTGTGAAGGAAGTGCCACTTTGGCATGTCCAAATGGTATAAAAACGTACAATACTTTCCTATGCCCAAATCACCATCCTCCACCAAATTGTAGATCAATCCAAGCATTCATTTGAGCCCAGATTCAACATCCGTATTTTTGCCAAGTGTGGTACTTTGCAAACCAAGTGCCACCTAGACTCCTTCATTTGAGCTAAAAATTTGCCAAGACAGTCTCCTTAGTAGACGATCATCCTCACTCAAAAATCAGGCCCATTGGCCTTGTGAATTTCCCCCACCGCTAATCAAACACTTGGCTGTTAATTCATGTTTGAGCTTATTTCAGTCTTCTCGTGAGATTTTTCTATTGTATTATTCTTACTAACACCTAACGGGGGAGTGATAAACCCACCAGACATGCCTAGACTTCCCAGAACGCGCGACAATGTCACAGTCACGCGGTGACCACGCGGTTGGCATGCTCGTTTACACGCTCTGGAGTTGGGGCCCTCAGACACCATCCAAACCTCGATGTCTTGCCACCACACCATGTATCTATGATTAAATGGATACTTATGTACCTAAACATGAATTTTGGGAAAAATAAAGAGTAAAGTATAATGCAGCTGCAGTTCAAATTTGACGTGCTTCCATCTCAATCGGTGGAAATTTGTCTTTTTCAGGAGCGGTGGATAAAAGATTTTGAGACCCAACAATTAGGTCAATTGTGCATTAAATATGGACTAGTATTTTAGAAAACTGATTTTGTACAATTTTGCAACAAAATATGGTAGATCCTTCACAAAAAAATTGGGCATTAGAAAAATGGAAAATGCATTTTTCGTCCAAAGAAAATGAAAACTTCCTTAGGCAACATTGTTTTCCATTCCAATATGCACCATTGTGCATAATATGAGATTATTTGAACAAACTATGCAATGAATGTGGTCATAAGATTGATCATTTGGCTTGAAAGCCATGAATCTTCACACATGATAACTCATTTCTAAGAATATTTTTTTAAAATAATTGTCATATTACAAGTTTATTATTTTACCTGATAACTTTGTCACATATAATGACACAATGTGAAAGTTTTCCATTTTTTTGATTTGTTTTGAATTTTTCATGCCCATTTCAATATGCGGTAAAAACGGCGGGTATAACCGTTCCTACCTAGTGGTTGAATTATGGAAAACTTTCGGTGTTTCTCTGATTAAATAGATACTTCTATACCTAAAAATTCATTTTGGAAAACATAAAGAGCAAACTATAAGATAGCTGCAGTTCAAATTTGATCCGCTTCCACATGAACCGGCGAAAATTTGTCTTTTTTACAAGAGGTGGATAAAAGCTTTTGACACCCAACCATTTGGTCAATTGTATATTAAATATGTCCTAGTATTTTAGAAAAATGATTTGGTCCAATTTCGCAACAAATATATGGTAGTTTCTTCACAAAAAACTCATTTTGGGTACTCGAAAAATGAAAAATGAATTTTGCGTCCAAAGAAAATGAGAACTTCCTTAGCAAACATTGTTTTCCATTCCAATACGCACCCCTGTGCACAATATGAGATCATTTGAACAAACTATGCCATGAATTTAGCGATAAGATTGATCATTTGGTTTGAAAGCAATGAATCTTCACACATGATAGCTCATTTCTAAGAACACTTTTTAAAAATAATTGCTATATTACAAGTTTATTATTTTACCTGATAACTTTGTCACATATAATGACACAATGCGAAGGTTTTGCATTTACTTGGTATCAGTATTTTATATGTATCAGTAATTATATGGAGAAGATCCATAGGTTCAACATAATTTCAAGAGCATAAGGAGAATATCCATAGGTTCAACATAATTTCAAGATCATAAGGAGAAGATCCATAGGTTCACCATAGCAGTACATAAGTTCAATATCATAAAAGTGCAGATGCACTTGGATAAATAGTCAAATATGAACTCAGTTTTATAGGTTCAAAGAGCAATTGTTTTTTTATAGGGGAAAGGAAATAACAAAAAGTTGTTTGTTTTGTGAGAAAGGGTTCCTTTTTCATATACTTTCCCTCAATAAATAAAAAATTCAAAACAAAAACCGCTACTATTCAGATAAGAATGACACAACTGCAGTTTTACATTAAGGACGTACCCAAATTCTCGTAGTGGGCCAGCCCATCGTCGTACTTGAAGAATCCATTCATGCCCAATGCTTACATCACTAGTGGGGACAGGGCCTATAGACCCGGCCCGTAAGGGGCTTTAGTCCCGGTTCACCAACCGGGACCAAAGAGGCGGGACTAAAGGCCTAACCTTTAGTCCCGGCCCTATTCCAAGCCGGGACCAAAGGTGCTCGACGTGGGCGCCTCGGAGCGCCCTCAGGGGAAGGCCCTTTAGTCCCGGGTCTTAACACGGACCGGGACTAAAGGATCCGTCTATTTATTTTGTTTGTTTGACCCCAAAAGGTACCTTATTTATTTATATTTCAAATTTTATTTTTGAATATTCTTTGATTTGTTTTTAAGTTTTATTTCAATTTTTAAATATTTGATTTATTTGACAATTTAATCTCTAATCACCCATCCTCACTGCTCTAGCGTAGATTACTCATTTCAAATCGTCTAACTTCTCGGCCGGTCACCCCTCCTTTCAGTGCTTCAGCCCGAGCACGCTTAACTTCCTAGTTCTATCGCCCCTAGTTGCCAAGTTTGCACTTGTTGTTCTCCTGACAATAGTAAGCTATCAATCCTAAACAACCTAGGTTTGATGTCATGTCACATGATTTAATTTTTTGAATTCAAACAATTATTAAAATAAACAAAATAAGTAATAATAATAATGAATTTCAATGAGAACAACCTAAAGATTTTAAATAAAATTATTTTTTCTTATTTTTATGGAAAAAACTTCTTTTTGCCATAACTTTTTTTACATTTGGAATTTTGAGCATCTGAGAAAACTTCACCGGGCAAGCCCCGGTGAAATCGATTCCCAATTTTCTCTAGTTTTTTTTATATATTAAACTTTTTTTACATCGTATGCAAAAGTTATGGCCGTTTTACATTTTTCCCTTTTTTGAAGAAACGGTCAAAATTCATATCTCAAAATTTGTATACCAACTAGGCACTAAAACCTAACTACATCTCAAAGGATTTTATTTTTTGAAGATTTTAGCATTTTTGTTTATTTTCTACAAAACTAAAAAAGACGGTCCAGGGAGGGTAGAGTTTGAAAATTTCAGAATCCCCTTCAGCCAAGAGTCCAATCATACCCGTCGACTACATTTGCTAGCACCGTCCCCGCCAGAATCACAACTAAGGTTAACCAAGCCAGATTTAACCCTTTCTAACTTTATTTGCTATGTTGAGCCAAATGACCCTGAAATTGAAAAGAACTATAATGAACTCTGAAAATGTTGAAACTTGGCATGGTATCATCATTTCATCAACATAGCTTGTGTTAAAAAGTTGAGAGGGTTACGACAAAAACTGGATGCACTTCGTGTACAAACTGGACCATCTCCTTCGAAGTATCACGGTTTCGGACGAAAACCCATCTGCTAGAAAGATATATTATTTTTTACTTATTTCAACTTTAGACATTGTATGCATTTTGTGCATTCAATATAAACCATTCAAAACCACATCCTAAATTTCGACCCTTTATAACTTCATTTGCTATTTTTCATGCATTTAATGATTTTTTGACCTAAATGACCTTGAAATTGAAAAGCCCGACAAATGAACTCTGAAAAGGTTGAAACTTGGCATCGTATCATCATCTCTCCCACATAGCATGTGCTAAAAAGTTGAGAGGGTTACGTCAAAAACTGGATGCACTTCGTGTACAAAATGAACAATCTCTTTCGAAGTATCAGGGTTTCGAACGAAAACTCATCTATTGCAAAGGGATTTCATTTTTTCGAACTTATTTGAACTCCATACTTTTTGTGTGTTTAAAATACACCATTTAAAGCCACATCATAAATTTTCAATATTTTCTGACTTCATTTGGTATTTTTCATGCATTTACTTACTTTTTTGAGCTAATTGACCCTGAAATTGAAAAGCACCACAAGTGAACTCTGAAAAGGTTGAAAGTTAGCATGGTATCATAGTTTCACCCACATGGCATGTGCTAAAAAGTTGAGAGAGTTACGATAAAAACTAGATGCACTTCGTGTACAAACTGGATCATCCTTCGAAGTATCAAGGTTTGAGACGAAAACCCATCTGCTACAAAGGCATTTTATTAAAATGATTTTAATTCCATACTTTTTATGCATTCAATATGCACCATACTATAACATGTTAAAATCTACAGAAAGTACTAACAAAAAATAATAAAGAACAACAATTAAATGGCTAAAACAACTATATAAGCAAAACAATATTGTTTTAATTAAAATCTAAATTTAAATTATTCTAAAAATAACCAAATAAATCTTACTGTGATAACAATCTAACAGATGACTAGGAGAAAAAAGAATTAAATTAAAAACTATTTGTAAACTCAAGTTATTCACAATTTGGGTTTGAAGAAAATTTGAACAAATTCAAATGTAAACCATTCAAATTTAAAAACTAATTGCACAAACAAAAACTAGACAAAATTTTGAATCTAATGCAAAAAGAATCACTCAAAAAAATTAAATATCCTAAAAGATATAAGCAATTTAAAACAGAAACTACAAACAGAAATAAAATTTAAAAACAGGAAAAAATAAAAATACAAAACCCCTTTAGTCCCGGTTCGTGTCTCGAACCGGGACTAAAGGTCTACCCTTTAGTCCCGGTACTAAAGCCTCCAAACCCTTTAGTCCCGGTTCGAGACACGAACCGGGACTAAAGGTCCCTTTTGAACCGGGAATAAAGACCGACCGGCGCCCTTGTCGTTCGAACCGGGACAAATGCTAACATTAGTCCCGGTTCGTAATGGAACCGGGACTAATGTGTAAATTGAGCTGGGACGGAAGCCCTTTTTTCTACTAGTGCATACTTTTTTTTGGTGTATGGTGAAGTAACTATTGTACTACATTGCTTGGCATGCCCTCGTCTCGCCTCTAGCTCTCCGCTAATGGCCTGGCCCAACATTGTAGCTCCTTAGAGCAGTTTTGGAAAGGTTGCATGGACAGGTTTTGATCGGTTTTAAAACCTTCTCTGCGGTTTATTCTTCTTCCATGTTTCAATGTGATTTCCGTAACGATCTCATCTTTTTCTCAAATTGGTTTCTTTTTCTCTGTATGTCTTTTCTCTTTGTTCTTCATTTTTCAAATACATGTTAATGTTTTTTATACATGTTGAATATTTTCTTAAAACATGTTGAATACTTTTCTAAAATACGTGTTGAACATTTATCAATTCACATTGATGAAAATATGTAACACAAAACTTTTATTTATTAATGTGAAAAGCATTTTTTTAATGTTTAGACATTTTTTAAAACGCCATGAACATTTTTCTCAATGGTACGAAGTAGTATATTAAATTGTGTAAGAATTTTTCAAACATCTCATGAACATATTTTTTAAACCCATGAATATATTTTTTTTAGAAAAGGAGGTTTGCCTCCGGCCTCTGCATCAGGGCGATGCATCCAACCATTTTATTTAATGAAACGAAGCAAACATTCAGCGGTTCCGAACCAGGTCCAAAATAACAGAAAATTACATAAATGGATAATAAAAAGCCACAACCGGCTACAAATATAGGCCTAGATGCCTAATCATCTATCCTATTAGTGGACCGCCATCCAAACCGGTTGTATATATCTCGTGCTACCATCTCTCATCGGATAGACCAGGTAACCAAAGGCTCCCTGATTTTCACAGGTGTGAGTAACGACCATATACGGATCCACGCCGATGCCGTGTGGAGTACCTGCAAGAAATTGACATTTGATAATCTGTTAAAGTTCACATCATTTCTGCAATTCCAAATAGCCCAGATCAATGCACATGCTCCTATACGAATATGTGTGGCAATATACATGTTTACCCCATTTAGCCACGTCCCAAACAACGTATCAATGCTATCCGGTGGTGTAATGTTGAAAGCTATATGGACTGTTTGCCATAGAATTTTAGCAAGTGGGCAATGAAGAAAAAGGTGTTTGATAGTCTTCTCATGATCAGAGAAGGAACAACGTTTATCCCCGCCCCCCAATTTCTCTTAGCCAAATTATCTCTGGTTAGAATCACCTTCTTATGGACAAACCACATGAAAATTTTGATCCGTAAAGGGACTTTAACTTTCCAGATATTATTGGACTTGGGAATAGTAGATGTATTTATGAAGCTTAAATACATGGACTTCACAGAAAACACTCCATTGGGCATTAGCTTCCAATGAAACTTGTCCGCCTCCTCCGATAAGCAGAGATCCATGAGTCTTGTAACTAAATGCAGCCATGCATCCCATCTATGTCCTATCAATGCTCTCCGGAACTGAATATTCAGAGGATTAGACTGTAATATTATGGCAACGTATGGGTCCTTACGTTGAACAATATTATAGATAGATGGATAGTGTATGGCTAGAGGCAAGTCCCCCATCCATGTATCCTCCCAGAATCTAGTTGACTTCCCATCACCTACAACAAATCTTGATTTTTGAAAGAAGGTTGTTCTCACTGACATCAAGCCTTTCCAAAATGCTGAATCATTGGGATTTAGTAGCACCTGAGCTAGAGTTTTAGTTTGTAGGTACTTATTACGCAAAATTTATACCCACATAACCTCCGTCTCCATAGAAAGTCTGAACAGCCATTTGCTTAGCAGACATCTATTCTTTACCTCTAAATTTTCAATTCCCAACCCTCCCTGATCTTTAGGCCTGCAAATAATATCCCACCTAGTAAGTCGGTATTTTTTCTTAATTTAGTCACTTTGCGAGAAGAACCGAGATCTATAAAAGTCTAATCTTTTTCGTACCCTGACTGGTACAAGAAAGAAGAAGGAAAGAAGGAACACATTGGCATGCTCGTGAGAACCGAGTTAATAAATTGTTAATGAAGCACACGACATTGGAATATATATATATATATATATATATATATATATTATTGTATGTCATTTTCAAATCAAGGAATTGAAAGTGTATGTACTGAAATGAAACACATGACAAACTTCTTAGTAGCACACCACACCACACCACACCAATCAACATGAAACAACACAAAAGGTAGTGAATTGAAACACATAACTAGCTAGGACTCATACGACTTAAACATCACCAGGGGTGTTAGGCATGGCAGCCTCTGGCCGGCTAATGAACCCGAGGTGGGTGAGTAACGCCCACAGAAGTGTTATCAGCTCGCCACCCCGTGCAATGGCCTCGGCATGGGCGGCGACATTGTCCGACGGGGCGGCATAGAGTATCATCTCAGACCAGAATTCTGCGAGGAGCTCCCATGCCACCTCTTCTCCTTCATTTCCCGCCAGCTCCACCAGCTTCTTCCCGAGCTCCGCACCATTCTTGAGCAGGTCGTGTGCCTCTTCAGACCCGGCACTCAGCGCCTGGACCAGCGCTTCAGGACTCAATGACGCCTGCCCGGTGTTGCCGGATGCCGCGAGTGCGCGCTTGGCTTTTTTCTTGATGCCCTTGTACAAGCTTTTGCACCACTCGTTGTTGTCGGGGAGTAGATCTGGGACATAGGCTACCAAGTAGGCACAATAGCGTGACAAGTGTGTGGCGGCAATCTCATTAGCAGAGTCAGCCTGGCGGAGTGGCTCCGATGTTCTCACTTCAAGGATGCTCGTGGCAATGTGGGCCACAAGCATGGTATCAGCTACACCTTTGACGCCATTCGATGTTGAGAGCGGATTGTTGTCGGCCTGCAGTTGTAGCCTTGTACAAAGGGATGCCACGCCATTGCTTCTGTTCTTCCAATTGGGGCTTCTAAGTGGCTTGAGGAGAGCTGCCTTCACTGCTCTTGGTACCTTCTTCCTGTGAAGCAGTGGGATGAGGCGTCCGAGAAGAGGCACTGGGGTTGTGCTTGGGTGGAGTGCCAAGACTGAGCATTGGTTCATTTTGTCCACCCAATGATTTAGCAGCTTGCATTTTCTACGCAGCACAAGGCTAAGCATCTTCTTCTTCCAATGTGATTTCTGCCACAAAGAAGCATGCCTAACATAGGAGCAGATCAGGAATACTTTAGTCCAGTTAGAGCAGATGTAACAAGCAATCTCCCGCACCTCCGAAAGCACAACTAGTGCCGCAAGCAAACCCACTGGGGCAAGATCGAAGAAAATATTTCCATATTGTATCTGGTTCGAAGAACTATAGAAAAAATCTTCATGTTCATTCTGGAACGAAGGATGGAAATTCAGAAAACACTGCATCTGTCCATGATGTGGCCATCCCATAAAAGCATACAGCAAAATCACAACTGTTATGAGCAATAGATATAATAAGCTCAAACCCATGGTTAGAAGTGAAATAGATATGCTCAAAATGGGTAGCCAACTGCTTGAATATGAGGTTGGGAGAGATGAATAATAATAATCATGAAGGAAAGAAAGCTCATGTGCAATCATCCCAAGTGGTCTTTCATCATCAACATCCTGGAGCAACACGTGTGACAATAAGTTATGGGCCTTGATGAAACCAAACTCAGCAATTGTATGCCTTGTAAATCGACATCTTAACAACTTGAACAATGCAAACGAAAAGCATATATCTTTTAGCTGCTTGGTTGAATACCTCGGAAATATATCATCCTCTAACCTCCAAACTTTATCAGTGGTCACTAAATTGTTGTTGTCTATCCCTGTCCCATCAGCTTGGTTAAATAACCATTTGATACTATAACCATGAGGCTCCTTCTGTACCAATGTTGTGTCCTCTCCCGTAACTATGAGTGGAGGAAGGGAATGCTCACTTGTTAGCTTGGCTTTTAGTTGCTCCATGTATCCAACAATGAAATGAGGATTGCGCCCAAATGCTAATGACCTGCTTGCCCCATACCAAGCATAATATTTGAGAAGTAGCTTGGCAATGAGAAGAGAAAACAATGGAAGAACCGGTAATCCATTTGCAAGATCCATATGCTTTATGGACCATTGTCTCGTTGAATAATATCCCCCTCCTAGGTAGTACACGACAATGTACGAGGTCCATATTGCTTGAACAAGCAGTACAGTGCCAGGAAGGGTAATGTTTAGTCCTTTGTTGTCATCACCAGCAACTATTGTAGTGGTGTTGGCGCCAGCAATCTGAACAAGACTAGCCCATACGAACACAGTGTAAATGTGGCTACGTGTACTGCACCACCCTGGTATTATGTGTGCATCGGAGGAAATAGTGACAACACCTAGATTACTATCGACGGTAGAGACAACATAGGAGAGGATGGGCACGAACAAGGTGGTGGCACCAAGGAAGAGGAAGCTGGTAAGTGGATGGTGACGGTAGCGCTGACCATAGGCACCGATCCCAACAATAACTCCTATCACGATGGTGCTGGCCACCAGCAGAGCGTTCACTCTCATCAACTGCCCATCTATGTGCTTAGAGAAGTCAGTGATTGCTTGGTCGGAGCAGTTTCCGACGCCCATAATCTGCTTAACACACATATCAAATTCAAACATCAGTACAAGTTGAAGATGTTGACAAACACGCAAAAAGAATACAACCATTCGTCCAATGATGCTATGCTGCAATGTAAGCATTCAATTGATTCACTGATAGAACAACATTAAGACCAAACTAGCTCATAGATTCTTGTACTAAAGGAAATGATAAGCTTACACAAGGGTGGCAATCGGACTGCTGGAGTACCAGAGTATTGTTTCCTTGAGCGTCGGTTTTCAACCATGCGTGCTACGAGGTCATGGAAATATGTGTGTTATCTATTGCTACTAGCAGTCCATCCTGACATTTGCAAATGCACCATTCTCCTGATATAACTAATATATGCCTTTTTTTCCTTTTTGTCTTTTTCATTTTTTCCACTTTTCCTTTGTTCCCTTTATTCCTTGGATCTGGATGCTAGACATGTTCTTTATTCCATGGTTCTTTGTAAAAACAAAAGAGCAAAATAGCTTTGGTACGTATCTGTTCGTCTCACTCACACTTTTTCATGTACTCAAGATTACCTTCACCCGGTGGCTTGGACTACATGTTGCTATGCACAGGAGCTCCATAAGAGTCAGCCCTTGTTGAAATACGCTGCACATCTTTCTCATTCGCTTACGCTTATAAATAAATGTGTTGGTCGGTTAATGCAATTTAATCAAAACGGCACGGAGTGACCAGCCCGGATTTTTTTGAGCTGAAAACAGCTGAGCATTTAAGCATGCAATTCAACATGGCTAAGGAGATCGACGCCTAATTTAAGAAGTGAAATTTTTTAGTGTAGCCTCAATTGATATATGAATCCTCCCTGATCTTCCTTTTTCCTCATGCATGTGAAGATAAAATAAAATCAAAATGTACAATAAATAAACTATTTTTCTGCTGTTTCCAGATAAATATGGTTCTAGTTATGATTGTCCAAATGTATTACCTTTTTGAGTTAGACCAAGTTTTGACCCGCAAATAGAAAAAGGAAAAAAGGGTTTGACCAAGTTCTCAGAACAATGCATCAACGTGTACAAGATGAAATGAAGAGATTGTGAACATATGTTTCATGATTGATCTGAATTCGATGTTATAAATGTTGGTACTTGACGCACATCGTCTCTCATTTGTTAGCACATCAATTTCAATTGCAATGATTCCGCGCGTGGGCAAGATGCCTCTCTCGTTTGTGATATATAAGCCTTGATTAAAGTTATTGCAGCGAGCACCTAGCTTTCTCTTTCGTGTACTGCTAATATACTCACACCTAGCTTTATGTCCGGCTGTGTGAGTGTGACTGTCAAGTGAGCTAAATTTGTGATACTCCCTCCATTCCACAATGTAGTGCGCATGCGTTTTGCGAGATCTAAATTTCACCATAAATTTAACCAATGAGGCCGATTGTGATGGAAGCAAAAGTTATATTATTGAATCCGTATATGAATAAAGTTTTTGATGGTACAGTTTTTCCTTCCGTTGCAATCATCCACATTGATTAAATTCATTGTTTAACTTAAAAATTAAAAACCGAGGACGCACTATATTATGGAATGGAGGGAGTAGAAGCTTTAGACAGTAGGAGAATCATGTGTTCCAAACTCCAAAGTGTGAACAATACGGTATTTGGCACTTTGGCCTCCCTTTGATCGATGCTGTCTTCGGTCCCTGACGTACTCCCTTGTGCCCCGCGCTCCCTCCGCGCCCGCCCAGGCCGCCGTCGCGCCCCGCCCGCCCAGGCCGCCGTCGCGCCCCGCCCCCGCGCTCCCTCCGCGCCCCGGCCGTCGCGCCCCCGCGCCCGCCCAGGCCGCCGTCGCGCCCCTCCCGCCCCGGCCGCCATCGCGCCCCGCCCGCCCAGGCCGCCGTCGCGCCCCGCCCCCACGCCCGCCCCGTCCGCCGCGCCAGCCGCCCCGCCCGCCCCGGCCGCTGCCGCGCCCACCGCGCCCGCCCCGGCCACCGCGTTAGCCGCCCCTCCCCTTCCCTCTCCTGCCGCAGAAGGAGCTCGCCGCGGCGGCGCCGCAGCAGCAGCAGCGCGCGAGCGCCAGCAGCCGGCGCGCGCGGTCCTGGCTGTATTCCGATTTTGAGGGTTCTAGTCTTTGCCCCTGTTTTTCAACCCTTAAAAGTGTCAAAAATGTGCAATTCTCAACCCTTAAAACTGGTTTTTGTTTTAAGGGTTTGAGGGTTCTACTAGACATGCTCTAATCGCCCCCGAGTCGCCTACGTGAGACGACGCGAGGGGGGGGAGGGGAATCTTCACCACCCTGGTATTACTACCAAGATTACATATATTTAACCCAAATGATAATGTCCACACGTGTGACATGTTTGTACTTTGCCCACACGCGTCGATCCACGTTGATTCTGTTTTGCACGAATCCTAAAGGAATTTGTTGAAATTTCAGTGCAACGTAGGCATCATCGTGTTTGTGGGCGTTGGAGAGTTCGACCACACGACCCGGCAGCGCGTGGTAGACATCTACGATGTGTGGGCAAACCAGTTTCTGTCCACACAGTCACCACCTAGTCCACGCGTGTGTGGGCGAACTGTGCTTCGCCCACTTGATGCTCGTCTGTTGCTAGATGGCAACTGTAGTTGTGCGTACGTCGCAACTATGATGGGCAACTATGATTCATTGCTAGATGGCAAGTGCAATTGCGCGTACGTGCCAACCGGATAAGCATACGTGACAACTATGATTAACATACATAGCAATTATGGTTGGACCACATGTGACAACTAGTTAAACACATATGACAACTATCTCCGGATAACTAAAGTGTCATCCCGCAGGTCACTATAGTTAACTAAAACAGAGAGAGTTGTCATGTTTTCTCAACTACATTTGCCATCTCGGGTTACTAAAATTTTCATTCCCGAGGGGTAACTAAAGTTTCATCTCGCGGGTAACTAACTTAGCTGCGTCATGTATGTGAGAAGATATGCTCCGTGCCACACGCGGGGATGGGAATGAATAATACTTGTTTGGAGTGTGGTCCGAAGTAGTTGCGCCTACACGCGTTTTTGAACCGAACCGGCTCCTCTTTCGTACATGACATGTTTAACAGCCATGGGCTTTAGAACATAACCAATATAACTCCAAGATAATCTTCCTTGCCCTTGTGAAACAAAGAGAGAATCGACTCAAGGGCGTGTGATGTGACTTGTGATATAGGCCTTCCGACCGCTTTTAACAAGATAATTAAGCTACTGTAATTTAATTTGTGGTAGCTTTAGAAACACCATCTATACTACTAGTAAATATATGTAATCTTGCAACAGACTTTAAATACTAGTAAATATATGTAATCCCGCTAGAGATCCGGTCGGCGGCACAGAGCATGGTGGTGGTCTTCAACATGGCCTTCACCTTCATCATCGCCCAGATCTTCATCATGATGCTCTACCACTTCAAGTTCGGCCCCTTCTACTTCTTTGGCGTCCGCGAGCTCCTCATGACCGCCTTCATCTAGTTCTTCCTGCCGGAGACCAAGGGCATCCCCATCAAGGAGATGGACCGGATCTGCGCCACGCATTGGTACTAGAGATAGTGAAGCGCTTTGTTAAGGGCAATGGCAGACTTGAAATCTCCACTTGACGTCATCCAACGCCGTATGACCAACATCGATGGACTGCCTCAGTCCATCATAGTTTTGATGATTGATCTCCTTTGGCTAGATATATATCCCTAGTGTGGTCGTTAGCTAGAGGATGTTTATCATAGAGTTAGTTATTAATTAGTTTCGGGAAAACCTAGTTAATTATGTGTATTAATGTTGATGCGTAGCAGGAATTGAACGACTCGACAAATTAATCTACTACTGCTGTGATGATCCTGGTAAATAATATACCACGACTTTGGTGTTTAGAGATTGAAGAGCGTCCATTTACGACGTACAAATCCATATATATGTAACCAAATGTTGGGAAGCAGTAAGTTAATTATATGCCCTTAAGCAGCAACACAACACCAATCAAGATCAAATCAAACAATCAGAAATTGTAATGAAGCGAAACACATGACAAAAACAGTTCTTTTAGTAGCACACCACACCACACCACACCAATCAAGATGAATCGAAAGAACAAAAAAGTAGTGAATCGAAACACATGACACGGGCAGTTTTTTAGTAGCACACCACACCAAACCACACAGCACCAATCAAGATGAACGACAGAACAGAAAAGTAGTGAATCGAAACACATGACTAGTAGTACTTGAGTACTAATTAGACATCACCAGGGTGTTCTTAGGCGTGGCGGGCTCTGGCCGGCTGATCATCCAGACGTGGGTGAGCAAGGCCCACAGGAGTGTTATCAGCTCGCCGCCTCGCGCAATGGCATCGGCGTGAGCGTCCGACGGGGCGGCATAGAGGATCATCTCGGACCAGAAGTCCATGAGGACCTCCCATGCCTCCTCTTCTCCTTTATCCTCCAACAGCTCAATCAGCTTCTTGCCGAGCTCTACGCCATTCTTATGATCAAAGTAGGCGCAGTAGTGTGACAAGTGTGTGGCGGCGATCTTATGATCAAAGTCAGCCTTCCCCGATCTACTCACTTCCAGGATGCTCGTGGCAATGTGAGCCACCAGCATTGTATTAGCAATACCTTTGACGCCATTGGACTGTGAGAAAAGGGTTGTTGTCGGCCTGTAGTTGTAGCCTTGTGCATAGGGATGCCACGCCATTGCTTCGGTTCCTCAGTGGCTTGAGGACGGCAGTCTTCACAACTGTCGGTACCTTCTTCCGGTCAAGCACAGGGATGAGGCGATGAAGAAGAGCCAGTGGAGTTGTTCTTGGGTTGAGGGTCAATACTGAGCACTGGTTCATTTTGTCCACCCAATGATTTAGCAGCTTGCATTTTCTGCGTAGCACAAGGCCTAGTAACTTGTTCTTCCAAGGTGATTGCTGCCAAGAAGAAGCATGCCTAACATAGTGGTGGATGAGGGATACTTTAGTCCAGTTAGAGCAGATGTAAGAAGCAATCTCCCGTAGCTCGGAAAGCACAACTAGTGACGCAAGTAAAAATACGGGTACATCATCCAAGTACCACTTTCCATAATGTTTCCAGGTCAATGTATCACATTCAATGCTACATTCAATCTGTGAATCATTCCATGAAGCTTCCCCCGGCATATGAAGAGTTTCATCCAACATATAGAACAAGCTCCAACCCATGCTTAAGAGAGATATAAATATGCTCAAAATGGGCAGCAACTCCTCGAATATGAGGTTGTGAAAGATGAACAATAATAATCGTGAAGGAAAGAAAGCTCAAGTGTAATCACACCAAATGCTCTTTCATCATCACTATCCTGGAGCAACATGTGTGGAAATAAGTTATAGGCCTTCATGAAACAAGTCTCAACAATTGTATGCCTTGCAAATCGGCATCTTAGCAGCTTGAACAACGCGAATGAAAAGCATAAATCTTTAAACTGTTCCCTTGAAGACATCGGAAACATGTCATCCTGCAACTGCCAAACTTTTTCAATGATCACTAAGCTGTTGTTTTCAATCCTTGCCCCATCAGCTTGGTTGGATAACAATTTGAGACTGTAACCACTGTTGGGGAACGTCGCATGGGAAACAAAAAAATTCCTACGCGCACGAAGATCTATCATGGTGATGTCCATCTACGAGAGGGGATGAGTGATCTACGTACCCTTGTAGATCGTACAGCAGAAGCGTTAGTGAACGCGGTTGATGTAGTGGAACGTCCTCACGTCCCTCGATCCGCCCCGCGAACAATCCCGCGATCAGTCCCACGATCTAGTACCGAACGGACGGCACCTCCGCGTTCAGCACACGTACGGCTCGACGATGATCTCGGCCTTCTTGATCCAGCAAGAGAGACGGAGAGGTAGAAGAGTTCTCCGGCAGCGTGACGGTGCTCCGGAGGTTGGTGATGACCTTGTCTCAGCAGGGCTCCGCCCGAGCTCCGCAGAAACGCGATCTAGAGGAAAAACCGTGGAGGTATGTGGTCGGGCTGCCGTGGAAAAGTCGTCTCAAATCAGCCCTAAAACCTCCGTATATATAGGTGGGAGGGAGGGGAGGAGGCAGCCTCAAAACCTAAAGGTTTGGCCGAAATTGGAGGTGGAGGAGTCCTACTCCAATCCTACTTGGAGTAGGATTCCACCTTCCCACTTGGAAACTCTTTCCACCTTGTGTTTTTTCCTTCTCAAACCTTATGGGCCTTAGTGGGAACTTATTCCAGCCCACTAGGGGCTGGTTTATCTCTTCCCATAGCCCATGAGACCCCTTGGGGCGTGACACCCCTCCCGATGGTCCCCGGCACCCCTCCCGGCACTCCCGGTACACTACCGATGAGCCCGAAACTTTTCCGGTAATAAACGAAAACCTTCCGGTAACCAAATGAGGTCATCCTATATATCAATCTTTGTTTCCGGACCATTCCGGAAACCCTCGTGACGTCTGTGATCTCATCCGGGACTCCGAACAACATTCGGTAACCAACCATATAACTCAAATACGCATAAAACAACGTCGAACCTTAAGTGTGCAGACCCTGCGGGTTCGAGAACTATGTAGACATGACCTGAGAGACTCCTTGGTCAATATCCAATAACGGGACCTGGATGCCCATATTGGATCCTACATATTCTACGAAGATCTTATCGTTTGAACCTCAGTGCCAAGGATTCATATAATCCCGTATGTCATTCCCTTTGTCCTTCGGTATGTTACTTGCCCGAGATTCGATCGTTAGTATCCGCGTACCTATTTCAATCTCGTTTACCGGCAAGTCTTTTTTCTCGTTCCGTAATACAAGATCCCGCAACTTACATTAAGTTACATTGCTTGCAAGGCTTGTGTGTGATGTTGTATTACCGAGTGGGCCCCGAGATACCTCTCCGTCACACGGAGTGACAAATCCCAGTCTCGATCCATACTAACTCAACGAACACCTTCGGAGATACCTGTAGAGCATCTTTATAGTCACCCAATTACGTTGCGACGTTTGATACACACAAAGCATTCCTCCGGTGTCCGTGAGTTATATGATCTCATGGTCATAGGAATAAATACTTGACACGCAGAAAACAGTAGCAACAAAATGACACGATCAACATGCTACGTCTATTAGTTTGGGTCTAGTGCATCACATGATTCTCCTAATGATGTGATCCCGTTATCAAGTGACAACACTTGCCTATGGCCAGGAAACCTTGACCATCTTTGATCAACGAGCTAGTCAACTAGAGGCTTACTAGGGACAGTGTTTTGTCTATGTATCCACACAAGTATTGTGTTTCCAATCAATACAATTATAGCATGGATAATAAACGATTATCATGAACTAAGAAATATAATAATAACTAATTTATTATTGCCTCTAGGGCATATTTCCAACAGTCTCCCACTTGCACTAGAGTCAATAATCTAGTTCACATCACCATGTGATTCCAACGAATCCAACACCCATATAGTTATGGGGTCTGATCACGTCTTGCTCGTGAGAGAGGTTTTAGTCAACGGTTCTGCAACTTTCAGATCCGTGCGTTCTTTACAAATCTTTATGTCATCTTATAGATGCTGCTACTACGTGCTATTCGGAAATGCTCCAAATATCTACTCTACTATATGAATCCGTTTCACTACTCATAGTTATTCGGATTAGTGTCAAAGCTTGCATCGACGTAACCCTTTACGACGAACTCTTTAACCACCTCCATAATCGAGAAAAATTCCTTAGTCCATTTGTTACTAAGGATAAATTTTGACCGCTGCTAGTGATTCAATCATGGATCACTCTTTGTACCTCTCAACAGACTTTGAGTCAAGGCACACATCAGGTGTGGTACACAGCATGGCATACTTTAGATTCTACGGCTAAGGCATAGAAGACGACCTTTGTCTATTCTCTTTATTCTGCCGTGGTCGGGTTTTGAGTCTTACTCAAATTCACACCTTACAACGCAACCAAGAACTCCTTCTTTACTGATCTTTTTTGAACTCCTTCAAAAACTTGTCAAGGCATGCATCTTGTTGAAACTTCTATTAAGCGCTTTCGATCTATCTCCATAGATCTTTGATGCTCAACGTTCAAGTAGCGCAATCTAGGTATTCCTTTGAAAAACTCCTTTCAAACAACCTTGTATGCTTTACAGAAATTCTACATTACTTCTGATCCACAATATGTCAACCACATATACTTATCAGAAATTCTATAGTGCTCCCACTCACTTCTTTGGAAATACAAGTTTCTCATAAACCTTGTACAAACCCAAAATCTTTGATCATCTCATCAAAGTATATATATTCCAACTCCGAGATGCTTGCACCAGTCCATTGAAGGATCGCTGGAGCTTGCATACTTGCTAGTATCTTTAGGATCGACAAAACCTCCTGGTTGTATCACATACAATGTTTGCTCAAGGAAACCGTCGAGCAAACAATGTTTTGACATCCTACGTGCAATATTTCATAAATAATGCATCAACAACTAACATAATTCTAACATACCTTTAGCATCGCTACGAGTGAGAAAGTCTCATCATAGTCAACTGTTTGATCTCGTCGAAAACATCTTTGCGACAAGTCGAGCTTTTCTTAATAGTGACCTATCACCATCATCGTCTGTTTTCCTTTAAAGATCCATCTTTACTCAATAGTCCTATGACCATCAAGTAATTCTTCCAAAGTGTACACTTTGTTTTCATCCATGGATCCTCTCTCGAATTTCATGGCTTCCAGCCATTCGTCGGAATCTGCGCCCACCATTGCTTTCTCCATAACTCGTAGGTTCACTGTTGCTCAACAACATGACCTCCAAGACAGGGTTACCGTACTACTCTGCAGCAGTACGCGACCTTGTCGACCTACAAGGTTTGTAGTAACTTGATTCGAAGCTCAATGATCACCATCATCAGCTTCCACTTCAATTGGTGTAGGCGCCACAGGAACAACTTCCTGCGCCCTGCTACACACTGGTTGAAGTGATGGTTCAGTAACCTCATCAAGTTCTACTACCCTCCCACTCAATTCTTTCGAGAGAAACCTTTCCTCAAGAAAGGATCCGTTTCTAGAAACAAACACTTTGCTTTCGGATCTGAGATAGGAGATGTACCCAACTGTTTTGGATACCCTATGAAGAAGCATTTATCCGCTTTGGGTTCGAGCTTATCAGACTGAAACTTTTTCACATAAGTGTCGAAACCCCAAACTTTCAAGAAACGACAGTTTAGATTTCTCTAAACCTCGGTCTATATTGTGTCATCTCAACGGAAATACGCGGTGCCCTATTTAAAGTGAGTGCGGTTGTCTCTAATGCATAACCCATAAACGATAGTGGTAATTCGATAAGAGACATCATAGTATGCACCATACCAAATAGTGCGTGGCTATGACGTTCAGACACATCATCACACTATGATGTTCCAGGTGGCATGAACTGCGAAACAATTTCCACATTGTCTTAACTGCGTACCAAAACTCGTAACTCAGATATTCATTTCTATGATCATATCGTAGACAGTTTATCCTCTTGTTACGACGAACTTCACTCTGAAACGGATTTGAACTTTTCAATATTTCAGACTTGTGATTCATTAAGTAAATACTCCTGTATCTACTCAAATCGTAAGTGAAGTAAGAACATAATGATATCCACTGCGTGCCTCAGTACCCATTGGACTGCATACATCAAAATGTATCACTTCCAACAAGTTACTATCTTATTTCATCTCAATGAAAACAAGGCCTTTCTCATGTGGTATGGTTTGCATGTCACTAGTGATTCGAAATCAGGTGAGTACAAAGATCCATCAGCATGGAGCCTCTTCATGCAATTTATACTAACATGACTCAAGCGGCAGTGCCACAAGTAAGTGGTACTATCATCATTAACTCGTATCTTTTTGGCACCAATATTATGAACATGTGTAACACTACAATCGAGATTCAATAAACCATTGAAGGTGATTATTCAAGAAAATAGAGTAACCATTATTCTCTTTAAATGAATAATCGTATTGCAATAAACACGATCCAATCATGTTCATGCTTAACGCAAGCACCAAATAACAATTATTTAGGTTTAACACCAATCCCGATGGTAGAGGGAGCGTGCGACGTTTGATCATATCAACCTTGGAAACACTTCCAACACGTATCGTCACCTCACCTTTAGGTAGTCTCCGTTTATGCCGTAGCTTTCATTTCGTGTTACTAATCACTTAGCAACCGAACCGGTATCCAATACCCTCATGCTACTAGGAGTACTAGTAAAGTACACATCAACATCATGTATATCTAATATACTTCTCTTGACTTTTGCCAGCGTTCTTATCTACCAAGTATCTAGAGTTGCTCCGCCTCAGTGACTGTTCCCCTCATTACAGAAGCACTTAGTCTCGGGTTTGGGTTTAATCTTGGGTCTCTTCATTAGTGCAGCAACTGTTTTGCTGTTTCATGAAGTATCCCTTCTATCCCTTGCCTTTCTTGAAACTTAGTGGTTTTACAAACCATCAACTATTGATGCTCCTTCTTGATTTCTACTTTCGTAGTGTCAAACATCACGAATCACTCAAGGATCATTGTATGTATCCTTGATATGTTATAGTTCATCACGAAGCTCTCACAGCTTGGTGGCAGTGACTTTGGAGAACTATCACTATCTCATCTGGCAGATTAACTCCCACTTGATTCAAGCGATTGTCGTACTCAGACAATCTGAGCACACGCTCAACGATTGAGCCTTTCTCCTTTACTTTGTGGACAAAGAATCTTGTCGGAGGTCTCGTACCTCTTAACAAGGGCACAAGCATGAAATCACAATTTCATCTCTTTAGAACATCACTTATGTTCCGTGACGTTTTACAACGTTTTCGGCGCCTTGCTTCTAAGCCATTAAGTATTTGCACTGAACTATCGTGTAGTCATCAGAAACGTGTATGTCGAATGTTCATAGCATCCACAGACGACGCTCGAGGTGCAGCACACCGAGTGGTGTATTAAGGACATAAGCCTTCTGTGCAGCAACGAGGACAATCCTCGGTTTTACAGACTCAGTCTGCAAAGTTTGCTACTATCAACTTTCAACTAAATTTTCTCTAGGAACATATAAAATAGTAGAGCTGTAGCACAAGCTACATCGTAATTCGCAAAGACCATTAGACTATGTTCATGACAATTAGTTCAATTAATCATATTACTTAAGAACTCCCACTCAAAAAGTACATCTCTCTAGTCATTTGAGTGGTACATGATCCAAATCCACTATCTCAAGTCCGATCATCACGTGAGTCGAGAATAGTTTCAGTGGTAAGCATCTCTATGCTAATCATATCAACTATATGATTCATGCTCGACCTTTCGGTCTCATGTGTTCCGAGGCCATGTCTGCACATGCTAGGCTCGTCAAGCTTAACCCGAGTGTTCCGCGTGCGCAACTGTTTTGCACCCGTTGTATGTGAACGTTGAGTCTATCACACCCGATCATCACGTGGTGTCTCGAAACGACGAACTGTAGCAACGGTGCACAGTCGGGGAGAACACAATTTCGTCTTGAAATTTTAGTGAGAGATCACCTCATAATGCTACCGTCGTTCTAAGCAAAATAAGGTGCATAAAAGGATTAACATCACATGCAATTTATAAGTGACATGATATGGCCATCATCACGTGCTTCTTGATCTCCATCACCAAAGCACCGGCACGATCTTCTTGTCACCGGCGTCACACCATGATCTCCATCATCATGATCTCCATCAACGTGTCGCCATCGGGGTTGTCGTGCTACTCATGCTATTACTACTAAAGCTACGTCCTAGCAAAATAGTAAACGCATCTGCAAGCACAAACGTTAGTTATAAAGACAACCCTATGGCTCCTGCCGGTTGCCGTACCATCGACGTGCAAGTCGATATTATCTATTACAACATGATCATCTCATACATCCAGTATATCACATCACATCGTTGGCCATATCACATCACAAGCATACCCTGCAAAAACAAGTTAGACGTCCTCTAATTTTGTTGTTGCATGTTTTACGTGGTGACCATGGGTATCTAGTAGGAT
The DNA here is from genome assembly GCF_904849725.1 of Hordeum vulgare subsp. vulgare. Classification (NCBI taxonomy): domain Eukaryota; kingdom Viridiplantae; phylum Streptophyta; class Magnoliopsida; order Poales; family Poaceae; genus Hordeum; species Hordeum vulgare. The sequence continues at coordinate 1,193,784 of NC_058522.1, read as the reverse complement.
CGCATCTTACTTATGCAAACACCACAACGGAGATATATGAGTTGCTATTTAACCTCATCCAAGGACCTCCTCGGTCAAATCCGATTCAACTAAACTTGGAGAAACCGACACTTGCCAGTCATCTTTGAGCAACGGGGTTACTCGTAGCGATGAAACCAGTCTCTCGTAAGCGTACGAGTAATGTCGGTCCAAGCCGCTTCAATCCAACAATACCGCGGAATCAAGAAAATACTAAGGAGGGCAGCAAAGCGCACATCACCGCCCACAAAAACTTTTGTGTTCTACTCGAGAAGACATCTACGCATGAACCTAGCTCTGATACCACTGTTGGGGAACGTCGCATGGGAAACAAAAATTTTCCTACGCGCACGAAGACCTATCATGGTGATGTCCATCTACGAGAGGGCATGAGTGATCTACGTACCCTTGTAGATCGTACAGCAGAAGCGTTAGTGAACGCGGTTGATGTAGTGGAACGTCCTCACGTCCCTCGATCCGCCCCGCGAACAATCCCGCGATCAGTCCCACGATCTAGTACCGAACGGACGGCACCTCCGCGTTCAGCACACGTACGGCTCGACGATGATCTCGGCCTTCTTGATCCAGCAAGAGAGACGGAGAGGTAGAAGAGTTCTCCGGCAGCGTGACGGCACTCCGGAGGTTGGTGATGACCTTGTCTCAGCAGGGCTCCGCCCGAGCTCCGCAGAAACGAGATCTAGAGGAAAAACCGTGGAGGTATGTGGTCGGGCTGTCGTGGAAAAGTCGTCTCAAATCAGCCCTAAAACCTCCGTATATATAGGTGGGAGGGAGGGGAGGAGGCAGCCTCAAAACCTAAAGGTTTGGCCGAAATTGGAGGTGAGGAGTCCTACTCCAATCCTACTTGGAGTAGGATTCCACCTTCCCACTTGGAAACTCTTTCCACCTTGTGTTTTTTCCTTCTCAAACCTTATGGGCCTTAGTGGGAACTTATTCCAGCCCACGAGGGGCTGGTTTATCTCTTCCCATAGCCCATGAGACCCCTTGGGGTGTGACACCCCTCCCGATGGTCCCCGGCAACCCTGCCGGCACTCCCGGTACACTACCGATGAGCCCGAAACTTTTCCGGTAATGCACGAAAACCTTCCGGTAACCAAATGAGGTCATCCTATATATCAATCTTCGTTTCCGGACCATTCCGGAAACCCTCGTGACGTCCGTGATCTCATCCGGGACTCCGAACAACATTCGGTAACCAACCATATAACTCAAATACGCATAAAACAACGTCGAACCTTAAGTGTGCAGACCCTGCGGGTTCGAGAACTATGTAGACATGACCTGAGAGACTCCTTGGTCAATATCCAATAGCGGGACCTGGATGCCCATATTGGATCCTACATATTCTACGAAGATCTTATCGTTTGAACCTCAGTGCCAAGGATTCATATAATCCCGTATGTCATTCCCTTTGTCCTTCGGTATGTTACTTGCCCGAGATTCGATCGTTAGTATCCGCGTACCTATTTCAATCTCGTTTACCGGCAAGTCTCTTTACTCGTTCCATAATACAAGATCCCGCAACTTACATTAAGTTACATTGCTTGCAAGGCTTGTGTGTGATGTTGTATTACCGAGTGGGCCCCGAGATACCTCTCCGTCACACGGAGTGACAAATCCCAGTCTCGATCCATACTAACTCAACGAACACCTTCGGAGATACCTGTAGAGCATCTTTCTAGTCACCCAATTACGTTGCGACGTTTGATACACACAAAGCATTCCTCCGGTGTCCGTGAGTTATATGATCTCATGGTCATAGGAATAAATACTTGACACGCAGAAAACAGTAGCAACAAAATGACACGATCAACATGCTACGTCTATTAGTTTGGCTCTAATCCATCACATGATTCTCCTAATGATGTGATCCCGTTATCAAGTGACAACACTTGCCTATGGCCAGGAAACCTTGACCATCTTTGATCAACGAGCTAGTCAACTAGAGGCTTACTAGGGACAGTGTTTTGTCTATGTATCCACACAAGTATTGTGTTTCCAATCAATACAATTATAGCATGGATAATAAACGATTATCATGAACTAAGAAATATAATAATAACTAATTTATTATTGCCTCTAGGGCATATTTCCAACAACCACAAGGCACCCTTTTATAATTTATCAATCTTATGTCCTCTCCTGCAACTATGAGTGGAGGAAGGGAATGCTCAGTTGCTGGCCCGACATGCTGCTTTTCATCTTTTAGCTGCTCCATGTATACAACAATGAGATGTGGATTGCGCCCAAATGCTAACGAACTTCTTGCACTGTACCATGCATAATATTTGAGGAGTTTAGCAACGATAAGAGCAAAGGATGGAAGAAGGACCAATACCTCTCCGGGCTCCACATTCTTTAGCGACCATTGTCTCGGTGAATAAAAATCCTTTCCTAGCAAATTAACGGCAAGGTAGGAAGTCCATATTGCTTGAACAAGCAGTACTGTGGCAGGAGGGGTGATGTTGCGACCTTCCTTATCATCACCAGCAACTATTGCAGTGGTGTTGAGGCCAGCAATCTGAATAAGACTAGCCCATACGAAGACAGAGATGATGTGGTCCTGTGTGTGACAACTCCCTGATATGATGTGTGGACCAGAGAAAATGGCGATGACATCTTGATTACCAATGGTAGAGTTAACATACGAGAGGATGGGCAGGAACAAGGTGTTGGCACCAACGAAGAGGAAGCCGGTCAGGGGATGGTGACGGAAGCGCTGACCATAGGCACCGATCCCGACCATAACTCCTATCACGATGGTGCTCGCCACCAGAAGAGCATTCACTCGCACCAATTGCCCATCTATGTGATTAGAGAAGTCACGGATTGCTTCATCAGAGCAGTTTCCGGTGCCCATGATCTGCTTAACACACATGCCAAATCCAACGTCAACACATATTGAATTTGTTGATAAATAATTAAATATGCATGCAAAAAATAATATGTACAGTGCTACGTATGATACTAGTATACTGCAATCATACGTATTTAAATTAATAATCAACCACCAATACGAGAACAATCAGCTCATACTAAATTGCTGTACTAGCAGCTCAAACAAAAAAAAATAGATTGGTTGTTGTGCTAACAAGATTAGATTTAGGAGTAAAGGAAATTACCTCACACAAGGGTAGCAATCGGACTGCTGGAGACGTCAATCCGGACTGCTGGAGTACAAGCATGCGTGCTACTAAGTGGTCATGGAGACATTTGCTGATGCAGCCTTACCATGCCAGACGTAATTAATAAATCATGTCATTTTCCCTCTTTCATGTCTTCCACTACGTACTTTGTTATTAGGCAGGTTCTTTATTCCTTTGTTCTTTGCTGAAAAGGAAAGCTCTTGTACAATATACACTCTTTTGTCTCATATACACATCTAATGTAGTAGCTGATTCAGTGCTGTATAAACGTCGGTGCTCGATCTCTCCGGCTCATATTAATTCTCTAGGAGCAAGAACGAACTTATATTAGACAAGTTTCACCTATGAGCAAGAACGATTGCTTCGAAGCAAGGGGAGTACATGTCTATTTCACGATCGGATTTGAACCACCCACTATACATTTACAGCATGTTTTTTCATTTATGTTGTCCCTCCTAGCTGGTGTAAATCAACTTTGCATTTGAAGTTACATAGTATCTGTGATGTGATGTGAGCATCTTTAAAAGGAATTCCAGATTCCTGACGTACGGCTTGTAGGGCTGGTTAGCGCATGTGTCTCCTCCTTTGCCTACCTAGCCTGGATCAGGTGGCGTCCTGTGCATTGTTAGTGTAAAAATGGAACCCCCTGCTACAGATCATCGGAGACAAGAAAGGAGAGAGGAAGAGACAACACACAAGATTTCCCGGTGCACGAACACCTTGTCGCCCGAACGGCTATTTGTGTATTCCGGCGAGCTCGTACTCACCCCCACTTGTTACAATGTCCAACACTAGGATTTTATACCACGCACACGAAGGACATGCTCTCCGCGCTCCTGCCTGCTCGCGCCCATGACCTAGCACGCTCTGGCGGCGTCCTCCGCGCGCGCCTGCAACGCCCACGACGCACCGAACCCTCCCGATCGCTACGCTCCCCTAGACGTAGTATCTAACAGACACGCACGCACACGGCGCCACCCTACCCTGGCGGCCCGCGCACACTGTGCACGCACACACGCACGCCACTGCCGCGGACCCGACGCACCAGACGCACCTGGTGGGCGCCCACACACGCACGAAGCGCGCTAGCTCGCCGCCGCGGCTTATTCCAACGCAACACTCACCCCCTAAGCCGTGGCTTAGAGTAGCGCGGCGTTCTCGACGTCGACGTCTCCCATCAACGCATATTCCTCCGCCGTCGGCCCCTTCCTCCGATGAGAATCCTTCTTGAAATGACCCCGCTCGTCGTAGTGGTAGCAGCGCCCGCGTCGGTTCTACCGGACGCTTGACGCCACGCTCTTGCCGTCGTCGTCGTCGTCCCGCACACTGCCTCGCCGGCGCTCCCGCGCACGCCACCGCTCCGCGGTGAGCATCAGCTGCTCCACGCCATGGTCGGCACCGTCCTGCCCGCGCCGACGCAGCCGCTCGTCGAAGGCTTTCAAGCGACCAAGGGCGTCCTCAAACACCATGGGCGAGACATCGCAGAATTGCTCGATTCCGGCCACCGCCACGTACATGCGATCCGGCACGGCGTTGAGCAATTTGTTTACCATCGCGGCGTCGTCCAGGGTCGATCCGAGCCCCGCGTAACGCGCCGCCATCCCGCTGATCTTCCCCGCAAATGCGTCCAGGGACTCGCCGTCGTCCATGCGCAGCCGCTCGAAGTCGCCTCGGAGCGTGGCCAGCCGCTCCACCCGCACGCGATCGGCTCCGACTAACCGCACCTTGAGAGAGTCCCATACCTCCCTCGCGTTCGCCGCAAACTGCATCAGCAAGTCTTCCGGCAGTGCCGTGAGCAACATCGCCCGCGCCGTCTTGCACTTCCTGGTGTCCACTGCTGCTCCATCCGCCTGCTGCACCACGCCACACAGCCCCCCGACATCAAGGATAGCCTCCACCTTGATTGACCAGGAGGTGTAGCCCGTTGGTACCAGCGGCAGGAGATGCATCGAACCCGACGCACCGCCGCCCCGCCGCCCCCGTACGGGACTATCGACATGGCCGCCGGCGCGTGATGTGACCTCGCTCTGATACGAGATGTTAGTGCAAAAATGGAACCCCCTACCGCCGGCGATCACCGGAGACAAGAAGGCAGAGAGGAAGAGACAACACACAAGTTTTCCCGGTGCACGAACATCTTGCCTCCCGAACGGCTACCTGTGTATTCCGGCGAGCTCGTACTCCACCCCCACCTGTTACAATGTCCAACACTAGGATTTTATACCCAGGCACACGACGGACATGCTCTCCGCACTCCTGCCTGCTCGCGCCCACGACCTAGCACGCTCTGGCCGCGTCCTCCGCGCGCGCCCGCAACTCCCGCGACGCACCGAACCCTCCCGGTCGCTACGCTCCCCTAGACCTAGTCTGTAACAGACACGCACGCACACGGCGCCACCCTACCCTGGCGGCCCGCGCACACGACGCACGCACACACGCATGCCACTTCCGCGGACCCGACGCACCAGACTTACCCGGTGCGCGCCCACACACGCACGAGACGCGCTAGCTCGCCGCCGCGGCTTATTCCAACGCAACATGCATATGCAAGATAGGAAATAGCTTTGCTTTAGACAGTATGAGAATCATGCATGTGTTTCCAAGTGTGTACAATACAATACGGTCTTGCCATTGGCACTTTGGCCGCTCTTTGATTCGATGCTCTTTGGCGATTAATTAAGCTCGGAATCTCCTTTTGATATAGCTTCTGTGTTGCTCCATCTCTTTTATATATTTCGGCCTTACTTCTCACTTTACGTATCCATTGGAATCTCATATATGTTGTGGTCTTTCCGTAGCTCTAGTACGTCACTGATATATCTTGGTTAATTCGGTTAAACATTCGGGTTTTAGGTATATGCAAAAAACAAAAGTGGAACTTCAAAACAGTCAGGAAATTTCATGCCGAAAGTCATAAACCATAAAAAAAATATAAAATTCGTTTGGTTTCGTTTTTTTTGTTCAATTTTAAAATGCACAGAGTGAGATCAGACCGTACTGTTCAACATTGGGTGGAACAATGGTGTTGGGTATGTGAAAAGTATATGAATCGTCTCTACCCCCATACATGGGAGCGACGATGTTATATATTGATCAGGAGAGCCAACTCTCGGTAGGTTACACAGATCGATCTACTTGAGACCGTTGGAGATACTACAGGAGGGAGATCGAGATAAACAAGATAACAACTAGTTTAAACTACCTCCTGAATACAACCTTGTCTTGCAAGGCAAGCCTTCGGGTATAACTATCTAGAGATAAGACTCTAGAGATAAGATGTGTTTCAACACCCTCCCATAATCAAAACTTTCCTAAGTTGAGATTACGTTTAAACACTTCAAATAACTTTGTAGAAAAGCCTTTGTAAACCCATCGGTGACTTGATCGCCGATTATTTGCTTGCAACTCTCTCTCTCACAAAATGATAGTCGATCTCTATATGCTTAGTCCTAACATGAAAAACAGGATTTGCTAACACATAAGTGGCACCAAGATTGTCACACCAAAGACATGGAGTTTGTGTGCGGTGCTGGCAGTCCCCGGCAATGACACCAGAAAAGAACTGCTTCCAGTTGCTCAACAATTAGCAATTGTCTTGCAATGGCCCACCAGCGTGTGGGATCGCGGCAGTTTTCGAGGGTAGAGTATTCAACCCAAATTTGTTGGTTCGACACGATGGGAGTGAAAGGATATTCTTCAGTATTAGCAGTTGAGGTGTCAGCTCAACCACACCTGAAAGATTAGTATCTGCAAGCAGGATATAAGCAGCAAAGGTAGTATGATAGCAACGGTGCCAGAAACGATCTGTTGACAAGGCAGACTATTCCTAACTGAAGTATCAATGGCGCCAGAAAAGTATTGTAGCAGGTAGCAGCAGTGTAATGAGTAACAGTAGTGGCAAGGAACAACAGTAGTGACAGCAGTAGCAAGTAGCAGCAGTAGCGACTAACAGCAGTAGCAAGAAGCAACAGTAGTGGCAGCAGCAGCAGGACAAAGCAAGTAACAGTGGCAGTGGGACAAACTCGTAGGCAATGGATCGGTGATTTGCTGGATGACATTCATCATGCAACAGTTATAACACAAAGAGATATGTGGCTAGCTCCCGTTCGTCGATGTGATGTAGGCATGCATTCCGTGTGTAGTCATACGTGCTTAGGGAAAAGAACTTGCATGACATCTATTGTCCATCCCTCCCGTGGCAGCGGGGTCCAAAGGGATACTACGGGATAACACATTAAGGTTCTCCTTTTAATAAAGAACCGGACCAACGCATTAGCACTTGGTGAACACATGAACTCCTCAAACTATGGTCATCACCGGGAGTGGTTCCGGTTATTGTCACTCCGGGGTTGCCGGTTCATAACACATAGTAGGTAACTACAACTTGCAAGATCGGATCTAAAACACACATATATTGGTGACAACATAATAATTTCAGATCTGAAATCATGGCACTCGGGCCCTAGTGACAAGCATTAAGCATGGCAAAGTAGTAGCAACATCAATCTCAGAACATAGTGGATACTAGGGATCAATCCCCGTCAAAACTAACTCGATTACATGATAGATCTCATCCTACTCATCACCACCCAGCGAGCCTACGAATAGATTACTCACGAACGATGAAGAGCTTCATGGAATTGGAGAGGGAAGAAGGTTGATGATGACGATGGCCACGATCTCCTTGATCTGGAGCCCAAAACGGACTCCAGATCTGCCCTCCAGGGCAAGAACGGGATGTGGCGGCGCCTCTGGATCGTAAAACGCGATGAAATCTTCTCTCTTGATTTTTTCCGGGACGAAATGGAATAAATAGCGCTGGAATTGGGGGCGGCAGAGCCACGTGGGCCCCACAAGCCTGGTCGCCGCGGCCAGGGGGAGGCCGCGGCCACAGGGCTTGTGGCCCACTAGCCCGTCCCCTCTGGTGGATCTTTGTTGGGGAACGTCGCATGGGAAACATTCGTCATTCCCGGTACATTCCCGGTAACTCCGAAAATCTTCCGGTAATCAAATGAGGTCATCCTATATATCAATCTTCGTTTCCGGACCATTCCGGAAACCCTCGTGACGTCCGTGATCTCATCCGGGACTCCGAACAACATTCGGTAACCAACCATATAACTCAAATACGCATAAAATAACGTCGAACCTTAAGTGTGCAGACCCTGCGGGTTCGAGAACTATGTAGACTTGAGCCGAGAGACTCCTCGGTCAATATCCAATAGCGGGACCTGGATGCCCATATTGGATCCTACATATTCTACGAAGATCTTATCGTTTGAACCTCAGTGCCAAGGATTCATATAATCCCGTATGTCATTCCCTTTGTCCTTCGGTATGTTACTTGCCCGAGATTCGATCGTCAGTATCCGCATACCTATTTCAATCTCGTTTACCGGCAAGTCTCTTTACTCGTTTCGTAATACAAGATCCCGTAACTTACACTAAGTCACATTGCTTGCAAGGCTTGTGTGTGATGTTGTATTACCGAGTGGGCCCCGAGATACCTCTCCGTCACACGGAGTGACAAATCGCAGTCTCGATCCATACTAACTCAACGAACACCTTCGGAGATACCTGTAGAGCATCTTTATAGTCACCCAGTTACGTTGCGACGTTTGATACACACAAAGCATTCCTCCGGTGTTCGTGAGTTATATTATCTCATGGTCATAGGAACAAATACTTGACACGCAGAAAACAGTAGCAACAAAATGACACGATCAACATGCTACGTCTATTAGTTTGGGTCTAGTCCATCACATGATTCTCCTAATGATGTGATCCCGTTATCAAGTGACAACACTTGCCTATGGCCAGGAAACCTTGACCATCTTTGATCAACGAGCTAGTCAACTAGAGGCTTACTAGGGACAGTGTTTTGTCTACGTATCCACACAAGTATTGTGTTTCCAATCAATAGAATTATAGCATGGATAATAAACCATTATCATGAACTAAGAAATATAATAATAACTAATTTATTATTGCCTCTAGGGCATATTTCCAACAATCTTTGCGCAGGTATTTTTCATATTTTCTAGAAATATTCTCCGTAAATTTTCAAGACGTTCCGAGAACTTTCATTTCTGCACAAAAACAACACCATGACAATTCTGCTGAAAACAACGTTAGTCCGGGTTAGTTCCATTCAAATCATGCAAATTAGAGTCCAAAACAAGGGCAAAAGAGTTTGGAAAAGTAGATACGATGGAGACGTATCAACTCCCCCAAGCTTAAAACCTTGCTTGTCCTCAAGCAACTCAGTTGACAAACTGAAAGAGAAAGAAAAACTTTGACAAACTCTGTTTGATCTTGTTGTTGCAACTATGTCTAACTCATAACCAGAATTTCAGCAAGATCACAAGTTAACCACATAAGCAAGTGACACAAAGGTCTCACGGTAAACTAATATCAATGGCATAAACAGCTAGCGAGCAAATAATAATGAGTTTCAGATACCAACAATTCAATAAAACAAGCATGAAGCAATATGAATAGGTGGTACCTCGCTAGCTCTTTCTGAGACCGCAAAACATAAATGCAGAGCACTTTCAAATATCAAGGGCTGACTAAACATTGTAATTCATAGCAACGAAGATCCAGTCATAGTCATACTCAATATCAATCAAAAGCAAGGCATAGAAATGACAGAGGTGCTCTCTAATTGGTGCTTATATAAGAAGAGGATGACTCAACAAGAAAATAAATAGACAGGCCCTTCGCAGAGGGAAGCATTGATTTGCAGAGGTGCCAGAGCTCAAGCTTTGAAAACAGAGATAATAATTTTTGGGTGGCACTACAGGAATCAGCTTCTTTGCCGTCTGCCATCACAGACGGCAAAGACAAAATCCTGGACGGCAAAGACAAAATAGCAGACGACAAAGATTCTCACGGCCAGCAAAATTTCTGCGTCAGCCTACGACGGCATAGGACCTTCTTTGCCGTCTGCCCCCCCCCCCCGCCCAAAGCGGACGACAAAGCTCTTTGTCGTCAGCTTTCCTTAGGAGCAGTCGGCAAAGTGCTCGAGACGGCAGCCGACAGGCGTTGCCTCCGTTAGGGGTTAACGGAGGCTTTGCCGTCTGCCTCTTCCTTTATCTTTGCCGTCTGCCTCCCCCTTTATCTTTGCCGTCTGCCTCCTCCTCCCCCCCCTCCACTCTTTGTCGTATTCCTTCCCCTCCATCTTTGTCGTCTGCCTACTCCTCCCCTCCCCCCTCCACTCTTTGTCGTCTGCCTCTCCCCCCTCCACTCTTTGCCGTCTGCCTCTCCACCCCTCCACTCTTTGCCGTCTGCCTCCTCCCCCCCCTCTGCGCCCTCTTCTTTGCCGTCTGCCCACCCTGGAGGCTGACGGCAAAGATCCTATATACACACCCCAGGATGCACATCTGGGTGCCACGTGGCAACTTTGCCATCTGCAAGCTGATGGCACAAGTCTTTGCCATCAGCTGGCAGACGGCAAAGAGCCCATATAGTACCTGTTTTTTTTGTTTTATATTATTTCACAGCACATATATATATATATATATATATTTGGCAACACATTTATATAATTCACCACACATATATGATATATAGTTCACCACACATATACTTGCCAACACATATATATAATTCACCACACATATATGATATACATATAAATCAATGTACATCCCCATATATCGGAAGAACCAACATACAAAGTATTGCACTGTTTATCCATATATACATATACATATAGTTCAACATTGTTCATCAACTCAAATAAAAACAAGATAATATACATATAAAGTTCATCCATCGACATTGTTCAACTCCATGAATGCCAGCTTCCATGCATGTAGTATATCCAATCTGCAAAAATGTGAATAAGAAAGTCAGAAGAAGAACAAAATATGATGTTTTTCAGCTAATTATGTCATTTTTAGCGGAAAACAAGCTAAGAATATAATATTCATGAGCTAACCAAGGTTCTTATGCCATTTTTAGCTTATTATGGCATTTTGGAGCTAAATGGGTTAATTAAAGCAAGGATAATATGAAAGAGGAGAAGAAAGAGGAGGAGGAGGAGAAGAAGAAGAAATCAAGGAGAAGGAGGAGGAGGAGAAGGACAAGAAGGTCCTTGGCCTTCTCCTCCTCCTCCTCCTTATCCTTCTTCTCTTCTTCTTCTTCTTCTTCTTCTTGTTTCTTTTCATTTTGCCTATTTCTTCTCCTCTTCTCCTCTTGTTGGAGCTAAATTACCTAATGTCTTCCCATCTATGTCGAACAATGTACCAAAAATAGCCTCTCCGATATTCTTTTCAGTGTGCATCATGTCGATATTGTGTGGAAGAAGGAGGTGTTTAAAGTAAGGCAGATCCCAGAAGCATGGCTTGTGAGTCCAGGCGTGTTTTGAATTATACCCCTTGAAATACCCTGGACGCTCTGGATCAGGCTCGAGGGCGTTTAACTGATCCAGGATCAGTTGGCCTGTGAACGGAGGTGGTGCCAAGTTTTTGACAACTTTACCTTTGGTAAAGTTCTTCTTGTCTTTTCTAAACTGATGGTCAGGATTCAGGAATTGTCTATGCAAGTCAAAGCAAGAATACTTCCGACCCTCCTGCAACCAATGAAACTGAAGAGCTGCCTTGCATTGGGGGCATGGGAACCTTCCATGCACACACCATCCAGAGAATACTACTGATAATTTACTAGGGCATGTTCTTATATGTGTAACTTATCTACATCAAATGTGAGCTCATTTCATTTATCCAATTCCTCTCAATAATTTTTACAAGTTTCTGTCCATAGAAGAGCATTGTGAAGGAAGTGCCACTTTGGCATGTCCAAATGGTATAAAAACGTACAATACTTTCCTATGCCCAAATCACCATCCTCCACCAAATTGTAGATCAATCCAAGCATTCATTTGAGCCCAGATTCAACATCCGTATTTTTGCCAAGTGTGGTACTTTGCAAACCAAGTGCCACCTAGACTCCTTCATTTGAGCTAAAAATTTGCCAAGACAGTCTCCTTAGTAGACGATCATCCTCACTCAAAAATCAGGCCCATTGGCCTTGTGAATTTCCCCCACCGCTAATCAAACACTTGGCTGTTAATTCATGTTTGAGCTTATTTCAGTCTTCTCGTGAGATTTTTCTATTGTATTATTCTTACTAACACCTAACGGGGGAGTGATAAACCCACCAGACATGCCTAGACTTCCCAGAACGCGCGACAATGTCACAGTCACGCGGTGACCACGCGGTTGGCATGCTCGTTTACACGCTCTAGAGTTGGGGCCCTCAGACACCATCCAAACCTCGATGTCTTGCCACCACACCATGTATCTATGATTAAATGGATACTTATGTACCTAAACATGAATTTTGGGAAAAATAAAGAGTAAAGTATAATGCAGCTGCAGTTCAAATTTGACGTGCTTCCATCTCAATCGGTGGAAATTTGTCTTTTTCAGGAGCGGTGGATAAAAGATTTTGAGACCCAACAATTAGGTCAATTGTGCATTAAATATGGACTAGTATTTTAGAAAACTGATTTTGTACAATTTTGCAACAAAATATGGTAGATCCTTCACAAAAAAATTGGGCATTAGAAAAATGGAAAATGCATTTTTCGTCCAAAGAAAATGAAAACTTCCTTAGGCAACATTGTTTTCCATTCCAATATGCACCATTGTGCATAATATGAGATTATTTGAACAAAATATGCAATGAATGTGGTCATAAGATTGATCATTTGGCTTGAAAGCCATGAATCTTCACACATGATAACTCATTTCTAAGAATATTTTTTTAAAATAATTGTCATATTACAAGTTTATTATTTTACCTGATAACTTTGTCACATATAATGACACAATGTGAAAGTTTTCCATTTTTTTGATTTGTTTTGAATTTTTCATGCCCATTTCAATATGCGGTAAAAACGGCGGGTATAACCGTTCCTACCTAGTGGTTGAATTATGGAAAACTTTCGGTGTTTCTCTGATTAAATAGATACTTCTATACCTAAAAATTCATTTTGGAAAACATAAAGAGCAAACTATAAGATAGCTGCAGTTCAAATTTGATCCGCTTCCACATGAACCGGCGAAAATTTGTCTTTTTTACAAGAGGTGGATAAAAGCTTTTGACACCCAACCATTTGGTCAATTGTATATTAAATATGTCCTAGTATTTTAGAAAAATGATTTGGTCCAATTTCGCAACAAATATATGGTAGTTTCTTCACAAAAAACTCATTTTGGGTACTCGAAAAATGAAAAATGAATTTTGCGTCCAAAGAAAATGAGAACTTCCTTAGCAAACATTGTTTTCCATTCCAATACGCACCCCTGTGCACAATATGAGATCATTTGAACAAACTATGCCATGAATTTAGCGATAAGATTGATCATTTGGTTTGAAAGCAATGAATCTTCACACATGATAGGTCATTTCTAAGAACACTTTTTAAAAATAATTGCTATATTACAAGTTTATTATTTTACCTGATAACTTTGTCACATATAATGACACAATGCGAAGGTTTTGCATTTACTTGGTATCAGTATTTTATATGTATCAGTAATTATATGGAGAAGATCCATAGGTTCAACATAATTTCAAGAGCATAAGGAGAATATCCATAAGTTCAACATAATTTCAAGATCATAAGGAGAAGATCCATAGGTTCACCATAGCAGTACATAAGTTCAATATCATAAAAGTGCAGATGCACTTGGATAAATAGTCAAATATGAACTCAGTTTTATAGGTTCAAAGAGCAATTGTTTTTTTATAGGGGAAAGGAAATAACAAAAAGTTGTTTGTTTTGTGAGAAAGGGTTCCTTTTTCATATACTTTCCCTCAATAAATAAAAAATTCAAAACAAAAACCGCTACTATTCAGATAAGAATGACACAACTGCAGTTTTACATTAAGGACGTACCCAAATTCTCGTAGTGGGCCAGCCCATCGTCGTACTTGAAGAATCCATTCATGCCCAATGCTTACATCACTAGTGGGGACAGGGCCTATAGACCCGGCCCGTAAGGGGCTTTAGTCCCGGTTGGTGTCCCGGGTCTTAACACGGACCGGGACTAAAGGATCCGTCTATTTATTTTGTTTGTTTGACCCCAAAAGGTACCTTATTTATTTATTTTTCAAATTTTATTTTTGAATATTCTTTGATTTGTTTTTAAGTTTTATTTCAATTTTTAAATCTTTGATTTATTTGACAATTTAATCTCTAATCACCCATCCTCACTGCTCTAGCGTAGATTACTCATTTCAAATCGTCTAACTTCTCGGCCGGTCACCCCTCCTTTCAGTGCTTCAGCCCGAGCACGCTTAACTTCCTAGTTCTATCGCCCCTAGTTGCCAAGTTTGCACTTGTTGTTCTCCTGACAATAGTAAGCTATCAATCCTAAACAACCTAGGTTTGATGTCATGTCACATGATTTAATTTTTTGAATTCAAACAATTATTAAAATAAACAAAATAAGTAATAATAATAGTGAATTTCAATGAGAACAACCTAAAGATTTTAAATAAAATTATTTTTTCTTATTTTTATGGAAAAAACTTCTTTTTGCCATAACTTTTTTTACATTTGGAATTTTGAGCATCTGAGAAAACTTCACCGGGCAAGCCCCGGTGAAATCGATTCCCAATTTTCTCTAGTTTTTTTTATATATTAAACTTTTTTTATGTCGTATGCAAAAGTTATGGCCGTTTTACATTTTTCCCTTTTTTGAAAAAACGGTCAAAATTCATATCTCAAAATTTGTATACCAACTAGGCACTAAAACCTAACTACATCTCAAAGGATTTTATTTTTTGAAGATTTTAGCATTTTTGTTTATTTTCTACAAAACTAAAAAAGACGGTCCAGGGAGGGTAGAGTTTGAAAATTTCAGAATCCCCTTCAGCCAAGAGTCCAATCATACCCGTCGACTACATTTGCTAGCACCGTCCCCGCCAGAATCACAACTAAGGTTAACCAAGCCAGATTTAACCCTTTCTAACTTTATTTGCTATGTTGAGCCAAATGACCCTGAAATTGAAAAGAACTATAATGAACTCTGAAAATGTTGAAACTTGGCATGGTATCATCATTTCATCAACATAGCTTGTGTTAAAAAGTTGAGAGGGTTACGACAAAAACTGGATGCACTTCGTGTACAAACTGGACCATCTCCTTCGAAGTATCACGGTTTCGGACGAAAACCCATCTGCTAGAAAGATATATTATTTTTTACTTATTTCAACTTTAGACATTGTATGCATTTTGTGCATTCAATATAAACCATTCAAAACCACATCCTAAATTTCGACCCTTTATAACTTCATTTGCTATTTTTCATGCATTTAATGATTTTTTGACCTAAATGACCTTGAAATTGAAAAGCCCGACAAATGAACTCTGAAAAGGTTGAAACTTGGCATCGTATCATCATCTCTCCCACATAGCATGTGCTAAAAAGTTGAGAGGGTTACGTCAAAAACTGGATGCACTTCGTGTACAAAATGAACAATCTCTTTCGAAGTATCAGGGTTTCGAACGAAAACTCATCTATTGCAAAGGGATTTCATTTTTTCGAACTTATTTGAACTCCATACTTTTTGTGTGTTTAAAATACACCATTTAAAGCCACATCATAAATTTTCAATATTTTCTGACTTCATTTGGTATTTTTCATGCATTTACTTACTTTTTTGAGCTAATTGACCCTGAAATTGAAAAGCACTACAAGTGAACTCTGAAAAGGTTGAAAGTTGGCATGGTATCATAGTTTCACCCACATGGCATGTGCTAAAAAGTTGAGAGAGTTACGATAAAAACTAGATGCACTTCGTGTACAAACTGGATCATCCTTCGAAGTATCAAGGTTTGAGACGAAAACCCATCTGCTACAAAGGCATTTTATTAAAATGATTTTAATTCCATACTTTTTATGCATTCAATATGCACCATACTATAACATGTTAAAATCTACAGAAAGTACTAACAAAAAATAATAAAGAACAACAATTAAATGGCTAAAACAACTATATAAGCAAAACAATATTGTTTTAATTAAAATCTAAATTTAAATTATTCTAAAAATAACCAAATAAATCTTACTGTGATAACAATCTAACAGATGACTAGGAGAAAAAAGAATTAAATTAAAAACTATTTGTAAACTCAAGTTATTCACAATTTGGGTTTGAAGCAAATTTGAACAAATTCAAATTTAAACCATTCAAATTTAAAAACTAATTGCACAAACAAAAACTAGACAAAATTTTGAATCTAATGAAAAAAGAATCACTCAAAAAAATTAAATATCCTAAAAGATATAAGCAATTTAAAACAGAAACTACAAACAGAAATAAAATTTAAAAACAGGAAAAAATAAAAATACAAAACCCCTTTAGTCCCGGTTCGTGTCTCGAACCGGGACTAAAGGTCTACCCTTTAGTCCCGGTACTAAAGCCTCCAAACCCTTTAGTCCCGGTTCGAGACACGAACCGGGACTAAAGGTCCCTTTTGAACCGGGAATAAAGACCGACCGGCGCCCTTGTCGTTCGA
Source organism: Hordeum vulgare subsp. vulgare (assembly GCF_904849725.1). Taxonomy (NCBI): domain Eukaryota; kingdom Viridiplantae; phylum Streptophyta; class Magnoliopsida; order Poales; family Poaceae; genus Hordeum; species Hordeum vulgare. The sequence continues at coordinate 1,177,062 of NC_058522.1, read as the reverse complement.
ACCGGGACAAATGCTAACATTAGTCCCGGTTCGTAATGGAACCGGGACTAATGTGTGAATTGAGCTGGTACGGAAGCCCTTTTTTCTACTAGTGCATACTTTTTTTTGGGTGTATAGTGAAGTAACTATTGTACTACATTGCTTGGCATGCCCTCGTCTCGCCTCTAGCTCTCCGCTAATGGCCTGGCCCAACATTGTAGCTCCTTAGAGCAGTTTTGGAAAGGTTGCATGGACAGGTTTTGATCGGTTTTAAAACCTTCTCTGCGGTTTATTCTTCTTCCATGTTTCAATGTGATTTCCGTAACGATCTCATCTTTTTCTCAAATTGGTTTCTTTTTCTCTGTATGTCTTTTCTCTTTGTTCTTCATTTTTCAAATACATGTTAATGTTTTTTATACATGTTGAATATTTTCTTAAAACATGTTGAATACTTTTCTAAAATACGTGTTGAACATTTATCAATTCACATTGATGAAAATATGTAACACAAAACTTTTATTTATTAATGTGAAAAGCATTTTTTTAATGTTTAGACATTTTTTAAAACGCCATGAACATTTTTCTCAATGGTACGAAGTAGTATATTAAATTGTGTAAGAATTTTTCAAACATCTCATGAACATATTTTTTAAACCCATGAATATATTTTTTTTAGAAAAGGAGGTTTGCCTCCGGCCTCTGCATCAGGGCGATGCATCCAACCATTTTATTTAATGAAACGAAGCAAACATTCAGCGGTTCCGAACCAGGTCCAAAATAACAGAAAATTACATAAATGGATAATAAAAAGCCACAACCGGCTACAAATATAGGCCTAGATGCCTAATCATCTATCCTATTAGTGGACCGCCATCCAAACCGGTTGTATATATCTCGTGCTACCATCTCTCATCGGATAGACCAGGTAACCAAAGGCTCCCTGATTTTCACAGGTGTGAGTAACGACCATATACGGATCCACGCCGATGCCGTGTGGAGTACCTGCAAGAAATTGACATTTGATAATCTGTTAAAGTTCACATCATTTCTGCAATTCCAAATAGCCCAGATCAATGCACATGCTCCTATACGAATATGTGTGGCAATATACATGTTTACCCCATTTAGCCACGTCCCAAACAACGTATCAATGCTATCCGGTGGTGTAATGTTGAAAGCTATATGGACTGTTTGCCATAGAATTTTAGCAAGTGGGCAATGAAGAAAAAGGTGTTTGATAGTCTTCTCATGATCAGAGAAGGAACAACGTTTATCCCCGCCCCCCAATTTCTCTTAGCCAAATTATCTCTGGTTAGAATCACCTTCTTATGGACAAACCACATGAAAATTTTGATCCGTAAAGGGACTTTAACTTTCCAGATATTATTGGACTTGGGAATAGTAGATGTATTTATGATGCTTAAATACATGGACTTCACAGAAAACACTCCATTGGGCGTTAGCTTCCAATGAAACTTGTCCGCCTCCTCCGATAAGCAGACATCCATGAGTCTTGTAACTAAATGCAGCCATGCATCCCATCTATGTCCTATCAATGCTCTCCGGAACTGAATATTCAAAGGATTAGACTGTAATATTGTGGCAACGTATGGGTCCTTACGTTGAACAATATTATAGATAGATGGATAGTGTATGGCTAGAGGCAAGTCCCCCATCCATGTATCCTCCCAGAATCTAGTTGACTTCCCATCACCTACAACAAATCTTGATTTTTGAAAGAAGGTTGTTCTCACTGACATCAAGCCTTTCCAAAATGCTGAATCATTGGGATTTAGTAGCACCTGAGCTAGAGTTTTAGTTTGTAGGTACTTATTACGCAAAATTTATACCCACATAACCTCCGTCTCCATAGAAAGTCTGAACAGCCATTTGCTTAGCAGACATATATTCTTTACCTCTAAATTTTCAATTCCCAACCCTCCCTGATCTTTAGGCCTGCAAATAATATCCCACCTAGTAAGTCGGTATTTTTTCTTAATTTAGTCACTTTGCGAGAAGAACCGAGATCTATAAAAGTCTAATCTTTTTCGTACCCTGACTGGTACAAGAAAGAAGAAGGAAAGAAGGAACACATTGGCATGCTCGTGAGAACCGAGTTAATAAATTGTTAATGAAGCACACGACATTGGAATATATATATATATATATATATATATATATATATATATATATATATATATATTATTGTATGTCATTTTCAAATCAAGGAATTGAAAGTGTATGTACTGAAATGAAACACATGACAAACTTCTTAGTAGCACACCACACCACACCACACCAATCAACATGAAACAACACAAAAGGTAGTGAATTGAAACACATAACTAGCTAGGACTCATACGACTTAAACATCACCAGGGGTGTTAGGCATGGCAGCCTCTGGCCGGCTGATGAACCCGAGGTGGGTGAGTAACGCCCACAGAAGTGTTATCAGCTCGCCACCCCGCGCAATGGCCTCGGCATGGGCGGCGACATTGTCCGACGGGGCGGCATAGAGTATCATCTCAGACCAGAATTCTGCGAGGAGCTCCCATGCCACCTCTTCTCCTTCATTTCCCGCCAGCTCCACCAGCTTCTTCCCGAGCTCCGCACCATTCTTGAGCAGGTCGTGTGCCTCTTCAGACCCGGCACTCAGCGCCTGGACCAGCGCTTCAGGACTCAATGACGCCTGCCCGGTGTTGCCGGATGCCGCGAGTGCGCGCTTGGCTTTTTTCTTGATGCCCTTGTACAAGCTTTTGCACCACTCGTTGTTGTCGGGGAGTAGATCTGGGACATAGGCTACCAAGTAGGCACAATAGCGTGACAAGTGTGTGGCGGCAATCTCATTAGCAGAGTCAGCCTGGCGGAGTGGCTCCGATGTTCTCACTTCAAGGATGCTCGTGGCAATGTGGGCCACAAGCATGGTATCAGCTACACCTTTGACGCCATTCGATGTTGAGAGCGGATTGTTGTCGGCCTGCAGTTGTAGCCTTGTACAAAGGGATGCCACGCCATTGCTTCTGTTCTTCCAATTGGGGCTTCTAAGTGGCTTGAGGAGAGCTGCCTTCACTGCTCTTGGTACCTTCTTCCTGTGAAGCAGTGGGATGAGGCGTCCGAGAAGAGGCACTGGGGTTGTGCTTGGGTGGAGTGCCAAGACTGAGCATTGGTTCATTTTGTCCACCCAATGATTTAGCAGCTTGCATTTTCTACGCAGCACAAGGCTAAGCATCTTCTTCTTCCAATGTGATTTCTGCCACGAAGAAGCATGCCTAACATAGGAGCAGATCAGGAATACTTTAGTCCAGTTAGAGCAGATGTAACAAGCAATCTCCCGCACCTCCGAAAGCACAACTAGTGCCGCAAGCAAACCCACTGGGGCAAGATCGAAGAAAATATTTCCATATTGTATCTGGTTCGAAGAACTATAGAAAAAATCTTCATGTTCATTCTGGAACGAAGGATGGAAATTCAGAAAACACTGCATCTGTCCATGATGTGGCCATCCCATAAAAGCATACAGCAAAATCACAACTGTTATGAGCAATAGATATAATAAGCTCAAACCCATGGTTAGAAGTGAAATAGATATGCTCAAAATGGGTAGCCAACTGCTTGAATATGAGGTTGGGAGAGATGAATAATAATAATCATGAAGGAAAGAAAGCTCATGTGCAATCATCCCAAGTGATCTTTCATCATCAACATCCTGGAGCAACACGTGTGACAATAAGTTATGGGCCTTGATGAAACCAAACTCAGCAATTGTATGCCTTGTAAATCGACATCTTAACAACTTGAACAATGCAAACGAAAAGCATATATCTTTTAGCTGCTTGGTTGAATACCTCGGAAATATATCATCCTCTAACCTCCAAACTTTATCAGTGGTCACTAAATTGTTGTTGTCTATCCCTGTCCCATCAGCTTGGTTAAATAACCATTTGATACTATAACCATGAGGCTCCTTCTGTACCAATGTTGTGTCCTCTCCCGTAACTATGAGTGGAGGAAGGGAATGCTCACTTGTTAGCTTGGCTTTTAGTTGCTCCATGTATCCAACAATGAAATGAGGATTGCGCCCAAATGCTAATGACCTGCTTGCCCCATACCAAGCATAATATTTGAGAAGTAGCTTGGCAATGAGAAGAGAAAACAATGGAAGAACCGGTAATCCATTTGCAAGATCCATATGCTTTATGGACCATTGTCTCGTTGAATAATATCCCCCTCCTAGGTAGTACACGACAATGTACGAGGTCCATATTGCTTGAACAAGCAGTACAGTGCCAGGAAGGGTAATGTTTCGTCCTTTGTTGTCATCACCAGCAACTATTGTAGTGGTGTTGGCGCCAGCAATCTGAACAAGACTAGCCCATACGAACACAGTGTAAATGTGGCTACGTGTACTGCACCACCCTGGTATTATGTGTGCATCGGAGGAAATAGTGACAACACCTAGATTACTATCGACGGTAGAGACAACATAGGAGAGGATGGGCACGAACAAGGTGGTGGCACCAAGGAAGAGGAAGCTGGTAAGTGGATGGTGACGGTAGCGCTGACCATAGGCACCGATCCCAACAATAACTCCTATCACGATGGTGCTGGCCACCAGCAGAGCGTTCACTCTCATCAACTGCCCATCTATGTGCTTAGAGAAGTCAGTGGTTGCTTGGTCGGAGCAGTTTCCGACGCCCATAATCTGCTTAACACACATATCAAATTCAAACATCAGTACAAGTTGAAGATGTTGACAAACACGCAAAAAGAATACAACCATTCGTCCAATGATGCTATGCTGCAATGTAAGCATTCAATTGATTCACTGATAGAACAACATTAAGACCAAACTAGCTCATAGATTCTTGTACTAAAGGAAATGATAAGCTTACACAAGGGTGGCAATCGGACTGCTGGAGTACCAGAGTATTGTTTCCTTGAGCGTCGGTTTTCAACCATGCGTGCTACGAGGTCATGGAAATATGTGTGTTATCTATTGCTACTAGCAGTCCATCCTGACATTTGCAAATGCACCATTCTCCTGATATAACTAATATATGCCTTTTTTTTCCTTTTTGTCTTTTTCATTTTTTCCACTTTTCCTTTGTTCCCTTTATTCCTTGGATCTGGATGCTAGACATGTTCTTTATTCCATGGTTCTTTGTAAAAACAAAAGAGCAAAATAGCTTTGGTACGTATCTGTTCGTCTCACTCACACTTTTTCATGTACTCAAGATTACCTTCACCCGGTGGCTTGGACTACATGTTGCTATGCACAGGAGCTCCATAAGATTCAGCCCTTGTTGAAATACGCTGCACATCTTTCTCATTCGCTTACGCTTATAAATAAATGTGTTGGTCGGTTAATGCAATTCAATCAAAACGGCACGGAGTGACCAGCCCCGGATTTTTTGAGCTGAAAACAGCTGAGCATTTAAGCATGCAATTCAACATGGCTAAGGAGATCGGCGCCTAATTTAAGAAGTGAAATTTTTTAGTGTAGCCTCAATTGATATATGAATCCTCCCTGATCTTCCTTTTTCCTCATGCATGTGAAGATAAAATAAAATCGAAATGTACAATAAATAAACTATTTTTCTGCTGTTTCCAGATAAATATGGTTCTAGTTATGATTGTCCAAATGTATACCTTTTTGAGTTAGACCAAGTTTTCACCGTAAATAGAAAAAGGAAAAAAAAGGTTTCACAAATTAATAGAAAATAGACCAAGTTCTCAGAAGAATGCATCAACATGTACAAGATCAAATGAAGAGATTGTGAACATATATTTCATGATTGATCTGAATCTGATGGAACTGATTGGATGTTATAAATTTTGGTAGTTGAATCATATGCACACCGTCTCTCGTTTGTTAGCACATCAAATTCAATTGCGATGATTCCGCGCGCTGGCAAGATGTCCTATCGCTTTATGTCCGGCTGTGTGAGTGTGACTGTCAAGTGAGCTAAATTTGTGATACTTCCTCCATTCCACAATGTAGTGCGCATGCGCTTTGCGAGGTCTAAATTTCACCATAAATTTAACCAATGAGACAGATTGCGATGGGAGCAAAAGTTATATTATTGAATTCGTATATGAATGAAGTTTTTGATGGTACAGTTTTTCCTTCCGTTGCAATCATCCACATTGATTAAATCCATTGTTAAACTTAAAACTTAAAAACCGAGGACGCACTATATTATGGAATGGAGGGAGTAGAAGCTTTAGACAGTAGGAGAATCATGTGTTCCAAACTCCAAAGTGTGAACAATACGGTATTTGGCACTTTGGCCTCCCTTTGATCGATGTTGTCTTCGATCCCTGACGTACTCCCTTGTATCTAGTTGCCGGGCTTCATGGAGCCCTTTATTAGAAACGTTCAAAAATCACATTCTGAAGCTTTGAAAAATAAAAAATAAACCATACATTAACATATGGGTGTATACTATATGCATGTAAATTTTGAGGATAAAATACATTGATTCGTAAGATACACAAAAAAATGAAAATCATTGGTTTTATATAGGGAACGGTGCACAGTGCACCATGCTGTTCACTATTTTCAAAATTAGCAATTTTTCATCTTTGTCTAGCTCACGATGTCAATGTATTTTCTCATGAAAATTTGCACCCATGTACAGTATACATTTGCATGGCATTGTGTGCCTTTTTTCAGATTTTTTAAAAACTTCAAAATATCTGGTTGACTTTTTCAATAAGAACAAGCATCGACAAAATGCATTTCTTATCTATTTATTGACTTCTAGAAAATGAAAACCAGTTCAGGCTGGCTTTTGCTTGCTTGTTGAAAAAGTTTTTGATGGTATCTTTTCTGAAAACTGAGCTCATTTATACATAACCGTCCATTTGGACAATATGAACGGGCATTCTCCCTTGATAAAATAAAATAAACAATTAGACCTATATATATGTGATGATGACTAGTGGGTGCGACTTGTCTCACTTATAGCATGATATGGTGCAGCCTCACATCAAGCAATGCCAAAACTCGCGGGGAGGCCACCGCGATGGGATCCCGCGGCTGCAACCTAGATGCAGCTCCCGCGCCGCGCCATCGAAGACGAAGCGGGCGAGCAGGGAGAAGAGCTAACACGGGAAGGGTGAAATACCGTAGAACGATTGTTATGCGGTTTGAGTTCAAAAAAAACACGGGAAGGCTGGAGAGGAGGTAGAAGAAGTCCCGCCGTTGCCACAGGCCGGCTGAAGGCCGCCGTCAACGGCGGCAAGGAGAGGCCTAATCGCCCCCGAGTCGCCCCCGAGTCGCCTACGTGAGACGACGCGAGGGGGGGTGGGGAATCTTCACCACCCTGGTATTACTACCAATATTACATATATTTAACCCAAATGATAATGCCCACACGTGTGACATGTTTCTACTTTGCCCTCATGCCAACTCTTATTTTACCCAAATGATAATATCCATTCTGTTTTGCATGAATCTTCAAGGAATCTGTTGAAATTTCAGTGCAACGTAGGCATCATCGTGTTTGTGGGCGTTTGAGAGTTCGCCCACACGACCCGCATCGTGTGGTAGACAGCTACGATCTGTGGGCAAACCAGTTTCTGTCCACATAGTCACCACCTAGTCCACGCGTGTGTGGGCGAACTGTTTTTCGCCCACACAACGCTCGTCTGTTGCTAGATGGCAACTGTGTTTGTGCGTATGTGGCAACTAGGTAAACTCACATGGCAACTATGATTGATTGCTAGATGACAACTGCAGTTGCGCGTACGTGCCAACCTGATAAACATATGTGGCAACTATGATTAACATACATAACAATTATGGTTGGACCACATGTGACAACTAGTTAAACACATATGAAAACTATCTCCGGATAACTAAAGTGTCATCCCGGAGGTCACTATAGTTAACCAAAACAGAGCGAGTTGTCATGTTTTCTCAACTACATTTGCCACCTCGGATTACTAAAGTTGTCATTCTTGAGGGATAACTAAAGTGTCATCCCGCGGGTAACAAACGTAGTTGCACCACACGCAGGGATGGGAATGAATAATACTTGTTGGGAGTGTGGTCCAAAGTAGTTGCGCCTACACGCGTTTTAGAACCGAACAGGTTCCTCTTTCTTACATGACATGTTTAACAGCCATCGGCTTAGAACATAACCAATATAACTCCAAGACAATCTTCCTTGCCCTTGGCAAACAAAGAGAGAATCGGCTCAAGGGCATATGATGTGACTTGTGATATAGGCCTTCCAACCGCTTTTAACAAGATAATTAAGCTACTGTAATTTAATTTGTGGTAGCTTTAGAAACACCATCTATACTACTAGTAAATATATGTAATCTTGCAACAGACTGTAAATACTAGTAAATATATGTAATCCCGCTAGAGATCCGGTCAGCGGCACAAAGCATGGTGGTGGTCTTCAACATGGCCTTCACCTTCATCATCGCCCATATCTTCATCATGATGCTCTACCACTTCAAGTTCGGCCCCTTCTACTTCTTTGGCGTCTGCGAGCTCCTCATGACCGCCTTCATCTAGTTCTTCCTGCCGGAGACCAAGGGCATCCCCATCGAGGAGATGGGCCGGATCTAGGCCACGCATTGGTACTAGAAGCGCTTCCGTGCTTTGTTGAGGGCAATGGCAGACTCCGAAATGTCCACTTGACGTCATCCAACGCCGTATGACCAACATCGATGGACTGGCTCAGTCCATCATAGTTTTGATGATTGATCTCCTTTGGCTAGATATATATCCCTAGTGTGGTCGTTAGCTAGAGGATGTTTATCATAGAGTTAGTTATTAATTAGTTTGGGGAAAACCTAGTTAATTATGTGGATTAATGTTGATGCGTAGCAGGAATTGAACGACTCGACAAATTAATCTACTACTACTGTGCCGATCCTGGTAAATAATATACCACGACTTTGGTGTTTAGAGATTGAAGAGCGTCCATTTACGACGTACAAATCCATATATATGTAACCAAATGTTGGGAAGCAGTAAGTTATAATTATATGCCCTTAAGCAGCAACACAACACCAATCAAGATCAAATCAAACAATCAGAAATTGTAATGAAGCGAAACACATGACAACAACAGTTCTTTTAGTAGCACACCACACCACACCACACCAATCAAGATGAATCGAAAGAACAAAAAAGTAGTGAATCGAAACACATGACACGGGCAGTTTTTTAGTAGCACATCACACCAGACCACACAGCACCAATCAAGATGAACGACAGAACAGAAAAGTAGTGAATCGAAACACATGACTAGTAGTACTTGTGTACGACTTAAACATCACAACGAGCGTTGTTAGGCGTGGCGGGCTCTGGCCGGCTGATGATCCCGACGTGGGTGAGCAAGGCCCACAGGAGCGTTATCAGCTCCCCGCCCCGCGCAATGGCCTCGGCGTGAGCGTCCGAGGGGGCGGCATAGAGGATCATCTCGGACCAGAAGTCCATGAGGACCTCCCATGCCTCCTCTTCTCCTTTATCCTCCAACAGCTCAATCAGCTTCTTGCCGAGCTCTGCGCCATTCTTATGATCAAAGTAGGCGCAGTAGCGTGACAAGTGTGTGGCGGCGATCTTATGATCAAAGTCATCCTTCCCCGATCTACTCACTTCCAGGATGCTCGTGGCAATGTGAGCCACCAGCATTGTATTAGCAATACCTTTGACGCCATTGGACTGTGAGAAAGGGTTGTTGTCGGCCTGCAGTTGTAGCCTTGTGCATAGGGATGCCACGCCATTGCTTCGGTTCCTCAGTGGCTTGAGGACGGCAGTCTTCACAGCTGTCGGTACCTTCTTCCGGTCAAGCACAAGGATGAGGCGATGAAGAAGAGCCAGTGGAGTTGTTCTTGGGTTGAGGGTCAATACTGAGCACTGGTTCATTTTGTCCACCCAATGATTTAGCAGCTTGCATTTTCTGCGTAGCACAAGGCCTAGTAACTTGTTCTTCCAAGGTGATTGCTGCCAAGAAGAAGCATGCCTAACATAGTGGCAGATGAGGGATACTTTAGTCCACTTAGAGCAGATGTAAGAAGCAATCTCCCGCAGCTCGGAAAGCACAACTAGTGACGCAAGTAAAAATACGGGTACATCATCCAAGTACCACTTTCCATAATGTTTCCAGGTCAATGTATCACATTCCATGATACATTCAATCTGTGAATCATTCCATGAAGCTTCCCCCGGCATATAAAGAGTTTCATCCAACATATAGAACAAGCTCTAACCCATGCTTAAGAGAGACATAAATATGCTCAAAATGGGCAGCCAACTCCTCGAATATGAGGTTGTGAGAGATGAACAATAATAATCGTGAAGGAAAGAAAGCTCAAGTGTAATCACATCAAATGCTCTTTCATCATCACTATCCTGGAGCAACATGTGTGGCAATAAGTTATAGGCCTTCATGAAACAAGTCTCAACAATTGTATGCCTTGCAAATCGGCATCTTAGCAGCTTGAACAACGCGAATGAAAAGCATAAATCTTTAAACTGTTCCCTTGAAGACCTCGGAAGCATGTCATCCTGCAACTGCCAAACTTTGTCAATGGTCACTAAGCTGTTGTTTTCAATCCTTGCCCCATCAGCTTGGTTGGATAACAATTTGAGACTGTAACCACAAGGCACCCTTTTAAGATTTATCAATCTTATGTCCTCTCCTGCAACTATGAGTGGAGGAAGGGAATGCTCAGTTGTTGGCCCGACATGCTGCTTTTCATCTTTTAGCTGCTCCATGTATCCAACAATGAGATGTGGATTGCGCCCAAATGCTAACGAACTTCTTGCACTGTACCATGCATAATATTTGAGAAGGAGTTTAGCAACGATAAGAGCAAAGGATGGAAGAAGGACCAATACGTCTCCGGGCTCCACATTCTTTAGCGACCATTGTCTCGGTGAATAAAAATCCTTTCCTAGCAAATTAACGGCAAGGTAGGAAGTCCATATTGCTTGAACAAGCAGTACTGTGGCAGGAGGGGTGATGTTGCGACCTTCCTTATCATCACCAGCAACTATTGCAGTGGTGTTGAGGCCAGCAATCTGAATAAGACTAGCCCATACGAAGACAGAGATGATGTGGTCCTGTGTGTGACAACTCCCTGATATGATGTGTGGACCAGAGAAAATGGCGATGACATCTTGATTACCAATGGTAGAGTTAACATACGAGAGGATGGGCAGGAACAAGGTGTTGCACTGGTGGAAAAACAGGCTTCCGTCCAGCCCCATAAGTCGCGAAGCTGTAGGAACCGCGACTAATGGGACGTTTAGTCGCGCTTCTGGAGGTGAACCGCGACCAAAGGCCTAGGCCCAGGGCGCTCGGTGGCCAGCTGGTGCACGTGAGGGGCTTTAGTCGCGGTTGGCCAGGACAACCGCGACTAAAGGCCTTCGGGCACCTTTAGTCACGGTTTGCCAGGCCAACCGCAACTAAAGCCCCTCCCCTATATATACCCATCCAGCAGCCAACACTTAGCCATTTAGAGCCATTCTCTTCACACTTAGGGTTTAGGTTTGCTTTTGGTTCCTCTTATGCACATAAGGTGTTTGATGAAATGCCCCAAGAGCATGAAACAAACATGACATGAAGTGTTGGAGCCACACTCCTCGATCGCGGTTAGCAACTTGATGAACCTTTGATGTGTCATTGATAAAATATGCATGTGTGTAGTTCATTGTTTAATTTATATTGTTTGTAGCTAGTTAGTTTAACAAATGCATGATGGTTAATTATATATTTTATATTATAATAATGCAGATGAATCGGCAATGGATGTACGTTAACCGACTCTCCGGCGAGTTCACTACGGGTTTGAAAGATTTCCTCGTAGTGGCTAATGCGAACAAGCGGGGGGGTTTTGTTATCTGTCCATGTGTTAACTGTAAGAATCAGAAGGGTTACTCTTCCTCAAGAGATGTTCACATGCATCTGCTTCGGCACGGTTTCATGCCAAGCTATAATTGTTGGACCAAGCATGGAGAAAGAGGGGTTATAATGGAAGAAGATGAAGAAGGGGATGATTTCATCGATGAAAGCTATCTTGCTCATTTCGGTGATACTTTCATGGAGGATGCTGAAGGTGAAGGGGAAGGTGAAGAAGAGGCACGTGATGATCCCGTTGATGATCTTGGTCGGACCATTGCTGATGCACGGAGATGCTGCGAAACTGAAAAGGAGAGGGAGAATTTGGATCGCATGTTAGAGGATCACAGAAAGGCGCTGTACCCCGGATGCGATGATGGTCTGAAAAAGCTGGGCTGCACACTGGATTTGCTGAAATGGAAGGCAGAGGCAGGTGTAGCTGACTCGGCATTTGAAAACTTGCTGAAAATGTTGAAGAATATGTTTCCAAAGGATAACGAGTTGCCCACCAGTACGTACGAAGCAAAGAAGGTTGTCTGCCCTCTAGGTTTAGAGGTTCTGAAGATACATGCATGCATCAACGACTGCATCCTCTACCGCGGTGAATACGAGAATTTGAATGAATGCCCGGTATGCACTGCATTGCGTTATAAGATCAGAGGCGATGACCCTGGTGACGATGTTGAGGGCCAGAAACCCAGGAAGAGGGTTCCCGCCAAGGTGATGTGGTATGCTCCTATAATACCACGGTTGAAACGTCTGTTCAGGAACAAAGAGCATGCCAAGTTGTTGCGATGGCACAAAGAGGACCGTAAGTCGGACGGGGAGTTGAGACACACCGCAGATGGAACGCAATGGAGAAAGATCGACAGATGGTTCAAAGATTTTGCAGCTGACGCAAGGAACATAAGATTTGCTCTAAGTACGGATGGCATGAATCCTTTTGGCGAGCAGAGCTCCAGCCATAGCACCTGGCCCGTGACTCTATGCATCTACAACCTTCCTCCTTGGTTGTGCATGAAGCGAAAGTTCATTATGATGCCAGTGCTCATCCAAGGTCCGAAGCAACCCGGCAACGACATCGATGTGTACCTAAGGCCATTAGTTGATGAACTTTTACAGCTGTGGGGTGGTGTCCGTGTGTGGGATGAGCACAAACAAGAGGAATTTGACCTACGAGCGTTGCTTTTCGTAACCATCAACGATTGGCCTGCTCTTAGTAACCTTTCGGGACTGTCAAATAAGGGATACAATGCATGCACGCACTGCTTACATGAGACTGAAAGTGTACATTTGCCAAATTGTAAGAAGAACGTGTACCTTGGGCATCGTCGATTTCTTTCGAAAATTCATCCAGTAAGAAAGAAAGGCAAGCATTACAACGGCAAGGAAGATCACCGGCCGAAGCCTGCGGAACGCACTGGTGCTGAGGTATTTGATATGGTCAAGGATTTGAAAGTCATCTTTGGAAAGGGTCCTGGCGGACAATCAGTTCCGAAGGGAGCTGACGGGCACGCAGCCATGTGGAAGAAGAAATCTATATTCTGGGAGCTAGAATATTGGAAAGTCCTAGATGTCCGCTCTGCAATCGACGTGATGCACGTTACGAAGAATATTTGCGTGAACCTCCTAAGCTTCTTGGGCGTGTATGGGAAGACAAATGATACAAAGGAAGCACGGCAGGACCAGCAACGTTTGAAAGACCCTGATGACCGGCATCCGGAATGGTTTCAAGGTCGTGCCAGCTACGCTCTGACCAAAGAAGAGAAGGTCATCTTTTTTGAATGCCTGAGCAGTATGAAGGTCCCTTCTGGATTCTCGTCCAATATAAAGGGAATAATAAACATGGCGGAGAAAAAGTTCCAAAACCTGAAGTCTCACGACTGCCACGTGATTATGACGCAATTGCTTCCGATTGCTTTGAGGGGGCTCCTGCCGGAAAATGTTCGAGTAGCCATTGTGAAGCTATGTGCATTCCTCAATGCAATCTCTCAGAAGGTAATCAATCCAGAAGTTCTACCACGGTTACAGAACGATGTGATCCAATGTCTTGTCAGTTTCGAGTTGGTGTTCCCGCCATCCTTCTTCAATATTATGACGCACCTCCTGGTTCACCTAGTCGAAGAGATTTTCGTTCTCGGTCCTGTATTTCTACACAATATGTTCCCCTTCGAGAGGTTCATGGGAGTATTAAAGAAATATGTTCGTAACCGTGCTAGGCCAGAAGGAAGCATCGCCAAGGGCTATGGAAATGAGGAGGTAATTGAGTTTTGTGTTGACTTTGTTCCTGACCTTAAGCCGATTGGTCTTCCTCGATCGCGGCACGAGGGGAGACTAAGTGGAAAAGGCACGATCGGAAGGAAATCAACGATATGTATGGACGGCCATTCTCTGACTGAAGCACACCACACTGTACTGACCAATTCCAGCTTGGTGGCTCCGTACTTTGAGAAACACAAGAATATTTTACGCTCTGACAACCCGGGGAAGCCTGAATCCTGGATTAGGAAGGCCCACATGGAGACTTTCGGCAGTTGGTTGAGAAAACATTTAATGAATGACAATGATGTTGTAGATCAGCTGTACATGTTGGCCAAGACACCATCTTCGACTATAACGACTTTCCAAGGGTACGAGATAAATGGGAATACATTTTACACGATCGCCCAAGATAAAAAGAGCACCAACCAAAACAGTGGTGTCCGCTTTGATGCAGCAACCGAGAATGGGCAAGAGGTCACATATTATGGTTACATAGAGGAGATATGGGAACTTGACTATGGACCCTCCTTTAAGGTCCCTTTGTTCCGGTGCAAATGGTTCAAGCTAACAGGAGGTGGGGTAAAGGTGGACCAGCAATACGGAATGACAATGGTGGATTTCAACAATCTTGGTTACCTTGACGAACCATTCGTCCTAGCGAAAGATGTCGCTCAGGTTTTCTATGTGAAGGACATGAGTAGCAAACCGAGGAAACGGAAAGATAAGAAAACGATCAGTACATCATGCGATGATCCAAAGCGCCACATTGTTCTTTCAGGGAAAAGAAACATCGTGGGAGTGGAGGACAAGACAGACATGTCAGAAGATTATAATATGTTTGCTGAAATTCCGCCCTTCAAAGTGAACACCGACCCAAGCATTAAGTTAAATGATGAGGATGCTCCATGGATACGGCACAATCGTAAGCAAGCAGGGACACAAGGGAAGAAATGATGTGTAATAATTTATTGTACCAAACTTTGTTGAATGGATCATGTGAATTATATTACCCGTGATGTGTTTGGTGTCCATTTTCGAATGATTCGAGATACCACTGATGATACATGAAATTTGGAGTGATTTAGTCATACTCCTTCCTAGGCGTATAATATGCATACTCGTAGTCTTCATAGCCGCCGTCGTCGTTGTAGTGGTAGTCGTCGCCTTCTAAGTTGCCGCCGTCGTCGTCGCTGCTGTCGTCGCTGTCGTCGGGCGGCGCTCGTGGCTCGAACTGAGGGTAGCGCAGGCGGGGGATATCGCCGGCCGTGATGTAGTCCATGACGCTCTGCAGAGTCCGGCCGTACCACCATAGCCGACGGCCGGCCTCGTGGAAGTTCCCAGGAGGCAGACCGTCCTCCTCATACCTGGCGAGCGCCCTCTCACGCCGATTGATGAAGAAGGCGTCCCAAGTATGCTGGTTATCGGGATGCCAGCGGGGATTCATCCGCTGCTCCGGCGTGAGGTCGAGGTAGTAGTGGTTCGTGATGGCCGCCCGGCGCGCAGTACCCTGAGGGACGGGAGGGACCGGCACGCCGCCGGCGCTTAGGCTCCAGCCGGTGGGGACGCGGTAGCCCGGTGGACAAGGGTAGTTCGAGGCGCAAAGCTCCTCCACCTGCTGGTAGGTTAGAGTGGGTGCGGTGGAAGCCATGAGAGAGTGATGAGAGATTGTAGAGATGTGATAATGCTGGCCAAGCCGGGCTACATATATGTAGTGAGAAATGGCGGGAAAAATGGGAGCGGGAAGACAGGAGGCGGGAAGACAGGAGGCGGGAAGAAAGTGGCGGGAAGAAAGAGGCGGGAAGACAGGGAAGAAATGGCGGGAAGAAGAGGAATCCAGAGCTGGTCATCTAACCTTTAGTCCCGGCTGGTTGGTGCAACCGGGACTAAAGGCCAGACCAACCGCGACTAAAGGTCGTTGCGCGCGGGGAACGCAAAAACGACCTCTCAGCGGGCGGATAGGAGAAGAAAGGGACGGCGCGCTCACGGCTCGGGCGAGAGGCCTCTCAGCGGGGCATCACAGCCACCGCACCAGGCAGGCGTGAGCAAGATGGGTCGAGGCCGAAGGCCGGCCCAGGCCGGGGGGGAGAGAGGCTGTGGCCAATGTTCCCTTTAAATGGATTCTCTTTTTTCTGTCCCGTTTTAGGCAGATTCAATGTATTGTCTCTATGCATATTTTTCCTACGAAAATATGCTTAGAAAACAGAAAATAAAATGTTTGAAGTTTCTATAAAAGCAATGATGATTTTTCTGAAAAGAAAAAGATAAAAGGTTCTGAAAATAAAAGAAGATTTGGGGGGGGGCCTTTAGTCGCGGTTGGTCTGGCAAACCGCGACTAAAGGTTACCCTTTAGTCGCGGGTCGCCTCCCCAACCGCGACTAAAGGGGGGGGGGGCGCGGGAACGCAAAAAACCCGCCAAAAACCCTTTAGTCGCGGTTGGGGAGGCGACCCGCGACTAAAGGGTACCTTTAGTCGCGGGTCTCGTCCCCAACCGCGACTAAAGGGGGGGGCTATAAATACAAGTGCGGGTCGCCTCCCCTGCCGCCGTCTTCTCCATCTCTCTCGTCTTCTCCGATTCTCTGCCGCGCGCGCCGAAGGCCTGCCGCCGCCGTCGCCCTCGCCCTCGTCGACGCCGCCCGCCGTCGCCCTCGCCGTCGTCGCCGCCCGCCGTCGCCCTCGCCCGCGACTAAAGGGTTCACCCCTATCCTTTCATCTTTCCCGCGCCGCGCCCGCCTTCCTCGCTTCCTGTCGCCGCCTTCCTCGCTTCCTCCGCTCGAAGCATTGCGCTCGTCGCTGCGCTCATAGCCGCCCTCGTCCCCGCGCCCATCGATGCCGACAGGGCTCGCAGAAAAAGAACGTCTTGGAAGAACGTCTTGGAAGAACGTCTTGGAAGAAAAAGAACGTCTTGGAAGAACGTCTTGGAAGAACGTCTTGGAAGAAAAAGAACGTCTTGGAAGAACGTCTTGGAAGAAAAAGAACGTCTTGGAAGAACGTCTTGGAAGAAAAAGAACGTCTTGGAAGAAAAAGAACAGAGACTATCTATTTAAAAGTTTCATCGAATATAAAAAGTTTCATCGAATATGAAAAAGAACAGAGACTATCAAATATGAAAAAGTTTCATCGAATATAAAAAGATCATCGAGTTAAAAAATCATCAATTTAAATAATTAATCAATCTAAATTGAAAAAAATTAGCGAATTTGGAAAAGTTCACCATTTTTGGTTGAGTTTAAGACTATCTATTTTGGTTGAGTTATTGCAGGACATGATTTTGGGAATGTATCAATTATCTTTTAGATTATTTCAAGTTACTTTATTTGTGTAGTTTAAATTATGTGTGGGATCAATTGTGAGTATCAAAAAATCAACAGAAAACCAAGAAGAGAGGGAGTCATGGGACGAAAAAACAAAGGGAGTAGGAGAGGCAACGGAACCAACTCCTCTTTTAATAATGAGATACTTACATAATATTTACTCCCTCCGTTTTTAAATAATTATAGTCAAAAAAAGATAGTCTAGTTTTTTTAACTACAATTATTTAGGAACAAAGAAAGTATTTTATCGATGCACCTGCACAGTCCCGGGTCTCATACTCGTGTGGTTAGTACACACGGCAGTGATGAGAAAAAAAGTATGGTCCCGGGTCTCCCTCTCCGTGACGCCGTCGTCTGCCGCCCCGTCTCGCGCTCTACCGCGACACCCTCTCCCACCCCTTCCTCGCCCCCTCCTTTTGCCACCGCCCTTTCGCCACCGCCACCGCCACCGCCCCCCTTCTTCACTTAATTAATTTGTTTTTACTACGTGTTTTCAGGACTGACATAATGGCGGACGATAGAGCTGACCCGATTATGGACAACTATGATCCGGACGGTGAAGCACATATGTTCGGCATCATAAACGGCGATATTCTATATGTGCCGACCGGAGAAGAAGAAGATGATATCTCTTCTTATCTGAACCTTGACGGTGAAGATGAAGGGCGCCGTCAGCAAGATGATGCCGAACAAACGTCGATAAACGACGATCTTCAAATGGAAGTAGCAACCACCTCCGGCGCCGAGGTATATATATACATTGAGCCTCTGGTGATACAAACTAACTGATTTGAATAAATATGTGTGTACTAACGCGCGCGACTCTCTTTCTTATTTTAGCCCTCGGCCGGATCGTCGAAACAATCGAGTACGTCGTCAAAGCGTGGCGCAACCAAGACGATGAAACAAGGAGAAACATGCACCATCGAGGTTGTCGACAGTGCAACCGGCAGGCCGCTGGAGCCCCGCAAGAACGCCACCAAGTTTGTCAGCCAATGCGGAGCCGTTGTTAGAGACAACGTCTCGATCACCGTCCAGGAGTGGAATGAGCCAAAGAAGGCACGAATTGCTGCAGGTTTCACTTTTGTCGATAAGAGAACAAAAAAAGATTGCTTCAAGAAGCTTATGGAACATTTCGTTCTACCTCCGGAATACAACAAATTCGATGAGGAGGGTAACAAGATTGAGGAAAACAAGGAGAGGAGGAGGCTAGTCAAACAGTTCGCTCTTCATAAGATGGCCGACGCATTCCGGAAATTCAAGCAAAATCTAGCCCATGACTTTGTCAAGCAGAACAAGACTCCGGATTTCAAAGGACAATATGAGAAACTGAAACATGATTGGCCAGAATTTGTGAAGCAAAAGAAATCGGAGCAGTTCATTCAAATATCGAAAAAAATAAGGAAAATGCGGCTAAGAAGGAGTACAATCATATTATGGGGCCAGGAGGGTATCGCATTTTGTTGCCTAGGTTGGAGAAGATGGAGAACGAGCTGAGGGCGCGAGGAATCCGTCCAGGTACGGAGGGATGGGACCCAAGGGCCAAAAGCTGGTGGTACGGGCATGGGGGAACGCTGAACCCGGAGACAGGGGAGTGTGTTTACCGGGGCAAATTAATTAAACCCACCCAAGCCCTTATTGACGCAATGAGGGATGCTCAAGAGGGGAAGATCAAGTTCAACAGAGAGAACGACGCGCTGACAAAAGCCCTCGGGAATCCTGAACACGGAGGACGTGTACGAGGCATGGGGCACATTCCGTGGAAAATAGGGTTCCCCCAGAACGATGACCCGTACGGTTACAGAAGCCGTAAGAGAAAGATGGATCGGGAAGCAGATGTTGTGGCGCGGTTGGCATCGGAAATGGATGTGATGAAGAAAACCATGAGTGTACTAGTAGCCGAAAGAGATGCAGCTCGGGTGCAGCATGAAGATCATCCAGCGGATCTCGGAAGCCAGCAGCGGAGAAGCAGCGTGGCTTCCACGGAGGCCCCACCGGCTGGTGCAGATGCACCGACGATCGAAATTAATGCACCGGAGCCTCTGGTGGTCGAAATTACTGCACCGGAGCCTCTGGTGGTCGAAATTACTGCACCGGAGCCTCCTCGCTACCCCGTGGACGATATAAAGGAGATGAAAGAATGTCATCTGTATTATCCTATCGGGAACATGTCCATGAAGGTAGCCATCGACAGTGCTTTACCATGTTTACCTGGAGCACTCCACCACAACAACCCCATTCAAGATGGCTATGCTCGTGTCACGGTGGAGGACATAGTCCAAGGGTTTGAGGACCTGGAGATTGACATTGCTACACCTGAAGGGGAGAAAAGACTTGGAGATGTCAAGCGCCATTTCATTCTATGCCAAAAGAAGTTTATCAAGTTTCCAGGCGAGGCGCCAAGGACAACAAGTCCACCCCCCTACGGTGGTGGTGGTGGCGGTGGCGGTGGTGGTGGTGGTGGTGGTGGTGGTGGCGGTTCACCTACACCTCCGTCACGTCAGCCGACGCCCCCCAGTCCACAACGTCCGGCGGGTGATCAGACGCCGCCCCCCAGTCCTCGTCCGGCGGGTGATCAGACGCCGCCCCCCAATCCACCTCCGGCAAAGAAGCAGAAGCAGAAGCAGTCCTGGATTATTAACCCGGACCCTTATGTACCTAAGACCACAAAGGTACCGGAGCCATCACTGAAGCCTCTCCCCACAAGGCCTTGGGAACGTAGTGCCGAGGAAGTCGACGCGGCCGCGGCTGCTGATTTGGAGAAATGGAAGGCGGACTGCAAGAAGAAAAGAGAGCCCGAGCCCAAGCCAGTATTTTCTGATGAGCAAAAGAAGTGGGCTAAGTCATTTTTGAGCACACCGTCCCAAGCCGCGAAGAATCTGCCTGACGACTATGCACGTGAACTTCGCAGGCAGGCACTCATGTTCAAGGAGAACAAAGAGCGGGAGAAGGCCGAAAGTAAAAAAAGCGGGAAACAAGTTGCCCAGCTCGGGGAACAAAGTAAACAATCGATTGCCCCGCTTATAGTGGAAGCCGCCGGTCCGGATGCCCCCGAGATCATACAAGCTGCGGCAGCACAGGGATTGACTGCAACGAGTGCCAGAGAACAAGCGGCCAACTTAGGTATTACTCTTCGTGAACTGTTAGGCCTTGATGAGGCGCCAGTGAAGGAGGTAGTAATTACATATGTCAAGAATGGGCCTCTCGTCGAGCCTGCGCAGGAAAAGGATCTACCTCCACAAATGAAAGGTCTGCTGAAATGGTACAAGGGTTACATAAAAAATAAAAACGCCAAAGATTATATTTATGCGGAAGTTAGACATGAGCATCACTTCAAACATTACTATGTACAAATTGAACTGAGTGAATTGTTCCAGCTTTTCAATCTGCGCGATCTCGACAAATCTATCATCAGTTGCTACGTTCTGTAAGTGATTTATTTCTACCCCATCTCGTTCATATTGCCTGCACTATATATATGTCCTAACTATATTGTTGTGTCCGCTATTATACATGCAGAATGAAGATTAAGGAATGCAGAGTAAGGAACATCCATGATGTTGGGTTCATTGACCCACACATCGTTAATGGACATGTGTTGGAGCATCACCCCGCCGACATGGAGGCAGACCTGTGGCAGTTTCTTACAAAGCAGGAACTCAAAAGTGATATTCTATTTCCTTACCATTTTGGGTGAGTGTTTCTGTCTTGAGCACATTCTCTTTTGTTTACTCCATGCATGGTATGTGGCCGGCTAATCGATGAGTTATGCATGACGTACTGTGCATGTATCGTGTCCGCAGGTTCCACTGGATTCTGCTAGTAATTAAAGTTAACACCTCAGAATGTCTCGTCCACGACTCTCTGAATATGGATCCAAAGCTTTGGGGCGGCATGAGAAGAATGCTGCAGAAGTAATTATTTTCATTCATTTGCGCTCTATATCGATCGGCCTATTTCGTTCATTTCCTAATATCAAGTAACTAATAACTCTCTTGTTCATTTAATTTTCTTTGCCTCGTAGGGTTTGGAGACGGTTCGTAGATACAAAGGTCGGTGAATTCAAAAAAGAGCTAGAATTCAAAAGGTCAAAGCCTAAGAATGCTGGGGATATTCAGCCAGCGGGGACCAATCTATGTGGATACTATGTCTGTGAGATGATCCGGAGATACACCTCTGAGCGGGTTCCGAGTGATACCAATGCGGGGAGGAATAACCTCCGGATGATGCTTAGTCCAGAAGCTCGCTTTCGACCACTTCAAGAGGAACTAGCTGGATGGTTCAGCAGGGAAGTCCTCCATCCTAAAGGAGAACACCATTACGAGGACGTAGAACTTTATATGCATTAAATTATGTATGGAAACTTGTTCAAAATTGTATATGGTCATCCGATGATATTGAATATATATTGTATATTCCTCTTGAATTCTTTTTGGTTCTAATTTCAAATTTGTTTGAAATTGTACATTCATATGCATGTATGTAGTACCGTAGAATATATGAAATTCCTTCAAAATTAAAATAAAGCACAAAAGAAATAAAACAAT
Organism: Hordeum vulgare subsp. vulgare; assembly: GCF_904849725.1. Taxonomy (NCBI): domain Eukaryota; kingdom Viridiplantae; phylum Streptophyta; class Magnoliopsida; order Poales; family Poaceae; genus Hordeum; species Hordeum vulgare. The sequence goes on along the minus strand of NC_058522.1, from coordinate 1,155,093 downwards.
ACAAATTAAAAAGAAAACAGGTTTAGGGGGGGGGGGGGGGCGCGCGCGCTAAAACCCTAAACCTGTGGCGGCCTTTAGTCGCGGTTGGCCAGAAGAACCGCGACTAAAGGTCCTCCGCCCCGACGGCCGCCTGGCGCCCACGTGGACGGGCCTTTAGTCGCGGTTCTTAAGAAACCGCGACTAAAGGTGGGGGGCTTTAGTCGCGCTTAGTTGGTCGCGGTTGCGCAACCGCGACTAATGGCAGTTGCGAACCGCGACCAAAGGCCTTTTTTCCACCAGTGTTGGCACCAACGAAGAGGAAGCCGGTCAGGGGATGGTGACGGAAGCGCTGACCATAGGCACCGATCCCGACCATAACTCCTATCACGATGGTGCTCGCCACCAGAAGAGCATTCACTCGCACCAATTGCCCATCTATGTGATTAGAGAAGTCACGGATTGCTTCATCAGAGCAGTTTCCGGTGCCCATGATCTGCTTAACACACATGCCAAATCCAACGTCAACACATATTGAATTTGTTGATAAATAATTAAATATGCATGCAAAAAATAATATGTACAGTGCTACGTATGATACTAGTATACTGCAATCATACGTATTTAAATTAATAATCAACCACCAATACGAGAACAATCAGCTCATACTAAATTGCTGTACTAGCAGCTCAAACAAAAAAAAATAGATTGGTTGTTGTGCTAACAAGATTAGATTTAGGAGTAAAGGAAATTACCTCACACAAGGGTAGCAATCGGACTGCTGGAGACGTCAATCCGGACTGCTGGAGTACAAGCATGCGTGCTACTAAGTGGTCATGGAGACATTTGCTGATGCAGCCTTACCATGCCAGACGTAATTAATAAATCATGTGATTTTCCCTCTTTCATGTCTTCCACTACGTACTTTGTTATTAGGCAGGTTCTTTATTCCTTTGTTCTTTGCTGAAAAGGAAAGCTCTTGTACAATATACACTCTTTTGTCTCATATACACATCTAATGTAGTAGCTGATTCAGTGCTGTATAAACGTCGGTGCTCGATCTCTCCGGCTCATATTAATTCTCTAGGAGCAAGAACGAACTTATATTAGACAAGTTTCACCTATGAGCAAGAACGATTGCTTCGAAGCAAGGGGAGTACATGTCTATTTCACGATCGGATTTGAACCACCCACTATACATTTACAGCATGTTTTTTCATTTATGTTGTCCCTCCTAGCTGGTGTAAATCAACTTTGCATTTGAAGTTACATAGTATCTGTGATGTGATGTGAGCATCTTTAAAAGGAATTCCAGATTCCTGACGTACGGCTTGTAGGGCTGGTTAGCGCATGTGTCTCCTCCTTTGCCTACCTAGCCTGGATCAGGTGGCGTCCTGTGCATTGTTAGTGTAAAAATGGAACCCCCTGCTACAGATCATCGGAGACAAGAAAGGAGAGAGGAAGAGACAACACACAAGATTTCCCGGTGCACGAACACCTTGTCGCCCGAACGGCTATTTGTGTATTCCGGCGAGCTCGTACTCACCCCCACTTGTTACAATGTCCAACACTAGGATTTTATACCACGCACACGAAGGACATGCTCTCCGCGCTCCTGCCTGCTCGCGCCCACGACCTAGCACGCTCTGGCGGCGTCCTCCGCGCGCGCCTGCAACGCCCACGACGCACCGAACCCTCCCGATCGCTACGCTCCCCTAGACGTAGTATCTAACAGACACGCACGCACACGGCGCCACCCTACCCTGGCGGCCCGCGCACACTGTGCACGCACACACGCACGCCACTGCCGCGGACCCGACGCACCAGACGCACCTGGTGGGCGCCCACACACGCACGAGGCGCGCTAGCTCGCCGCCGCGGCTTATTCCAACGCAACACTCACCCCCTAAGCCGTGGCTTAGAGTAGCGTGGCGTTCTCGACGTCGACGTCTCCCATCAACGCATGTTCCTCCACCGTCGGCCCCTTCCTCCGATGAGAATCCTTCTTGAAATGACCCCGCTCGTCGTAGTGGTAGTAGCGCCCGCGTCGGTTCTACCGGACGCTTGACGCCACGCTCTTGCCGTCGTCGTCGTCGTCCCGCACACTGCCTCGCCGGCGCTCCCCCGCACGCCACCGCTCCGCGGTGAGCATCAGCTGCTCCACGCCATGGTCGGCACCGTCCTGCCCGCGCCGACGCAGCCGCTCGTCGAAGGCTTTCAAGCGACCAAGGGCGTCCTCGAACACCATGGGCGAGACATCGCAGAATTGCTCGATTCCGGCCACCGCCACGTACATGCGATCCGGCACGGCGTTGAGCAATTTGTTTACCATCGCGGCGTCGTCCAGGGTCGATCCGAGCCCCGCGTAACGCGCCGCCATCCCGCTGATCTTCCCCGCAAATGCGTCCAGGGACTCGCCGTCGTCCATGCGCAGCCGCTCGAAGTCGCCTCGGAGCGTGGCCAGCCGCTCCACCCGCACGCGATCGGCTCCGACTAACCGCACCTTGAGAGAGTCCCATACCTCCCTCGCGTTCGCTGCAAACTGCATCAGCAAGTCTTCCGGCAGTGCCGTGAGCAACATCGCCCGCGCCGTCTTGCACTTCCTGGTGTCCACTGCTGCTCCATCCGCCTGCTGCACCACGCCACACAGCCCCCCGACATCAAGGATAGCCTCCACCTTGATTGACCAGGAGGTGTAGCCCGTTGGTACCAGCGGCAGGAGATGCATCGAACCCGACGCACCGCCGCCCCGCCGCCCCCGTACGGGACTATCGACATGGCCGCCGGCGCGTGATGTGACCTCGCTCTGATACGAGATGTTAGTGCAAAAATGGAACCCCCTACCGCCGGCGGTCACCGGAGACAAGAAGGCAGAGAGGAAGAGACAACACACAAGTTTTCCCGGTGCACGAACATCTTGCCTCCCGAACGGCTACCTGTGTATTCCGGCGAGCTCGTACTCCACCCCCACCTGTTACAATGTCCAACACTAGGGTTTTATACCCAGGCACACGACGGACATGCTCTCCGCACTCCTGCCTGCTCACGCCCACGACCTAGCACGCTCTGGCCGCGTCCTCCGCGCGCGCCCGCAACTCCCGCGACGCACCGAACCCTCCCGGTCGCTACGCTCCCCTAGACCTAGTCTGTAACAGACACGCACGCACACGGCGCCACCCTACCCTGGCGGCCCGCGCACACCACGCACGCACACACAGGCATGCCACTTCCGCGGACCCGACGCACCAGACATACCCGGTGCGCGCCCACACACGCACGAGGCGCGCTAGCTCGCCGCCGCGGCTTATTCCAACGCAACATGCATATGCAAGATAGGAAATAGCTTTGCTTTAGACAGTATGAGAATCATGCATGTGTTTCCAAGTGTGTACAATACAATACGGTCTTGCCATTGGCACTTTGGCCGCTCTTTGATTCGATGCTCTTTGGCGATTAATTAAGCTCGGAATCTCCTTTTGATATAGCTTCTGTGTTGCTCCATCTCTTTTATATATTTCGGCCTTACTTCTCACTTTACGTATCCATTGGAATCTCATATATGTTGTGGTCTTTCCGTAGCTCTAGTACGTCACTGATATATCTTGGTTAATTCGGTTAAACATTCGGGTTTTAGGTATATGCAAAAAACAAAAGTGGAACTTCAAAACAGTCAGGAAATTTCATGCCGAAAGTCATAAACCATAAAAAAAATATAAAATTCGTTTGGTTTCGTTTTTTTTGTTCAATTTTAAAATGCACAGAGTGAGATCAGACCGTACTGTTCAACATTGGGTGGAACAATGGTGTTGGGTATGTGAAAAGTATATGAATCGTCTCTACCCCCATACATGGGAGCGACGATGTTATATATTGATCAGGAGAGCCAACTCTCGGTAGGTTACACAGATCGATCTACTTGAGACCGTTGGAGATACTACAGGAGGGAGATCGAGATAAACAAGATAACAACTAGTTTAAACTACCTCCTGAATACAACCTTGTCTTGCAAGGCAAGCCTTCGGGTATAACTATCTAGAGATAAGACTCTAGAGATAAGATGTGTTTCAACACCCTCCCATAATCAAAACTTTCCTAAGTTGAGATTACGTTTAAACACTTCAAATAACTTTGTAGAAAAGCCTTTGTAAACCCATCGGTGACTTGATCGCCGATTATTTGCTTGCAACTCTCTCTCACAAAATGATAGTCGATCTCTATATGCTTAGTCCTAACATGAAAAACAGGATTTGCTAACACATAAGTGGCACCAAGATTGTCACACCAAAGACATGGAGTTTGTGTGCGGTGCTGGCAGTCCCCGGCAATGACACCAGAAAAGAACTGCTTCCAGTTGCTCAACAATTAGCAATTGTCTTGCAATGGCCCACCAGCGTGTGGGATCGCGGCAGTTTTCGAGGGTAGAGTATTCAACCCAAATTTGTTGGTTCGACACGATGGGAGTGAAAGGATATTCTTCAGTATTAGCAGTTGAGGTGTCAGCTCAACCACACCTGAAAGATTAGTATCTGCAAGCAGGATATAAGCAGCAAAGGTAGTATGATAGCAACGGTGCCAGAAACGATCTGTTGACAAGGCAGACTATTCCTAACTGAAGTATCAATGGCGCCAGAAAAGTATTGTAGCAGGTAGCAGCAGTGTAATGAGTAACAGCAGTGGCAAGGAGCAACAGTAGTGACAGCAGTAGCAAGTAGCAGCAGTAGCGACTAACAGCAGTAGCAAGAAGCAACAGTAGTGGCAGCAGCAGCAGGACAAAGCAAGTAACAGTGGCAGTGGGACAAACTCGTAGGCAATGGATCGGTGATTTGCTGGATGACATTCATCATGCAACAGTTATAACACGGAGAGATATGTGGCTAGCTCCCGTTCGTCGATGTGATGTAGGCATGCATTCCGTGTGTAGTCATACGTGCTTAGGGAAAAGAACTTGCATGACATTTATTGTCCATCCCTCCCGTGGCAGCGGGGTCCAAAGGGATACTACGGGATAACACATTAAGGTTCTCCTTTTAATAAAGAACCGGACCAACGCATTAGCACTTGGTGAACACATGAACTCCTCAAACTATGGTCATCACCGGGAGTGGTTCCGGTTATTGTCACTCCGGGGTTGCCGGTTCATAACACATAGTAGGTAACTACAACTTGCAAGATCGGATCTAAAACACACATATATTGGTGACAACATAATAATTTCAGATCTGAAATCATGGCACTCGGGCCCTAGTGACAAGCATTAAGCATGGCAAAGTAGTAGCAACATCAATCTCAGAACATAGTGGATACTAGGGATCAATCCCCGTCAAAACTAACTCGATTACATGATAGATCTCATCCTACTCATCACCACCCAGCGAGCCTACGAATAGATTACTCACGAACGATGAAGAGCTTCATGGAATTGGAGAGGGAAGAAGGTTGATGATGACGATGGCCACGATCTCCTTGATCTGGAGCCCAAAACGGACTCCAGATCTGCCCTCCAGGGCAAGAACGGGATGTGGCGGCGCCTCTGGATCGTAAAACGCGATGAAATCTTCTCTCTTGATTTTTTCCGGGACGAAATGGAATAAATAGCGCTGGAATTGGGGGCGGCAGAGCCACGTGGGCCACACAAGCCTGGTCGCCGCGGCCAGGGGGAGGCCGCGGCCACAGGGCTTGTGGCCCACTGGCCCGTACCCTCTGGTGGATCTTTGTTGGGGAACGTCGCATGGGAAACATTCGTCATTCCCGGTACATTCCCGGTAACTCTGAAAATCTTCCGGTAATCAAATGAGGTCATCCTATATATCAATCTTCGTTTCCGGACCATTCCGGAAACCCTCGTGACGTCCGTGATCTCATCCGGGACTCCGAACAACATTCGGTAACCAACCATATAACTCAAATACGCATAAAATAACGTCGAACCTTAAGTGTGCAGACCCTGCGGGTTCGAGAACTATGTAGACTTGAGCCGAGAGACTCCTCGGTCAATATCCAATAGCGGGACCTGGATGCCCATATTGGATCCTACATATTCTACGAAGATCTTATCGTTTGAACCTCAGTGCCAAGGATTCATATAATCCCGTATGTCATTCACTTTGTCCTTCGGTATGTTACTTGCCCGAGATTCGATCGTCAGTATCCGCATACCTATTTCAATCTCGTTTACCGGCAAGTCTCTTTACTCGTTCCGTAATACAAGATCCCGTAACTTACACTAAGTCACATTGCTTGCAAGGCTTGTGTGTGATATTGTATTACCGAGTGGGCCCCGAGATACCTCTCCGTCACACGGAGTGACAAATCCCAGTCTCGATCCATACTAACTCAACGAACACCTTCGGAGATACCTGTAGAGCATCTTTATAGTCACCCAGTTACATTGCGACGTTTGATACACACAAAGCATTCCTCCGGTGTTCGTGAGTTATATTATCTCATGGTCATAGGAACAAATACTTGACACGCAGAAAACAGTAGCAACAAAATGACACGATCAACATGCTACGTCTATTAGTTTGGGTCTAGTCCATCACATGATTCTCCTAATGATGTGATCCCGTTATCAAGTGACAACACTTGCCTATGGCCAGGAAACCTTGACCATCTTTGATCAACGAGCTAGTCAACTAGAGGCTTACTAGGGACAGTGTTTTGTCTACGTATCCACACAAGTATTGTGTTTCCAATCAATAGAATTATAGCATGGATAATAAACCATTATCATGAACTAAGAAATATAATAATAACTAATTTATTATTGCCTCTAGGGCATATTTCCAACAATCTTTGCGCAGGTATTTTTCATATTTTCTAGAAATATTCTCCGTAAATTTTCAAGACGTTCCGAGAACTTTCATTTCTGCACAAAAACAACACCATGACAATTCTGCTGAAAACAACGTTAGTCCGGGTTAGTTCCATTCAAATCATGCAAATTAGAGTCCAAAACAAGGGCAAAAGAGTTTGGAAAAGTAGATACGATGGAGACGTATCAACTCCCCCAAGCTTAAAACCTTGCTTGTCCTCAAGCAACTCAGTTGACAAACTGAAAGAGAAAGAAAAACTTTGACAAACTCTGTTTGATCTTGTTGTTGCAACTATGTCTAACTCATAACCAGAATTTCAGCAAGATCACAAGTTAACCACATAAGCAAGTGACACAAAGGTCTCACGGTAAACTAATATCAATGGCATAAACAGCTAGCGAGCAAATAATAATGAGTTTCAGATACCAACAATTCAATAAAACAAGCATGAAGCAATATGAATAGGTGGTACCTCGCTAGCTCTTTCTGAGACCGCAAAACATAAATGCAGAGCACTTTCAAATATCAAGGGCTGACTAAACATTGTAATTCATAGCAACGAAGATCCAGTCATAGTCATACTCAATATCAATCAAAAGCAAGGCATAGAAATGACAGAGGTGCTCTCTAATTGGTGCTTATATAAGAAGAGGATGACTCAACAAGAAAATAAATAGACAGGCCCTTCGCAGAGGGAAGCATTGATTTGCAGAGGTGCCAGAGCTCAAGCTTTGAAAACAGAGATAATAATTTTTGGGTGGCACTACAGGAATCAGCTTCTTTGCCGTCTGCCATCACAGACGGCAAAGACAAAATCCTGGACGGCAAAGACAAAACAGCAGACGACAAAGATTCTCACGGCCGGCAAAATTTCTGCGTCAGCCTACGACGGCATAGGACCTTCTTTGCCGTCTGCCCCCCCCCCCCCCCAAAGCGGACGACAAAGCTCTTTGTCGTCAGCTTTCCTTAGGAGCAGTCGGCAAAGTGCTCGAGACGGCAGCCGACAGGCGTTGCCTCCGTTAGGGGTTAACGGAGGCTTTGCCGTCTGCCTCTTCCTTTATCTTTGCCGTCTGCCTCCCCCTTTATCTTTGCCGTCTGCCTCCTCCTCCCCCCCTCCACTCTTTGTCGTCTTCCTTCCCCTCCATCTTTGTCGTCTGCCTACTCCTCCCCTCCCCCCTCCACTCTTTGTCGTCTGCCTCTCCCCCCCTCCACTCTTTGCCGTCTGCCTCTCCACCCCTCCACTCTTTGCCGTCTGCCTCCTCCCCCCCTCTGCGCCCTCTTCTTTGCCGTCTGCCCACCCTGGAGGCTGACGGCAAAGATCCTATATACACACCCCAGGATGCACATCTGGGTGCCATGTGGCAACTTTGCCATCTGCAAGCTGATGGCACAAGTCTTTGCCATCAGCTGGCAGACGGCAAAGAGCCCATATAGTACCTGTTTTTTTTGTTTTATATTATTTCACAGCACATATATATATATATATATATTTGGCAACACATTTATATAATTCACCACACATATATGATATATAGTTCACCACACATATACTTGCCAACACATATATATAATTCACCACACATATATGATATACATATAAATCAATGTACATCCCCATATATCGGAAGAACCAACATACAAAGTATTGCACTGTTTATCCATATATACATATACATATAGTTCGACATTGTTCATCAACTCAAATAAAAACAAGATAATATACATATAAAGTTCATCCATCGACATTGTTCAACTCCATGAATGCCAGCTTCCATGCATGTAGTATATCCAATCTGCAAAAATGTGAATAAGAAAGTCAGAAGAAGAACAAAATATGATGTTTTTCAGCTAATTATGTCATTTTTAGCGGAAAACAAGCTAAGAATATAATATTCATGAGCTAACCAAGGTTCTTATGCCATTTTTAGCTTATTATGGCATTTTGGAGCTAAATGGGTTAATTAAAGCAAGGATAATATGAAAGAGGAGAAGAAAGAGGAGGAGGAGGAGAAGAAGAAGAAATCAAGCAGAAGGAGGAGAAGGAGGAGGAGGAGAAGGACAAGAAGGTCCTTGGCCTTCTCCTCCTCCTCCTCCTCCTTATCCTTCTTCTCTTCTTCTTCTTCTTCTTCTTCTTCTTCTTGTTTCTTTTCATTTTGCCTATTTCTTCTCCTCTTCTCCTCTTGTTGGAGCTAAATTACCTAATGTCTTCCCATCTATGTCGAACAATGTACCAAAAATAGCCTCTCCGATATTCTTTTCAGTGTGCATCATGTCGATATTGTGTGGAAGAAGGAGGTGTTTAAAGTAAGGCAGATCCCAGAAGCATGGCTTGTGAGTCCAGGCGTGTTTTGAATTATACCCCTTGAAATACCCTGGACGCTCTGGATCAGGCTCGAGGGCGTTTAACTGATCCAGGATCAGTTGGCCTGTGAACGGAGGTGGTGCCAAGTTTTTGACAACTTTACCTTTGGTAAAGTTCTTCTTGTCTTTTCTAAACTGATGGTCAGGATTCAGGAATTGTCTATGCAAGTCAAAGCAAGAATACTTCCGACCCTCCTGCAACCAATGAAACTGAAGAGCTGCCTTGCATTGGGGGCATGGGAACCTTCCATGCACACACCATCCAGAGAATACTACTGATAATTTACTAGGGCATGTTCTTATATGTGTAACTTATCTACATCAAATGTGAGCTCATTTCATTTATCCAATTCCTCTCAATAATTTTTACAAGTTTCTGTCCATAGAAGAGCATTGTGAAGGAAGTGCCACTTTGGCATGTCCAAATGGTATAAAAATGTACAGTACTTTCCTATGCCCAAATCACCATCCTCCACCAAATTGTAGATCAATCCAAGCATTCATTTGAGCCTAGATTCAACATCCGTATTTTTGCCAAGTGTGGTACTTTGCAAACCAAGTGCCACCTAGACTCCTTCATTTGAGCTAAAAATTTGCCAAGACAGTCTCCTTAGTAGACGATCATCCTCACTCAAAAATCAGGCCCATTGGCCTTGTGAATTTCCCCCACCGCTAATCAAACACTTGGCTGTTAATTCATGTTTGAGCTTATTTCAGTCTTCTCGTGAGATTTTTCTATTGTATTATTCTTACTAACACCTAACGGGGGAGTGATAAACCCACCAGACATGCCTAGACTTCCCAGAACGCGCGACAATGTCACAGTCACGCGGTGACCACGCGGTTGGCATGCTCGTTTACACGCTCTGGAGTTGGGGCCCTCAGACACCATCCAAACCTCGATGTCTTGCCACCACACCATGTATCTATGATTAAATGGATACTTATGTACCTAAACATGAATTTTGGGAAAAATAAAGAGTAAAGTATAATGCAGCTGCAGTTCAAATTTGACGTGCTTCCATCTCAATCGGTGGAAATTTGTCTTTTTCAGGAGCGGTGGATAAAAGATTTTGAGACCCAACAATTAGGTCAATTGTGCATTAAATATGGACTAGTATTTTAGAAAACTGATTTTGTACAATTTTGCAACAAAATATGGTAGATCCTTCACAAAAAAATTGGGCATTAGAAAAATGGAAAATGCATTTTTCGTCCAAAGAAAATGAAAACTTCCTTAGGCAACATTGTTTTCCATTCCAATATGCACCATTGTGCATAATATGAGATTATTTGAACAAACTATGCAATGAATGTGGTCATAAGATTGATCATTTGGCTTGAAAGCCATGAATCTTCACACATGATAACTCATTTCTAAGAATATTTTTTTAAAATAATTGTCATATTACAAGTTTATTATTTTACCTGATAACTTTGTCACATATAATGACACAATGTGAAAGTTTTCCATTTTTTTGATTTGTTTTGAATTTTTCATGCCCATTTCAATATGCGGTAAAAACGGCGGGTATAACCGTTCCTACCTAGTGGTTGAATTATGGAAAACTTTCGGTGTTTCTCTGATTAAATAGATACTTCTATACCTAAAAATTCATTTTGGAAAACATAAAGAGCAAACTATAAGATAGCTGCAGTTCAAATTTGATCCGCTTCCACATGAACCGGCGAAAATTTGTCTTTTTTACAAGAGGTGGATAAAAGCTTTTGACACCCAACCATTTGGTCAATTGTATATTAAATATGTCCTAGTATTTTAGAAAAATGATTTGGTCCAATTTCGCAACAAATATATGGTAGTTTCTTCACAAAAAACTCATTTTGGGTACTCGAAAAATGAAAAATGAATTTTGCGTCCAAAGAAAATGAGAACTTCCTTAGCAAACATTGTTTTCCATTCCAATACGCACCCCTGTGCACAATATGAGATCATTTGAACAAACTATGCCATGAATTTAGCGATAAGATTGATCATTTGGTTTGAAAGCAATGAATCTTCACACATGATAGCTCATTTCTAAGAACACTTTTTAAAAATAATTGCTATATTACAAGTTTATTATTTTACCTGATAACTTTGTCACATATAATGACACAATGCGAAGGTTTTGCATTTACTTGGTATCAGTATTTTATATGTATCAGTAATTATATGGAGAAGATCCATAGGTTCAACATAATTTCAAGAGCATAAGGAGAATATCCATAGGTTCAACATAATTTCAAGATCATAAGGAGAAGATCCATAGGTTCACCATAGCAGTACATAAGTTCAATATCATAAAAGTGCAGATGCACTTGGATAAATAGTCAAATATGAACTCAGTTTTATAGGTTCAAAGAGCAATTGTTTTTTTATAGGGGAAAGGAAATAACAAAAAGTTGTTTGTTTTGTGAGAAAGGGTTCCTTTTTCATATACTTTCCCTCAATAAATAAAAAATTCAAAACAAAAACCGCTACTATTCAGATAAGAATGACACAACTGCAGTTTTACATTAAGGACGTACCCAAATTCTCGTAGTGGGCCAGCCCATCGTCGTACTTGAAGAATCCATTCATGCCCAATGCTTACATCACTAGTGGGGACAGGGCCTATAGACCCGGCCCGTAAGGGGCTTTAGTCCCGGTTCACCAACCGGGACCAAAGAGGCGGGACTAAAGGCCTAACCTTTAGTCCCGGCCCTATTCCAAGCCGGGACCAAAGGTGCTCGACGTGGGCGCCTCGGAGCGCCCTCAGGGGACCGGGACTAAAGGATCCGTCTATTTATTTTGTTTGTTTGACCCCAAAAGGTACCTTATTTATTTATATTTCAAATTTTATTTTTGAATATTCTTTGATTTGTTTTTAAGTTTTATTTCAATTTTTAAATCTTTGATTTATTTGACAATTTAATCTCTAATCACCCATCCTCACTGCTCTAGCGTAGATTACTCATTTCAAATCGTCTAACTTCTCGGCCGGTCACCCCTCCTTTCAGTGCTTCAGCCCGAGCACGCTTAACTTCCTAGTTCTATCGCCCCTAGTTGCCAAGTTTGCACTTGTTGTCCTCCTGACAATAGTAAGCTATCAATCCTAAACAACCTAGGTTTGATGTCATGTCACATGATTTAATTTTTTGAATTCAAACAATTATTAAAATAAACAAAATAAGTAATAATAATAGTGAATTTCAATGAGAACAACCTAAAGATTTTAAATAAAATTATTTTTTCTTATTTTTATGGAAAAAACTTCTTTTTGCCATAACTTTTTTTACATTTGGAATTTTGAGCATCTGAGAAAACTTCACCGGGCAAGCCCCGGTGAAATCGATTCCCAATTTTCTCTAGTTTTTTTTATATATTAAACTTTTTTTACATCGTATGCAAAAGTTATGGCCGTTTTACATTTTTCCCTTTTTTGAAGAAACGGTCAAAATTCATATCTCAAAATTTGTATACCAACTAGGCACTAAAACCTAACTACATCTCAAAGGATTTTATTTTTTGAAGATTTTAGCATTTTTGTTTATTTTCTACAAAACTAAAAAAGACGGTCCAGGGAGGGTAGAGTTTGAAAATTTCAGAATCCCCTTCAGCCAAGAGTCCAATCATACCCGTCGACTACATTTGCTAGCACCGTCCCCGCCAGAATCACAACTAAGGTTAACCAAGCCAGATTTAACCCTTTCTAACTTTATTTGCTATGTTGAGCCAAATGACCCTGAAATTGAAAAGAACTATAATGAACTCTGAAAATGTTGAAACTTGGCATGGTATCATCATTTCATCAACATAGCTTGTGTTAAAAAGTTGAGAGGGTTACGACAAAAACTGGATGCACTTCGTGTACAAACTGGACCATCTCCTTCGAAGTATCACGGTTTCGGACGAAAACCCATCTGCTAGAAAGATATATTATTTTTTACTTATTTCAACTTTAGACATTGTATGCATTTTGTGCATTCAATATAAACCATTCAAAACCACATCCTAAATTTCGACCCTTTATAACTTCATTTGCTATTTTTCATGCATTTAATGATTTTTTGACCTAAATGACCTTGAAATTGAAAAGCCCGACAAATGAACTCTGAAAAGGTTGAAACTTGGCATCGTATCATCATCTCTCCCACATAGCATGTGCTAAAAAGTTGAGAGGGTTACGTCAAAAACTGGATGCACTTCGTGTACAAAATGAACAATCTCTTTCGAAGTATCAGGGTTTCGAACGAAAACTCATCTATTGCAAAGGGATTTCATTTTTTCGAACTTATTTGAACTCCATACTTTTTGTGTGTTTAAAATACACCATTTAAAGCCACATCATAAATTTTCAATATTTTCTGACTTCATTTGGTATTTTTCATGCATTTACTTACTTTTTTGAGCTAATTGACCCTGAAATTGAAAAGCACCACAAGTGAACTCTGAAAAGGTTGAAAGTTAGCATGGTATCATAGTTTCACCCACATGGCATGTGCTAAAAAGTTGAGAGAGTTACGATAAAAACTAGATGCACTTCGTGTACAAACTGGATCATCCTTCGAAGTATCAAGGTTTGAGACGAAAACCCATCTGCTACAAAGGCATTTTATTAAAATGATTTTAATTCCATACTTTTTATGCATTCAATATGCACCATACTATAACATGTTAAAATCTACAGAAAGTACTAACAAAAAATAATAAAGAACAACAATTAAATGGCTAAAACAACTATATAAGCAAAACAATATTGTTTTAATTAAAATCTAAATTTAAATTATTCTAAAAATAACCAAATAAATCTTACTGTGATAACAATCTAACAGATGACTAGGAGAAAAAAGAATTAAATTAAAAACTATTTGTAAACTCAAGTTATTCACAATTTGGGTTTGAAGAAAATTTGAACAAATTCAAATGTAAACCATTCAAATTTAAAAACTAATTGCACAAACAAAAACTAGACAAAATTTTGAATCTAATGCAAAAAGAATCACTCAAAAAAATTAAATATCCTAAAAGATATAAGCAATTTAAAACAGAAACTACAAACAGAAATAAAATTTAAAAACAGGAAAAAATAAAAATACAAAACCCCTTTAGTCCCGGTTCGTGTCTCGAACCGGGACTAAAGGTCTACCCTTTAGTCCCGGTACTAAAGCCTCCAAACCCTTTAGTCCCGGTTCGAGACACGAACCGGGACTAAAGGTCCCTTTTGAACCGGGAATAAAGACCGACCGGCGCCCTTGTCGTTCGAACCGGGACAAATGCTAACATTAGTCCCGGTTCGTAATGGAACCGGGACTAATGTGTAAATTGAGCTGGGACGGAAGCCCTTTTTTCTGCTAGTGCATACTTTTTTTTGGTGTATGGTGAAGTAACTATTGTACTACATTGCTTGGCATGCCCTCGTCTCGCTTCTAGCTCTCCGCTAATGGCCTGGCCCAACATTGTAGCTCCTTAGAGCAGTTTTGGAAAGGTTGCATGGACAGGTTTTGATCGGTTTTAAAACCTTCTCTGCGGTTTATTCTTCTTCCATGTTTCAATGTGATTTCCGTAACGATCTCATCTTTTTCTCAAATTGGTTTCTTTTTCTCTGTATGTCTTTTCTCTTTGTTCTTCATTTTTCAAATACATGTTAATGTTTTTTATACATGTTGAATATTTTCTTAAAACATGTTGAATACTTTTCTAAAATACGTGTTGAACATTTATCAATTCACATTGATGAAAATATGTAACACAAAACTTTTATTTATTAATGTGAAAAGCATTTTTTTAATGTTTAGACATTTTTTAAAACGCCATGAACATTTTTCTCAATGGTACGAAGTAGTATATTAAATTGTGTAAGAATTTTTCAAACATCTCATGAACATATTTTTTAAACCCATGAATATATTTTTTTTAGAAAAGGAGGTTTGCCTCCGGCCTCTGCATCAGGGCGATGCATCCAACCATTTTATTTAATGAAACGAAGCAAACATTCAGCGGTTCCGAACCAGGTCCAAAATAACAGAAAATTACATAAATGGATAATAAAAAGCCACAACCGGCTACAAATATAGGCCTAGATGCCTAATCATCTATCCTATTAGTGGACCGCCATCCAAACCGGTTGTATATATCTCGTGCTACCATCTCTCATCGG
Source organism: Hordeum vulgare subsp. vulgare (assembly GCF_904849725.1). Taxonomy (NCBI): domain Eukaryota; kingdom Viridiplantae; phylum Streptophyta; class Magnoliopsida; order Poales; family Poaceae; genus Hordeum; species Hordeum vulgare. Next base: position 1,139,801 of record NC_058522.1, on the reverse strand, counting down.
ATAGACCAGGTAACCAAAGGCTCCCTGATTTTCACAGGTGTGAGTAACGACCATATACGGATCCACGCCGATGCCGTGTGGAGTACCTGCAAGAAATTGACATTTGATAATCTGTTAAAGTTCACATCATTTCTGCAATTCCAAATAGCCCAGATCAATGCACATGCTCCTATACGAATATGTGTGGCAATATACATGTTTACCCCATTTAGCCACGTCCCAAACAACGTATCAATGCTATCCGGTGGTGTAATGTTGAAAGCTATATGGACTGTTTGCCATAGAATTTTAGCAAGTGGGCAATGAAGAAAAAGGTGTTTGATAGTCTTCTCATGATCAGAGAAGGAACAACGTTTATCCCCGCCCCCCAATTTCTCTTAGCCAAATTATCTCTGGTTAGAATCACCTTCTTATGGACAAACCACATGAAAATTTTGATCCGTAAAGGGACTTTAACTTTCCAGATATTATTGGACTTGGGAATAGTAGATGTATTTATGAAGCTTAAATACATGGACTTCACAGAAAACACTCCATTGGGCGTTAGCTTCCAATGAAACTTGTCCGCCTCCTCCGATAAGCAGACATCCATGAGTCTTGTAACTAAATGCAGCCATGCATCCCATCTATGTCCTATCAATGCTCTCCGGAACTGAATATTCAGAGGATTAGACTGTAATATTATGGCAACGTATGGGTCCTTACGTTGAACAATATTATAGATAGATGGATAGTGTATGGCTAGAGGCAAGTCCCCCATCCATGTATCCTCCCAGAATCTAGTTGACTTCCCATCACCTACAACAAATCTTGATTTTTGAAAGAAGGTTGTTCTCACTGACATCAAGCCTTTCCAAAATGCTGAATCATTGGGATTTAGTAGCACCTGAGCTAGAGTTTTAGTTTGTAGGTACTTATTACGCAAAATTTATACCCACATAACCTCCGTCTCCATAGAAAGTCTGAACAGCCATTTGCTTAGCAGACATCTATTCTTTACCTCTAAATTTTCAATTCCCAACCCTCCCTGATCTTTAGGCCTGCAAATAATATCCCACCTAGTAAGTCGGTATTTTTTCTTAATTTAGTCACTTTGCGAGAAGAACCGAGATCTATAAAAGTCTAATCTTTTTCGTACCCTGACTGGTACAAGAAAGAAGAAGGAAAGAAGGAACACATTGGCATGCTCGTGAGAACCGAGTTAATAAATTGTTAATGAAGCACACGACATTGGAATATATATATATATATATATATATATATATATATATATATATATATATATTATTGTATGTCATTTTCAAATCAAGGAATTGAAAGTGTATGTACTGAAATGAAACACATGACAAACTTCTTAGTAGCACACCACACCACACCACACCAATCAACATGAAACAACACAAAAGGTAGTGAATTGAAACACATAACTAGCTAGGACTCATACGACTTAAACATCACCAGGGGTGTTAGGCATGGCAGCCTCTGGCCGGCTAATGAACCCGAGGTGGGTGAGTAACGCCCACAGAAGTGTTATCAGCTCGCCACCCCGCGCAATGGCCTCGGCATGGGCGGCGACATTGTCCGACGGGGCGGCATAGAGTATCATCTCAGACCAGAATTCTGCGAGGAGCTCCCATGCCACCTCTTCTCCTTCATTTCCCGCCAGCTCCACCAGCTTCTTCCCGAGCTCCGCACCATTCTTGAGCAGGTCGTGTGCCTCTTCAGACCCGGCACTCAGCGCCTGGACCAGCGCTTCAGGACTCAATGACGCCTGCCCGGTGTTGCCGGATGCCGCGAGTGCGCGCTTGGCTTTTTTCTTGATGCCCTTGTACAAGCTTTTGCACCACTCGTTGTTGTCGGGGAGTAGATCTGGGACATAGGCTACCAAGTAGGCACAATAGCGTGACAAGTGTGTGGCGGCAATCTCATTAGCAGAGTCAGCCTGGCGGAGTGGCTCCGATGTTCTCACTTCAAGGATGCTCGTGGCAATGTGGGCCACAAGCATGGTATCAGCTACACCTTTGACGCCATTCGATGTTGAGAGCGGATTGTTGTCGGCCTGCAGTTGTAGCCTTGTACAAAGGGATGCCACGCCATTGCTTCTGTTCTTCCAATTGGGGCTTCTAAGTGGCTTGAGGAGAGCTGCCTTCACTGCTCTTGGTACCTTCTTCCTGTGAAGCAGTGGGATGAGGCGTCCGAGAAGAGGCACTGGGGTTGTGCTTGGGTGGAGTGCCAAGACTGAGCATTGGTTCATTTTGTCCACCCAATGATTTAGCAGCTTGCATTTTCTACGCAGCACAAGGCTAAGCATCTTCTTCTTCCAATGTGATTTCTGCCACAAAGAAGCATGCCTAACATAGGAGCAGATCAGGAATACTTTAGTCCAGTTAGAGCAGATGTAACAAGCAATCTCCCGCACCTCCGAAAGCACAACTAGTGCCGCAAGCAAACCCACTGGGGCAAGATCGAAGAAAATATTTCCATATTGTATCTGGTTCGAAGAACTATAGAAAAAATCTTCATGTTCATTCTGGAACGAAGGATGGAAATTCAGAAAACACTGCATCTGTCCATGATGTGGCCATCCCATAAAAGCATACAGCAAAATCACAACTGTTATGAGCAATAGATATAATAAGCTCAAACCCATGGTTAGAAGTGAAATAGATATGCTCAAAATGGGTAGCCAACTGCTTGAATATGAGGTTGGGAGAGATGAATAATAATAATCATGAAGGAAAGAAAGCTCATGTGCAATCATCCCAAGTGGTCTTTCATCATCAACATCCTGGAGCAACACGTGTGACAATAAGTTATGGGCCTTGATGAAACCAAACTCAGCAATTGTATGCCTTGTAAATCGACATCTTAACAACTTGAACAATGCAAACGAAAAGCATATATCTTTTAGCTGCTTGGTTGAATACCTCGGAAATATATCATCCTCTAACCTCCAAACTTTATCAGTGGTCACTAAATTGTTGTTGTCTATCCCTGTCCCATCAGCTTGGTTAAATAACCATTTGATACTATAACCATGAGGCTCCTTCTGTACCAATGTTGTGTCCTCTCCCGTAACTATGAGTGGAGGAAGGGAATGCTCACTTGTTAGCTTGGCTTTTAGTTGCTCCATGTATCCAACAATGAAATGAGGATTGCGCCCAAATGCTAATGACCTGCTTGCCCCATACCAAGCATAATATTTGAGAAGTAGCTTGGCAATGAGAAGAGAAAACAATGGAAGAACCGGTAATCCATTTGCAAGATCCATATGCTTTATGGACCATTGTCTCGTTGAATAATATCCCCCTCCTAGGTAGTACACGACAATGTACGAGGTCCATATTGCTTGAACAAGCAGTACAGTGCCAGGAAGGGTAATGTTTAGTCCTTTGTTGTCATCACCAGCAACTATTGTAGTGGTGTTGGCGCCAGCAATCTGAACAAGACTAGCCCATACGAACACAGTGTAAATGTGGCTACGTGTACTGCACCACCCTGGTATTATGTGTGCATCGGAGGAAATAGTGACAACACCTAGATTACTATCGACGGTAGAGACAACATAGGAGAGGATGGGCACGAACAAGGTGGTGGCACCAAGGAAGAGGAAGCTGGTAAGTGGATGGTGACGGTAGCGCTGACCATAGGCACCGATCCCAACAATAACTCCTATCACGATGGTGCTGGCCACCAGCAGAGCGTTCACTCTCATCAACTGCCCATCTATGTGCTTAGAGAAGTCAGTGATTGCTTGGTCGGAGCAGTTTCCGACGCCCATAATCTGCTTAACACACATATCAAATTCAAACATCAGTACAAGTTGAAGATGTTGACAAACACGCAAAAAGAATACAACCATTCGTCCAATGATGCTATGCTGCAATGTAAGCATTCAATTGATTCACTGATAGAACAACATTAAGACCAAACTAGCTCATAGATTCTTGTACTAAAGGAAATGATAAGCTTACACAAGGGTGGCAATCGGACTGCTGGAGTACCAGAGTATTGTTTCCTTGAGCGTCGGTTTTCAACCATGCGTGCTACGAGGTCATGGAAATATGTGTGTTATCTATTGCTACTAGCAGTCCATCCTGACATTTGCAAATGCACCATTCTCCTGATATAACTAATATATGCCTTTTTTTTCCTTTTTGTCTTTTTCATTTTTTCCACTTTTCCTTTGTTCCCTTTATTCCTTGGATCTGGATGCTAGACATGTTCTTTATTCCATGGTTCTTTGTAAAAACAAAAGAGCAAAATAGCTTTGGTACGTATCTGTTCGTCTCACTCACACTTTTTCATGTACTCAAGATTACCTTCACCCGGTGGCTTGGACTACATGTTGCTATGCACAGGAGCTCCATAAGAGTCAGCCCTTGTTGAAATACGCTGCACATCTTTCTCATTCGCTTACGCTTATAAATAAATGTGTTGGTCGGTTAATGCAATTTAATCAAAACGGCACGGAGTGACCAGCCCGGATTTTTTTGAGCTGAAAACAGCTGAGCATTTAAGCATGCAATTCAACATGGCTAAGGAGATCGACGCCTAATTTAAGAAGTGAAATTTTTTAGTGTAGCCTCAATTGATATATGAATCCTCCCTGATCTTCCTTTTTCCTCATGCATGTGAAGATAAAATAAAATCAAAATGTACAATAAATAAACTATTTTTCTGCTGTTTCCAGATAAATATGGTTCTAGTTATGATTGTCCAAATGTATTACCTTTTTGAGTTAGACCAAGTTTTGACCCGCAAATAGAAAAAGGAAAAAAGGGTTTGACCAAGTTCTCAGAACAATGCATCAACGTGTACAAGATGAAATGAAGAGATTGTGAACATATGTTTCATGATTGATCTGAATTCGATGTTATAAATGTTGGTACTTGACGCACATCGTCTCTCATTTGTTAGCACATCAATTTCAATTGCAATGATTCCGCGCGTGGGCAAGATGCCTCTCTCGTTTGTGATATATAAGCCTTGATTAAAGTTATTGCAGCGAGCACCTAGCTTTCTCTTTCGTGTACTGCTAATATACTCACACCTAGCTTTATGTCCGGCTGTGTGAGTGTGACTGTCAAGTGAGCTAAATTTGTGATACTCCCTCCATTCCACAATGTAGTGCGCATGCGTTTTGCGAGATCTAAATTTCACCATAAATTTAACCAATGAGGCCGATTGTGATGGAAGCAAAAGTTATATTATTGAATCCGTATATGAATAAAGTTTTTGATGGTACAGTTTTTCCTTCCGTTGCAATCATCCACATTGATTAAATTCATTGTTTAACTTAAAAATTAAAAACCGAGGACGCACTATATTATGGAATGGAGGGAGTAGAAGCTTTAGACAGTAGGAGAATCATGTGTTCCAAACTCCAAAGTGTGAACAATACGGTATTTGGCACTTTGGCCTCCCTTTGATCGATGCTGTCTTCGGTCCCTGACGTACTCCCTTGTGCCCCGCGCTCCCTCCGCGCCCGCCCAGGCCGCCGTCGCGCCCCGCCCGCCCAGGCCGCCGTCGCGCCCCGCCCCCGCGCTCCCTCCGCGCCCCGGCCGTCGCGCCCCCGCGCCCGCCCAGGCCGCCGTCGCGCCCCTCCCGCCCCGTCCGCCATCGCGCCCCGCCCGCCCAGGCCGCCGTCGCGCCCCGCCCCCACGCCCGCCCCGTCCGCCGCGCCAGCCGCCCCGCCCGCCCCGGCCGCTGCCGCGCCCACCGCGCCCGCCCCGGCCACCGCGTTAGCCGCCCCTCCCCTTCCCTCTCCTGCCGCAGAAGGAGCTCGCCGCGGCGGCGCCGCAGCAGCAGCAGCGCGCGAGCGCCAGCAGCCGGCGCGCGCGGTCCTGGCTGTATTCCGATTTTGAGGGTTCTAGTCTTTGCCCCTGTTTTTCAACCCTTAAAAGTGTCAAAAATGTGCAATTCTCAACCCTTAAAACTGGTTTTTGTTTTAAGGGTTTGAGGGTTCTACTAGACATGCTCTAATCGCCCCCGAGTCGCCTACGTGAGACGACGCGAGGGGGGGGAGGGGAATCTTCACCACCCTGGTATTACTACCAAGATTACATATATTTAACCCAAATGATAATGTCCACACGTGTGACATGTTTGTACTTTGCCCACACGCGTCGATCCACGTTGATTCTGTTTTGCACGAATCCTAAAGGAATTTGTTGAAATTTCAGTGCAACGTAGGCATCATCGTGTTTGTGGGCGTTGGAGAGTTCGACCACACGACCCGGCAGCGCGTGGTAGACATCTACGATGTGTGGGCAAACCAGTTTCTGTCCACACAGTCACCACCTAGTCCACGCGTGTGTGGGCGAACTGTGCTTCGCCCACTTGATGCTCGTCTGTTGCTAGATGGCAACTGTAGTTGTGCGTACGTCGCAACTATGATGGGCAACTATGATTCATTGCTAGATGGCAAGTGCAATTGCGCGTACGTGCCAACCGGATAAGCATACGTGACAACTATGATTAACATACATAGCAATTATGGTTGGACCACATGTGACAACTAGTTAAACACATATGACAACTATCTCCGGATAACTAAAGTGTCATCCCGCAGGTCACTATAGTTAACTAAAACAGAGAGAGTTGTCATGTTTTCTCAACTACATTTGCCATCTCGGGTTACTAAAATTTTCATTCCCGAGGGGTAACTAAAGTTTCATCTCGCGGGTAACTAACTTAGCTGCGTCATGTATGTGAGAAGATATGCTCCGTGCCACACGCGGGGATGGGAATGAATAATACTTGTTTGGAGTGTGGTCCGAAGTAGTTGCGCCTACACGCGTTTTTGAACCGAACCGGCTCCTCTTTCGTACATGACATGTTTAACAGCCATGGGCTTTAGAACATAACCAATATAACTCCAAGATAATCTTCCTTGCCCTTGTGAAACAAAGAGAGAATCGACTCAAGGGCGTGTGATGTGACTTGTGATATAGGCCTTCCGACCGCTTTTAACAAGATAATTAAGCTACTGTAATTTAATTTGTGGTAGCTTTAGAAACACCATCTATACTACTAGTAAATATATGTAATCTTGCAACAGACTTTAAATACTAGTAAATATATGTAATCCCGCTAGAGATCCGGTCGGCGGCACAGAGCATGGTGGTGGTCTTCAACATGGCCTTCACCTTCATCATCGCCCAGATCTTCATCATGATGCTCTACCACTTCAAGTTCGGCCCCTTCTACTTCTTTGGCGTCCGCGAGCTCCTCATGACCGCCTTCATCTAGTTCTTCCTGCCGGAGACCAAGGGCATCCCCATCAAGGAGATGGACCGGATCTGCGCCACGCATTGGTACTAGAGATAGTGAAGCGCTTTGTTAAGGGCAATGGCAGACTTGAAATCTCCACTTGACGTCATCCAACGCCGTATGACCAACATCGATGGACTGCCTCAGTCCATCATAGTTTTGATGATTGATCTCCTTTGGCTAGATATATATCCCTAGTGTGGTCGTTAGCTAGAGGATGTTTATCATAGAGTTAGTTATTAATTAGTTTCGGGAAAACCTAGTTAATTATGTGTATTAATGTTGATGCGTAGCAGGAATTGAACGACTCGACAAATTAATCTACTACTGCTGTGATGATCCTGGTAAATAATATACCACGACTTTGGTGTTTAGAGATTGAAGAGCGTCCATTTACGACGTACAAATCCATATATATGTAACCAAATGTTGGGAAGCAGTAAGTTAATTATATGCCCTTAAGCAGCAACACAACACCAATCAAGATCAAATCAAACAATCAGAAATTGTAATGAAGCGAAACACATGACAAAAACAGTTCTTTTAGTAGCACACCACACCACACCACACCAATCAAGATGAATCGAAAGAACAAAAAAGTAGTGAATCGAAACACATGACACGGGCAGTTTTTTAGTAGCACACCACACCAAACCACACAGCACCAATCAAGATGAACGACAGAACAGAAAAGTAGTGAATCGAAACACATGACTAGTAGTACTTGAGTACTAATTAGACATCACCAGGGTGTTCTTAGGCGTGGCGGGCTCTGGCCGGCTGATCATCCAGACGTGGGTGAGCAAGGCCCACAGGAGTGTTATCAGCTCGCCGCCTCGCGCAATGGCATCGGCGTGAGCGTCCGACGGGGCGGCATAGAGGATCATCTCGGACCAGAAGTCCATGAGGACCTCCCATGCCTCCTCTTCTCCTTTATCCTCCAACAGCTCAATCAGCTTCTTGCCGAGCTCTGCGCCATTCTTATGATCAAAGTAGGCGCAGTAGTGTGACAAGTGTGTGGCGGCGATCTTATGATCAAAGTCAGCCTTCCCCGATCTACTCACTTCCAGGATGCTCGTGGCAATGTGAGCCACCAGCATTGTATTAGCAATACCTTTGACGCCATTGGACTGTGAGAAAAGGGTTGTTGTCGGCCTGTAGTTGTAGCCTTGTGCATAGGGATGCCACGCCATTGCTTCGGTTCCTCAGTGGCTTGAGGACGGCAGTCTTCACAACTGTCGGTACCTTCTTCCGGTCAAGCACAGGGATGAGGCGATGAAGAAGAGCCAGTGGAGTTGTTCTTGGGTTGAGGGTCAATACTGAGCACTGGTTCATTTTGTCCACCCAATGATTTAGCAGCTTGCATTTTCTGCGTAGCACAAGGCCTAGTAACTTGTTCTTCCAAGGTGATTGCTGCCAAGAAGAAGCATGCCTAACATAGTGGTGGATGAGGGATACTTTAGTCCAGTTAGAGCAGATGTAAGAAGCAATCTCCCGTAGCTCGGAAAGCACAACTAGTGACGCAAGTAAAAATACGGGTACATCATCCAAGTACCACTTTCCATAATGTTTCCAGGTCAATGTATCACATTCAATGCTACATTCAATCTGTGAATCATTCCATGAAGCTTCCCCCGGCATATGAAGAGTTTCATCCAACATATAGAACAAGCTCCAACCCATGCTTAAGAGAGATATAAATATGCTCAAAATGGGCAGCAACTCCTCGAATATGAGGTTGTGAAAGATGAACAATAATAATCGTGAAGGAAAGAAAGCTCAAGTGTAATCACACCAAATGCTCTTTCATCATCACTATCCTGGAGCAACATGTGTGGAAATAAGTTATAGGCCTTCATGAAACAAGTCTCAACAATTGTATGCCTTGCAAATCGGCATCTTAGCAGCTTGAACAACGCGAATGAAAAGCATAAATCTTTAAACTGTTCCCTTGAAGACATCGGAAACATGTCATCCTGCAACTGCCAAACTTTTTCAATGATCACTAAGCTGTTGTTTTCAATCCTTGCCCCATCAGCTTGGTTGGATAACAATTTGAGACTGTAACCACTGTTGGGGAACGTCGCATGGGAAACAAAAAAATTCCTACGCGCACGAAGATCTATCATGGTGATGTCCATCTACGAGAGGGGATGAGTGATCTACGTACCCTTGTAGATCGTACAGCAGAAGCGTTAGTGAACGCGGTTGATGTAGTGGAACGTCCTCACGTCCCTCGATCCGCCCCGCGAACAATCCCGCGATCAGTCCCACGATCTAGTACCGAACGGACGGCACCTCCGCGTTCAGCACACGTACGGCTCGACGATGATCTCGGCCTTCTTGATCCAGCAAGAGAGACGGAGAGGTAGAAGAGTTCTCCGGCAGCGTGACGGTGCTCCGGAGGTTGGTGATGACCTTGTCTCAGCAGGGCTCCGCCCGAGCTCCGCAGAAACGCGATCTAGAGGAAAAACCGTGGAGGTATGTGGTCGGGCTGCCGTGGAAAAGTCGTCTCAAATCAGCCCTAAAACCTCCGTATATATAGGTGGGAGGGAGGGGAGGAGGCAGCCTCAAAACCTAAAGGTTTGGCCGAAATTGGAGGTGGAGGAGTCCTACTCCAATCCTACTTGGAGTAGGATTCCACCTTCCCACTTGGAAACTCTTTCCACCTTGTGTTTTTTCCTTCTCAAACCTTATGGGCCTTAGTGGGAACTTATTCCAGCCCACTAGGGGCTGGTTTATCTCTTCCCATAGCCCATGAGACCCCTTGGGGCGTGACACCCCTCCCGATGGTCCCCGGCACCCCTCCCGGCACTCCCGGTACACTACCGATGAGCCCGAAACTTTTCCGGTAATGCACGAAAACCTTCCGGTAACCAAATGAGGTCATCCTATATATCAATCTTTGTTTCCGGACCATTCCGGAAACCCTCGTGACGTCTGTGATCTCATCCGGGACTCCGAACAACATTCGGTAACCAACCATATAACTCAAATACGCATAAAACAACGTCGAACCTTAAGTGTGCAGACCCTGCGGGTTCGAGAACTATGTAGACATGACCTGAGAGACTCCTTGGTCAATATCCAATAACGGGACCTGGATGCCCATATTGGATCCTACATATTCTACGAAGATCTTATCGTTTGAACCTCAGTGCCAAGGATTCATATAATCCCGTATGTCATTCCCTTTGTCCTTCGGTATGTTACTTGCCCGAGATTCGATCGTTAGTATCCGCGTACCTATTTCAATCTCGTTTACCGGCAAGTCTTTTTTCTCGTTCCGTAATACAAGATCCCGCAACTTACATTAAGTTACATTGCTTGCAAGGCTTGTGTGTGATGTTGTATTACCGAGTGGGCCCCGAGATACCTCTCCGTCACACGGAGTGACAAATCCCAGTCTCGATCCATACTAACTCAACGAACACCTTCGGAGATACCTGTAGAGCATCTTTATAGTCACCCAATTACGTTGCGACGTTTGATACACACAAAGGATTCCTCCGGTGTCCGTGAGTTATATGATCTCATGGTCATAGGAATAAATACTTGACACGCAGAAAACAGTAGCAACAAAATGACACGATCAACATGCTACGTCTATTAGTTTGGGTCTAGTGCATCACATGATTCTCCTAATGATGTGATCCCGTTATCAAGTGACAACACTTGCCTATGGCCAGGAAACCTTGACCATCTTTGATCAACGAGCTAGTCAACTAGAGGCTTACTAGGGACAGTGTTTTGTCTATGTATCCACACAAGTATTGTGTTTCCAATCAATACAATTATAGCATGGATAATAAACGATTATCATGAACTAAGAAATATAATAATAACTAATTTATTATTGCCTCTAGGGCATATTTCCAACAGTCTCCCACTTGCACTAGAGTCAATAATCTAGTTCACATCACCATGTGATTCCAACGAATCCAACACCCATATAGTTATGGGGTCTGATCACGTCTTGCTCGTGAGAGAGGTTTTAGTCAACGGTTCTGCAACTTTCAGATCCGTGCGTTCTTTACAAATCTTTATGTCATCTTATAGATGCTGCTACTACGTGCTATTCGGAAATGCTCCAAATATCTACTCTACTATATGAATCCGTTTCACTACTCATAGTTATTCGGATTAGTGTCAAAGCTTGCATCGACGTAACCCTTTACGACAAACTCTTTAACCACCTCCATAATCGAGAAAAATTCCTTAGTCCATTTGTTACTAAGGATAAATTTTGACCGCTGCTAGTGATTCAATCATGGATCACTCTTTGTACCTCTCAACAGACTTTGAGTCAAGGCACACATCAGGTGTGGTACACAGCATGGCATACTTTAGATTCTACGGCTAAGGCATAGAAGACGACCTTTGTCTATTCTCTTTATTCTGCCGTGGTCGGGTTTTGAGTCTTACTCAAATTCACACCTTACAACGCAACCAAGAACTCCTTCTTTACTGATCTTTTTTGAACTCCTTCAAAAACTTGTCAAGGCATGCATCTTGTTGAAACTTCTATTAAGCGCTTTCGATCTATCTCCATAGATCTTTGATGCTCAACGTTCAAGTAGCGCAATCTAGGTATTCCTTTGAAAAACTCCTTTCAAACAACCTTGTATGCTTTACAGAAATTCTACATTACTTCTGATCCACAATATGTCAACCACATATACTTATCAGAAATTCTATAGTGCTCCCACTCACTTCTTTGGAAATACAAGTTTCTCATAAACCTTGTACAAACCCAAAATCTTTGATCATCTCATCAAAGTATATATATTCCAACTCCGAGATGCTTGCACCAGTCCATTGAAGGATCGCTGGAGCTTGCATACTTGCTAGTATCTTTAGGATCGACAAAACCTCCTGGTTGTATCACATACAATGTTTGCTCAAGGAAACCGTCGAGCAAACAATGTTTTGACATCCTACGTGCAATATTTCATAAATAATGCATCAACAACTAACATAATTCTAACATACCTTTAGCATCGCTACGAGTGAGAAAGTCTCATCATAGTCAACTGTTTGATCTCGTCGAAAACATCTTTGCGACAAGTCGAGCTTTTCTTAATAGTGACCTATCACCATCATCGTCTGTTTTCCTTTAAAGATCCATCTTTACTCAATAGTCCTATGACCATCAAGTAATTCTTCCAAAGTGTACACTTTGTTTTCATCCATGGATCCTCTCTCGAATTTCATGGCTTCCAGCCATTCGTCGGAATCTGCGCCCACCATTGCTTTCTCCATAACTCGTAGGTTCACTGTTGCTCAACAACATGACCTCCAAGACAGGGTTACCGTACTACTCTGCAGCAGTACGCGACCTTGTCGACCTACAAGGTTTGTAGTAACTTGATTCGAAGCTCAATGATCACCATCATCAGCTTCCACTTCAATTGGTGTAGGCGCCACAGGAACAACTTCCTGCGCCCTGCTACACACTGGTTGAAGTGATGGTTCAGTAACCTCATCAAGTTCTACTACCCTCCCACTCAATTCTTTCGAGAGAAACCTTTCCTCAAGAAAGGATCCGTTTCTAGAAACAAACACTTTGCTTTCGGATCTGAGATAGGAGATGTACCCAACTGTTTTGGATACCCTATGAAGAAGCATTTATCCGCTTTGGGTTCGAGCTTATCAGACTGAAACTTTTTCACATAAGTGTCGAAACCCCAAACTTTCAAGAAACGACAGTTTAGATTTCTCTAAACCTCGGTCTATATTGTGTCATCTCAACGGAAATACGCGGTGCCCTATTTAAAGTGAGTGCGGTTGTCTCTAATGCATAACCCATAAACGATAGTGGTAATTCGATAAGAGACATCATAGTATGCACCATACCAAATAGTGCGTGGCTATGACGTTCAGACACATCATCACACTATGATGTTCCAGGTGGCATGAACTGCGAAACAATTTCCACATTGTCTTAACTGCGTACCAAAACTCGTAACTCAGATATTCATTTCTATGATCATATCGTAGACAGTTTATCCTCTTGTTACGACGAACTTCACTCTGAAACGGATTTGAACTTTTCAATATTTCAGACTTGTGATTCATTAAGTAAATACTCCTGTATCTACTCAAATCGTAAGTGAAGTAAGAACATAATGATATCCACTGCGTGCCTCAGTACCCATTGGACTGCATACATCAAAATGTATCACTTCCAACAAGTTACTATCTTATTTCATCTCAATGAAAACAAGGCCTTTCTCATGTGGTATGGTTTGCATGTCACTAGTGATTCGAAATCAGGTGAGTACAAAGATCCATCAGCATGGAGCCTCTTCATGCAATTTATACTAACATGACTCAAGCGGCAGTGCCACAAGTAAGTGGTACTATCATCATTAACTCGTATCTTTTTGGCACCAATATTATGAACATGTGTAACACTACAATCGAGATTCAATAAACCATTGAAGGTGATTATTCAAGAAAATAGAGTAACCATTATTCTCTTTAAATGAATAATCGTATTGCAATAAACACGATCCAATCATGTTCATGCTTAACGCAAGCACCAAATAACAATTATTTAGGTTTAACACCAATCCCGATGGTAGAGGGAGCGTGCGACGTTTGATCATATCAACCTTGGAAACACTTCCAACACGTATCGTCACCTCACCTTTAGGTAGTCTCCGTTTATGCCGTAGCTTTCATTTCGTGTTACTAATCACTTAGCAACCGAACCGGTATCCAATACCCTCATGCTACTAGGAGTACTAGTAAAGTACACATCAACATCATGTATATCTAATATACTTCTCTTGACTTTTGCCAGCGTTCTTATCTACCAAGTATCTAGAGTTGCTCCGCCTCAGTGACTGTTCCCCTCATTACAGAAGCACTTAGTCTCGGGTTTGGGTTTAATCTTGGGTCTCTTCATTAGTGCAGCAACTGTTTTGCTGTTTCATGAAGTATCCCTTCTATCCCTTGCCTTTCTTGAAACTTAGTGGTTTTACAAACCATCAACTATTGATGCTCCTTCTTGATTTCTACTTTCGTAGTGTCAAACATCACGAATCACTCAAGGATCATTGTATGTATCCTTGATATGTTATAGTTCATCACGAAGCTCTCACAGCTTGGTGGCAGTGACTTTGGAGAACTATCACTATCTCATCTGGCAGATTAACTCCCACTTGATTCAAGCGATTGTCGTACTCAGACAATCTGAGCACACGCTCAACGATTGAGCCTTTCTCCTTTACTTTGTGGACAAAGAATCTTGTCGGAGGTCTCGTACCTCTTAACAAGGGCACAAGCATGAAATCACAATTTCATCTCTTTAGAACATCACTTATGTTCCGTGACGTTTTACAACGTTTTCGGCGCCTTGCTTCTAAGCCATTAAGTATTTGCACTGAACTATCGTGTAGTCATCAGAAACGTGTATGTCGAATGTTCATAGCATCCACAGACGACGCTCGAGGTGCAGCACACCGAGTGGTGTATTAAGGACATAAGCCTTCTGTGCAGCAACGAGGACAATCCTCGGTTTTACAGACTCAGTCTGCAAAGTTTGCTACTATCAACTTTCAACTAAATTTTCTCTAGGAACATATAAAATAGTAGAGCTGTAGCGCAAGCTACATCGTAATTCGCAAAGACCATTAGACTATGTTCATGACAATTAGTTCAATTAATCATATTACTTAAGAACTCCCACTCAAAAAGTACATCTCTCTAGTCATTTGAGTGGTACATGATCCAAATCCACTATCTCAAGTCCGATCATCACGTGAGTCGAGAATAGTTTCAGTGGTAAGCATCTCTATGCTAATCATATCAACTATATGATTCATGCTCGACCTTTCGGTCTCATGTGTTCCGAGGCCATGTCTGCACATGCTAGGCTCGTCAAGCTTAACCCGAGTGTTCCGCGTGCGCAACTGTTTTGCACCCGTTGTATGTGAACGTTGAGTCTATCACACCCGATCATCACGTGGTGTCTCGAAACGACGAACTGTAGCAACGGTGCACAGTCGGGGAGAACACAATTTCGTCTTGAAATTTTAGTGAGAGATCACCTCATAATGCTACCGTCGTTCTAAGCAAAATAAGGTGCATAAAAGGATTAACATCACATGCAATTTATAAGTGACATGATATGGCCATCATCACGTGCTTCTTGATCTCCATCACCAAAGCACCGGCACGATCTTCTTGTCACCGGCGTCACACCATGATCTCCATCATCATGATCTCCATCAACGTGTCGCCATCGGGGTTGTCGTGCTACTCATGCTATTACTACTAAAGCTACGTCCTAGCAAAATAGTAAACGCATCTGCAAGCACAAACGTTAGTTATAAAGACAACCCTATGGCTCCTGCCGGTTGCCGTACCATCGACGTGCAAGTCGATATTATCTATTACAACATGATCATCTCATACATCCAGTATATCACATCACATCGTTGGCCATATCACATCACAAGCATACCCTGCAAAAACAAGTTAGACGTCCTCTAATTTTGTTGTTGCATGTTTTACGTGGTGACCATGGGTATCTAGTAGGATCGCATCTTACTTATGCAAACACCACAACGGAGATATATGAGTTGCTATTTAACCTCATCCAAGGACCTCCTCGGTCAAATCCGATTCAACTAAACTTGGAGAAACCGACACTTGCCAGTCATCTTTGAGCAACGGGGTTACTCGTAGCGATGAAACCAGTCTCTCGTAAGCGTACGAGTAATGTCGGTCCAAGCCGCTTCAATCCAACAATACCGCGGAATCAAGAAAAGACTAAGGAGGGCAGCAAAGCGCACATCACCGCCCACAAAAACTTTTGTGTTCTACTCGAGAAGACATCTACGCATGAACCTAGCTCTGATACCACTGTTGGGGAACGTCGCATGGGAAACAAAAATTTTCCTACGCGCACGAAGACCTATCATGGTGATGTCCATCTATGAGAGGGCATGAGTGATCTACGTACCCTTGTAGATCGTACAGCAGAAGCGTTAGTGAACGCGGTTGATGTAGTGGAACGTCCTCACGTCCCTCGATCCGCCCCGCGAACAATCCCGCGATCAGTCCCACGATCTAGTACCGAACGGACGGCACCTCCGCGTTCAGCACACGTACGGCTCGACGATGATCTCGGCCTTCTTGATCCAGCAAGAGAGACGGAGAGGTAGAAGAGTTCTCCGGCAGCGTGACGGCACTCCGGAGGTTGGTGATGACCTTGTCTCAGCAGGGCTCCGCCCGAGCTCCGCAGAAACGAGATCTAGAGGAAAAACCGTGGAGGTATGTGGTCGGGCTGTCGTGGAAAAGTCGTCTCAAATCAGCCCTAAAACCTCCGTATATATAGGTGGGAGGGAGGGGAGGAGGCAGCCTCAAAACCTAAAGGTTTGGCCGAAATTGGAGGTGAGGAGTCCTACTCCAATCCTACTTGGAGTAGGATTCCACCTTCCCACTTGGAAACTCTTTCCACCTTGTGTTTTTTCCTTCTCAAACCTTATGGGCCTTAGTGGGAACTTATTCCAGCCCACGAGGGGCTGGTTTATCTCTTCCCATAGCCCATGAGACCCCTTGGGGTGTGACACCCCTCCCGATGGTCCCCGGCAACCCTGCCGGCACTCCCGGTACACTACCGATGAGCCCGAAACTTTTCCGGTAATGCACGAAAACCTTCCGGTAACCAAATGAGGTCATCCTATATATCAATCTTCGTTTCCGGACCATTCCGGAAACCCTCGTGACGTCCGTGATCTCATCCGGGACTCCGAACAACATTCGGTAACCAACCATATAACTCAAATACGCATAAAACAACGTCGAACCTTAAGTGTGCAGACCCTGCGGGTTCGAGAACTATGTAGACATGACCTGAGAGACTCCTTGGTCAATATCCAATAGCGGGACCTGGATGCCCATATTGGATCCTACATATTCTACGAAGATCTTATCGTTTGAACCTCAGTGCCAAGGATTCATATAATCCCGTATGTCATTCCCTTTGTCCTTCGGTATGTTACTTGCCCGAGATTCGATCGTTAGTATCCGCGTACCTATTTCAATCTCGTTTACCGGCAAGTCTCTTTACTCGTTCCATAATACAAGATCCCGCAACTTACATTAAGTTACATTGCTTGCAAGGCTTGTGTGTGATGTTGTATTACCGAGTGGGCCCCGAGATACCTCTCCGTCACACGGAGTGACAAATCCCAGTCTCGATCCATACTAACTCAACGAACACCTTCGGAGATACCTGTAGAGCATCTTTCTAGTCACCCAATTACGTTGCGACGTTTGATACACACAAAGCATTCCTCCGGTGTCCGTGAGTTATATGATCTCATGGTCATAGGAATAAATACTTGACACGCAGAAAACAGTAGCAAGAAAATGACACGATCAACATGCTACGTCTATTAGTTTGGCTCTAGTCCATCACATGATTCTCCTAATGATGTGATCCCGTTATCAAGTGACAACACTTGCCTATGGCCAGGAAACCTTGACCATCTTTGATCAACGAGCTAGTCAACTAGAGGCTTACTAGGGACAGTGTTTTGTCTATGTATCCACACAAGTATTGTGTTTCCAATCAATACAATTATAGCATGGATAATAAACGATTATCATGAACTAAGAAATATAATAATAACTAATTTATTATTGCCTCTAGGGCATATTTCCAACAACCACAAGGCACCCTTTTATAATTTATCAATCTTATGTCCTCTCCTGCAACTATGAGTGGAGGAAGGGAATGCTCAGTTGCTGGCCCGACATGCTGCTTTTCATCTTTTAGCTGCTCCATGTATACAACAATGAGATGTGGATTGCGCCCAAATGCTAACGAACTTCTTGCACTGTACCATGCATAATATTTGAGGAGTTTAGCAACGATAAGAGCAAAGGATGGAAGAAGGACCAATACCTCTCCGGGCTCCACATTCTTTAGCGACCATTGTCTCGGTGAATAAAAATCCTTTCCTAGCAAATTAACGGCAAGGTAGGAAGTCCATATTGCTTGAACAAGCAGTACTGTGGCAGGAGGGGTGATGTTGCGACCTTCCTTATCATCACCAGCAACTATTGCAGTGGTGTTGAGGCCAGCAATCTGAATAAGACTAGCCCATACGAAGACAGAGATGATGTGGTCCTGTGTGTGACAACTCCCTGATATGATGTGTGGACCAGAGAAAATGGCGATGACATCTTGATTACCAATGGTAGAGTTAACATACGAGAGGATGGGCAGGAACAAGGTGTTGGCACCAACGAAGAGGAAGCCGGTCAGGGGATGGTGACGGAAGCGCTGACCATAGGCACCGATCCCGACCATAACTCCTATCACGATGGTGCTCGCCACCAGAAGAGCATTCACTCGCACCAATTGCCCATCTATGTGATTAGAGAAGTCACGGATTGCTTCATCAGAGCAGTTTCCGGTGCCCATGATCTGCTTAACACACATGCCAAATCCAACGTCAACACATATTGAATTTGTTGATAAATAATTAAATATGCATGCAAAAAATAATATGTACAGTGCTACGTATGATACTAGTATACTGCAATCATACGTATTTAAATTAATAATCAACCACCAATACGAGAACAATCAGCTCATACTAAATTGCTGTACTAGCAGCTCAAACAAAAAAAAATAGATTGGTTGTTGTGCTAACAAGATTAGATTTAGGAGTAAAGGAAATTACCTCACACAAGGGTAGCAATCGGACTGCTGGAGACGTCAATCCGGACTGCTGGAGTACAAGCATGCGTGCTACTAAGTGGTCATGGAGACATTTGCTGATGCAGCCTTACCATGCCAGACGTAATTAATAAATCATGTCATTTTCCCTCTTTCATGTCTTCCACTACGTACTTTGTTATTAGGCAGGTTCTTTATTCCTTTGTTCTTTGCTGAAAAGGAAAGCTCTTGTACAATATACACTCTTTTGTCTCATATACACATCTAATGTAGTAGCTGATTCAGTGCTGTATAAACGTCGGTGCTCGATCTCTCCGGCTCATATTAATTCTCTAGGAGCAAGAACGAACTTATATTAGACAAGTTTCACCTATGAGCAAGAACGATTGCTTCGAAGCAAGGGGAGTACATGTCTATTTCACGATCGGATTTGAACCACCCACTATACATTTACAGCATGTTTTTTCATTTATGTTGTCCCTCCTAGCTGGTGTAAATCAACTTTGCATTTGAAGTTACATAGTATCTGTGATGTGATGTGAGCATCTTTAAAAGGAATTCCAGATTCCTGACGTACGGCTTGTAGGGCTGGTTAGCGCATGTGTCTCCTCCTTTGCCTACCTAGCCTGGATCAGGTGGCGTCCTGTGCATTGTTAGTGTAAAAATGGAACCCCCTGCTACAGATCATCGGAGACAAGAAAGGAGAGAGGAAGAGACAACACACAAGATTTCCCGGTGCACGAACACCTTGTCGCCCGAACGGCTATTTGTGTATTCCGGCGAGCTCGTACTCACCCCCACTTGTTACAATGTCCAACACTAGGATTTTATACCACGCACACGAAGGACATGCTCTCCGCGCTCCTGCCTGCTCGCGCCCATGACCTAGCACGCTCTGGCGGCGTCCTCCGCGCGCGCCTGCAACGCCCACGACGCACCGAACCCTCCCGATCGCTACGCTCCCCTAGACGTAGTATCTAACAGACACGCACGCACACGGCGCCACCCTACCCTGACGGCCCGCGCACACTGTGCACGCACACACGCACGCCACTGCCGCGGACCCGACGCACCAGACGCACCTGGTGGGCGCCCACACACGCACGAAGCGCGCTAGCTCGCCGCCGCGGCTTATTCCAACGCAACACTCACCCCCTAAGCCGTGGCTTAGAGTAGCGCGGCGTTCTCGACGTCGACGTCTCCCATCAACGCATATTCCTCCGCCGTCGGCCCCTTCCTCCGATGAGAATCCTTCTTGAAATGACCCCGCTCGTCGTAGTGGTAGCAGCGCCCGCGTCGGTTCTACCGGACGCTTGACGCCACGCTCTTGCCGTCGTCGTCGTCGTCCCGCACACTGCCTCGCCGGCGCTCCCGCGCACGCCACCGCTCCGCGGTGAGCATTAGCTGCTCCACGCCATGGTCGGCACCGTCCTGCCCGCGCCGACGCAGCCGCTCGTCGAAGGCTTTCAAGCGACCAAGGGCGTCCTCAAACACCATGGGCGAGACATCGCAGAATTGCTCGATTCCGGCCACCGCCACGTACATGCGATCCGGCACGGCGTTGAGCAATTTGTTTACCATCGCGGCGTCGTCCAGGGTCGATCCGAGCCCCGCGTAACGCGCCGCCATCCCGCTGATCTTCCCCGCAAATGCGTCCAGGGACTCGCCGTCGTCCATGCGCAGCCGCTCGAAGTCGCCTCGGAGCATGGCCAGCCGCTCCACCCGCACGCGATCGGCTCCGACTAACCGCACCTTGAGAGAGTCCCATACCTCCCTCGCGTTCGCCGCAAACTGCATCAGCAAGTCTTCCGGCAGTGCCGTGAGCAACATCGCCCGCGCCGTCTTGCACTTCCTGGTGTCCACTGCTGCTCCATCCGCCTGCTGCACCACGCCACACAGCCCCCCGACATCAAGGATAGCCTCCACCTTGATTGACCAGGAGGTGTAGCCCGTTGGTACCAGCGGCAGGAGATGCATCGAACCCGACGCACCGCCGCCCCGCCGCCCCCGTACGGGACTATCGACATGGCCGCCGGCGCGTGATGTGACCTCGCTCTGATACGAGATGTTAGTGCAAAAATGGAACCCCCTACCGCCGGCGATCACCGGAGACAAGAAGGCAGAGAGGAAGAGACAACACACAAGTTTTCCCGGTGCACGAACATCTTGCCTCCCGAACGGCTACCTGTGTATTCCGGCGAGCTCGTACTCCACCCCCACCTGTTACAATGTCCAACACTAGGATTTTATACCCAGGCACACGACGGACATGCTCTCCGCACTCCTGCCTGCTCGCGCCCACGACCTAGCACGCTCTGGCCGCGTCCTCCGCGCGCGCCCGCAACTCCCGCGACGCACCGAACCCTCCCGGTCGCTACGCTCCCCTAGACCTAGTCTGTAACAGACACGCACGCACACGGCGCCACCCTACCCTGGCGGCCCGCGCACACGACGCACGCACACACGCATGCCACTTCCGCGGACCCGACGCACCAGACTTACCCGGTGCGCGCCCACACACGCACGAGACGCGCTAGCTCGCCGCCGCGGCTTATTCCAACGCAACATGCATATGCAAGATAGGAAATAGCTTTGCTTTAGACAGTATGAGAATCATGCATGTGTTTCCAAGTGTGTACAATACAATACGGTCTTGCCATTGGCACTTTGGCCGCTCTTTGATTCGATGCTCTTTGGCGATTAATTAAGCTCGGAATCTCCTTTTGATATAGCTTCTGTGTTGCTCCATCTCTTTTATATATTTCGGCCTTACTTCTCACTTTACGTATCCATTGGAATCTCATATATGTTGTGGTCTTTCCGTAGCTCTAGTACGTCACTGATATATCTTGGTTAATTCGGTTAAACATTCGGGTTTTAGGTATATGCAAAAAACAAAAGTGGAACTTCAAAACAGTCAGGAAATTTCATGCCGAAAGTCATAAACCATAAAAAAAATATAAAATTCGTTTGGTTTCGTTTTTTTTTGT
Organism: Hordeum vulgare subsp. vulgare; assembly: GCF_904849725.1. Lineage (NCBI taxonomy): Eukaryota > Viridiplantae > Streptophyta > Magnoliopsida > Poales > Poaceae > Hordeum > Hordeum vulgare. The sequence continues at coordinate 1,117,832 of NC_058522.1, read as the reverse complement.
TCAATTTTAAAATGCACAGAGTGAGATCAGACCGTACTGTTCAACATTGGGTGGAACAATGGTGTTGGGTATGTGAAAAGTATATGAATCGTCTCTACCCCCATACATGGGAGCGACGATGTTATATATTGATCAGGAGAGCCAACTCTCGGTAGGTTACACAGATCGATCTACTTGAGACCGTTGGAGATACTACAGGAGGGAGATCGAGATAAACAAGATAACAACTAGTTTAAACTACCTCCTGAATACAACCTTGTCTTGCAAGGCAAGCCTTCGGGTATAACTATCTAGAGATAAGACTCTAGAGATAAGATGTGTTTCAACACCCTCCCATAATCAAAACTTTCCTAAGTTGAGATTACGTTTAAACACTTCAAATAACTTTGTAGAAAAGCCTTTGTAAACCCATCGGTGACTTGATCGCCGATTATTTGCTTGCAACTCTCTCTCTCACAAAATGATAGTCGATCTCTATATGCTTAGTCCTAACATGAAAAACAGGATTTGCTAACACATAAGTGGCACCAAGATTGTCACACCAAAGACATGGAGTTTGTGTGCGGTGCTGGCAGTCCCCGGCAATGACACCAGAAAAGAACTGCTTCCAGTTGCTCAACAATTAGCAATTGTCTTGCAATGGCCCACCAGCGTGTGGGATCGCGGCAGTTTTCGAGGGTAGAGTATTCAACCCAAATTTGTTGGTTCGACACGATGGGAGTGAAAGGATATTCTTCAGTATTAGCAGTTGAGGTGTCAGCTCAACCACACCTGAAAGATTAGTATCTGCAAGCAGGATATAAGCAGCAAAGGTAGTATGATAGCAACGGTGCCAGAAACGATCTGTTGACAAGGCAGACTATTCCTAACTGAAGTATCAATGGCGCCAGAAAAGTATTGTAGCAGGTAGCAGCAGTGTAATGAGTAACAGTAGTGGCAAGGAACAACAGTAGTGACAGCAGTAGCAAGTAGCAGCAGTAGCGACTAACAGCAGTAGCAAGAAGCAACAGTAGTGGCAGCAGCAGCAGGACAAAGCAAGTAACAGTGGCAGTGGGACAAACTCGTAGGCAATGGATCGGTGATTTGCTGGATGACATTCATCATGCAACAGTTATAACACAAAGAGATATGTGGCTAGCTCCCGTTCGTCGATGTGATGTAGGCATGCATTCCGTGTGTAGTCATACGTGCTTAGGGAAAAGAACTTGCATGACATCTATTGTCCATCCCTCCCGTGGCAGCGGGGTCCAAAGGGATACTACGGGATAACACATTAAGGTTCTCCTTTTAATAAAGAACCGGACCAACGCATTAGCACTTGGTGAACACATGAACTCCTCAAACTATGGTCATCACCGGGAGTGGTTCCGGTTATTGTCACTCCGGGGTTGCCGGTTCATAACACATAGTAGGTAACTACAACTTGCAAGATCGGATCTAAAACACACATATATTGGTGACAACATAATAATTTCAGATCTGAAATCATGGCACTCGGGCCCTAGTGACAAGCATTAAGCATGGCAAAGTAGTAGCAACATCAATCTCAGAACATAGTGGATACTAGGGATCAATCCCCGTCAAAACTAACTCGATTACATGATAGATCTCATCCTACTCATCACCACCCAGCGAGCCTACGAATAGATTACTCACGAACGATGAAGAGCTTCATGGAATTGGAGAGGGAAGAAGGTTGATGATGACGATGGCCACGATCTCCTTGATCTGGAGCCCAAAACGGACTCCAGATCTGCCCTCCAGGGCAAGAACGGGATGTGGCGGCGCCTCTGGATCGTAAAACGCGATGAAATCTTCTCTCTTGATTTTTTCCGGGACGAAATGGAATAAATAGCGCTGGAATTGGGGGCGGCAGAGCCACGTGGGCCCCACAAGCCTGGTCGCCGCGGCCAGGGGGAGGCCGCGGCCACAGGGCTTGTGGCCCACTAGCCCGTCCCCTCTGGTGGATCTTTGTTGGGGAACGTCGCATGGGAAACATTCGTCATTCCCGGTACATTCCCGGTAACTCCGAAAATCTTCCGGTAATCAAATGAGGTCATCCTATATATCAATCTTCGTTTCCGGACCATTCCGGAAACCCTCGTGACGTCCGTGATCTCATCCGGGACTCCGAACAACATTCGGTAACCAACCATATAACTCAAATACGCATAAAATAACGTCGAACCTTAAGTGTGCAGACCCTGCGGGTTCGAGAACTATGTAGACTTGAGCCGAGAGACTCCTCGGTCAATATCCAATAGCGGGACCTGGATGCCCATATTGGATCCTACATATTCTACGAAGATCTTATCGTTTGAACCTCAGTGCCAAGGATTCATATAATCCCGTATGTCATTCCCTTTGTCCTTCGGTATGTTACTTGCCCGAGATTCGATCGTCAGTATCCGCATACCTATTTCAATCTCGTTTACCGGCAAGTCTCTTTACTCGTTTCGTAATACAAGATCCCGTAACTTACACTAAGTCACATTGCTTGCAAGGCTTGTGTGTGATGTTGTATTACCGAGTGGGCCCCGAGATACCTCTCCGTCACACGGAGTGACAAATCGCAGTCTCGATCCATACTAACTCAACGAACACCTTCGGAGATACCTGTAGAGCATCTTTATAGTCACCCAGTTACGTTGCGACGTTTGATACACACAAAGCATTCCTCCGGTGTTCGTGAGTTATATTATCTCATGGTCATAGGAACAAATACTTGACACGCAGAAAACAGTAGCAACAAAATGACACGATCAACATGCTACGTCTATTAGTTTGGGTCTAGTCCATCACATGATTCTCCTAATGATGTGATCCCGTTATCAAGTGACAACACTTGCCTATGGCCAGGAAACCTTGACCATCTTTGATCAACGAGCTAGTCAACTAGAGGCTTACTAGGGACAGTGTTTTGTCTACGTATCCACACAAGTATTGTGTTTCCAATCAATAGAATTATAGCATGGATAATAAACCATTATCATGAACTAAGAAATATAATAATAACTAATTTATTATTGCCTCTAGGGCATATTTCCAACAATCTTTGCGCAGGTATTTTTCATATTTTCTAGAAATATTCTCCGTAAATTTTCAAGACGTTCCGAGAACTTTCATTTCTGCACAAAAACAACACCATGACAATTCTGCTGAAAACAACGTTAGTCCGGGTTAGTTCCATTCAAATCATGCAAATTAGAGTCCAAAACAAGGGCAAAAGAGTTTGGAAAAGTAGATACGATGGAGACGTATCAACTCCCCCAAGCTTAAAACCTTGCTTGTCCTCAAGCAACTCAGTTGACAAACTGAAAGAGAAAGAAAAACTTTGACAAACTCTGTTTGATCTTGTTGTTGCAACTATGTCTAACTCATAACCAGAATTTCAGCAAGATCACAAGTTAACCACATAAGCAAGTGACACAAAGGTCTCACGGTAAACTAATATCAATGGCATAAACAGCTAGCGAGCAAATAATAATGAGTTTCAGATACCAACAATTCAATAAAACAAGCATGAAGCAATATGAATAGGTGGTACCTCGCTAGCTCTTTCTGAGACCGCAAAACATAAATGCAGAGCACTTTCAAATATCAAGGGCTGACTAAACATTGTAATTCATAGCAACGAAGATCCAGTCATAGTCATACTCAATATCAATCAAAAGCAAGGCATAGAAATGACAGAGGTGCTCTCTAATTGGTGCTTATATAAGAAGAGGATGACTCAACAAGAAAATAAATAGACAGGCCCTTCGCAGAGGGAAGCATTGATTTGCAGAGGTGCCAGAGCTCAAGCTTTGAAAACAGAGATAATAATTTTTGGGTGGCACTACAGGAATCAGCTTCTTTGCCGTCTGCCATCACAGACGGCAAAGACAAAATCCTGGACGGCAAAGACAAAACAGCAGACGACAAAGATTCTCACGGCCGGCAAAATTTCTGCGTCAGCCTACGACGGCATAGGACCTTCTTTGCCGTCTGCCCCCCCCCCAAAGCGGACGACAAAGCTCTTTGTCGTCAGCTTTCCTTAGGAGCAGTCGGCAAAGTGCTCGAGACGGCAGCCGACAGGCGTTGCCTCCGTTAGGGGTTAACGGAGGCTTTGCCGTCTGCCTCTTCCTTTATCTTTGCCGTCTGCCTCCCCCTTTATCTTTGCCGTCTGCCTCCTCCTCCCCCCCTCCACTCTTTGTCGTATTCCTTCCCCTCCATCTTTGTCGTCTGCCTACTCCTCCCCTCCCCCCTCCACTCTTTGTCGTCTGCCTCTCCCCCCTCCACTCTTTGCCGTCTGCCTCTCCACCCCTCCACTCTTTGCCGTCTGCCTCCTCCCCCCCCTCTGCGCCCTCTTCTTTGCCGTCTGCCCACCCTGGAGGCTGACGGCAAAGATCCTATATACACACCCCAGGATGCACATCTGGGTGCCATGTGGCAACTTTGCCATCTGCAAGCTGATGGCACAAGTCTTTGCCATCAGCTGGCAGACGGCAAAGAGCCCATATAGTACCTGTTTTTTTTGTTTTATATTATTTCACAGCACATATATATATATATATATATTTGGCAACACATTTATATAATTCACCACACATATATGATATATAGTTCACCACACATATACTTGCCAACACATATATATAATTCACCACACATATATGATATACATATAAATCAATGTACATCCCCATATATCGGAAGAACCAACATACAAAGTATTGCACTGTTTATCCATATATACATATACATATAGTTCGACATTGTTCATCAACTCAAATAAAAACAAGATAATATACATATAAAGTTCATCCATCGACATTGTTCAACTCCATGAATGCCAGCTTCCATGCATGTAGTATATCCAATCTGCAAAAATGTGAATAAGAAAGTCAGAAGAAGAACAAAATATGATGTTTTTCAGCTAATTATGTCATTTTTAGCGGAAAACAAGCTAAGAATATAATATTCATGAGCTAACCAAGGTTCTTATGCCATTTTTAGCTTATTATGGCATTTTGGAGCTAAATGGGTTAATTAAAGCAAGGATAATATGAAAGAGGAGAAGAAAGAGGAGGAGGAGGAGAAGAAGAAGAAATCAAGGAGAAGGAGGAGGAGGAGAAGGACAAGAAGGTCCTTGGCCTTCTCCTCCTCCTCCTCCTTATCCTTCTTCTCTTCTTCTTCTTCTTCTTCTTCTTGTTTCTTTTCATTTTGCCTATTTCTTCTCCTCTTCTCCTCTTGTTGGAGCTAAATTACCTAATGTCTTCCCATCTATGTCGAACAATGTACCAAAAATAGCCTCTCCGATATTCTTTTCAGTGTGCATCATGTCGATATTGTGTGGAAGAAGGAGGTGTTTAAAGTAAGGCAGATCCCAGAAGCATGGCTTGTGAGTCCAGGCGTGTTTTGAATTATACCCCTTGAAATACCCTGGACGCTCTGGATCAGGCTCGAGGGCGTTTAACTGATCCAGGATCAGTTGGCCTGTGAACGGAGGTGGTGCCAAGTTTTTGACAACTTTACCTTTGGTAAAGTTCTTCTTGTCTTTTCTAAACTGATGGTCAGGATTCAGGAATTGTCTATGCAAGTCAAAGCAAGAATACTTCCGACCCTCCTGCAACCAATGAAACTGAAGAGCTGCCTTGCATTGGGGGCATGGGAACCTTCCATGCACACACCATCCAGAGAATACTACTGATAATTTACTAGGGCATGTTCTTATATGTGTAACTTATCTACATCAAATGTGAGCTCATTTCATTTATCCAATTCCTCTCAATAATTTTTACAAGTTTCTGTCCATAGAAGAGCATTGTGAAGGAAGTGCCACTTTGGCATGTCCAAATGGTATAAAAACGTACAATACTTTCCTATGCCCAAATCACCATCCTCCACCAAATTGTAGATCAATCCAAGCATTCATTTGAGCCCAGATTCAACATCCGTATTTTTGCCAAGTGTGGTACTTTGCAAACCAAGTGCCACCTAGACTCCTTCATTTGAGCTAAAAATTTGCCAAGACAGTCTCCTTAGTAGACGATCATCCTCACTCAAAAATCAGGCCCATTGGCCTTGTGAATTTCCCCCACCGCTAATCAAACACTTGGCTGTTAATTCATGTTTGAGCTTATTTCAGTCTTCTCGTGAGATTTTTCTATTGTATTATTCTTACTAACACCTAACGGGGGAGTGATAAACCCACCAGACATGCCTAGACTTCCCAGAACGCGCGACAATGTCACAGTCACGCGGTGACCACGCGGTTGGCATGCTCGTTTACACGCTCTGGAGTTGGGGCCCTCAGACACCATCCAAACCTCGATGTCTTGCCACCACACCATGTATCTATGATTAAATGGATACTTATGTACCTAAACATGAATTTTGGGAAAAATAAAGAGTAAAGTATAATGCAGCTGCAGTTCAAATTTGACGTGCTTCCATCTCAATCGGTGGAAATTTGTCTTTTTCAGGAGCGGTGGATAAAAGATTTTGAGACCCAACAATTAGGTCAATTGTGCATTAAATATGGACTAGTATTTTAGAAAACTGATTTTGTACAATTTTGCAACAAAATATGGTAGATCCTTCACAAAAAAATTGGGCATTAGAAAAATGGAAAATGCATTTTTCGTCCAAAGAAAATGAAAACTTCCTTAGGCAACATTGTTTTCCATTCCAATATGCACCATTGTGCATAATATGAGATTATTTGAACAAACTATGCAATGAATGTGGTCATAAGATTGATCATTTGGCTTGAAAGCCATGAATCTTCACACATGATAACTCATTTCTAAGAATATTTTTTTAAAATAATTGTCATATTACAAGTTTATTATTTTACCTGATAACTTTGTCACATATAATGACACAATGTGAAAGTTTTCCATTTTTTTGATTTGTTTTGAATTTTTCATGCCCATTTCAATATGCGGTAAAAACGGCGGGTATAACCGTTCCTACCTAGTGGTTGAATTATGGAAAACTTTCGGTGTTTCTCTGATTAAATAGATACTTCTATACCTAAAAATTCATTTTGGAAAACATAAAGAGCAAACTATAAGATAGCTGCAGTTCAAATTTGATCCGCTTCCACATGAACCGGCGAAAATTTGTCTTTTTTACAAGAGGTGGATAAAAGCTTTTGACACCCAACCATTTGGTCAATTGTATATTAAATATGTCCTAGTATTTTAGAAAAATGATTTGGTCCAATTTCGCAACAAATATATGGTAGTTTCTTCACAAAAAACTCATTTTGGGTACTCGAAAAATGAAAAATGAATTTTGCGTCCAAAGAAAATGAGAACTTCCTTAGCAAACATTGTTTTCCATTCCAATACGCACCCCTGTGCACAATATGAGATCATTTGAACAAACTATGCCATGAATTTAGCGATAAGATTGATCATTTGGTTTGAAAGCAATGAATCTTCACACATGATAGGTCATTTCTAAGAACACTTTTTAAAAATAATTGCTATATTACAAGTTTATTATTTTACCTGATAACTTTGTCACATATAATGACACAATGCGAAGGTTTTGCATTTACTTGGTATCAGTATTTTATATGTATCAGTAATTATATGGAGAAGATCCATAGGTTCAACATAATTTCAAGAGCATAAGGAGAATATCCATAAGTTCAACATAATTTCAAGATCATAAGGAGAAGATCCATAGGTTCACCATAGCAGTACATAAGTTCAATATCATAAAAGTGCAGATGCACTTGGATAAATAGTCAAATATGAACTCAGTTTTATAGGTTCAAAGAGCAATTGTTTTTTTATAGGGGAAAGGAAATAACAAAAAGTTGTTTGTTTTGTGAGAAAGGGTTCCTTTTTCATATACTTTCCCTCAATAAATAAAAAATTCAAAACAAAAACCGCTACTATTCAGATAAGAATGACACAACTGCAGTTTTACATTAAGGACGTACCCAAATTCTCGTAGTGGGCCAGCCCATCGTCGTACTTGAAGAATCCATTCATGCCCAATGCTTACATCACTAGTGGGGACAGGGCCTATAGACCCGGCCCGTAAGGGGCTTTAGTCCCGGTTGGTGTCCCGGGTCTTAACACGGACCGGGACTAAAGGATCCGTCTATTTATTTTGTTTGTTTGACCCCAAAAGGTACCTTATTTATTTATTTTTCAAATTTTATTTTTGAATATTCTTTGATTTGTTTTTAAGTTTTATTTCAATTTTTAAATCTTTGATTTATTTGACAATTTAATCTCTAATCACCCATCCTCACTGCTCTAGCGTAGATTACTCATTTCAAATCGTCTAACTTCTCGGCCGGTCACCCCTCCTTTCAGTGCTTCAGCCCGAGCACGCTTAACTTCCTAGTTCTATCGCCCCTAGTTGCCAAGTTTGCACTTGTTGTTCTCCTGACAATAGTAAGCTATCAATCCTAAACAACCTAGGTTTGATGTCATGTCACATGATTTAATTTTTTGAATTCAAACAATTATTAAAATAAACAAAATAAGTAATAATAATAGTGAATTTCAATGAGAACAACCTAAAGATTTTAAATAAAATTATTTTTTCTTATTTTTATGGAAAAAACTTCTTTTTGCCATAACTTTTTTTACATTTGGAATTTTGAGCATCTGAGAAAACTTCACCGGGCAAGCCCCGGTGAAATCGATTCCCAATTTTCTCTAGTTTTTTTTATATATTAAACTTTTTTTATGTCGTATGCAAAAGTTATGGCCGTTTTACATTTTTCCCTTTTTTGAAAAAACGGTCAAAATTCATATCTCAAAATTTGTATACCAACTAGGCACTAAAACCTAACTACATCTCAAAGGATTTTATTTTTTGAAGATTTTAGCATTTTTGTTTATTTTCTACAAAACTAAAAAAGACGGTCCAGGGAGGGTAGAGTTTGAAAATTTCAGAATCCCCTTCAGCCAAGAGTCCAATCATACCCGTCGACTACATTTGCTAGCACCGTCCCCGCCAGAATCACAACTAAGGTTAACCAAGCCAGATTTAACCCTTTCTAACTTTATTTGCTATGTTGAGCCAAATGACCCTGAAATTGAAAAGAACTATAATGAACTCTGAAAATGTTGAAACTTGGCATGGTATCATCATTTCATCAACATAGCTTGTGTTAAAAAGTTGAGAGGGTTACGACAAAAACTGGATGCACTTCGTGTACAAACTGGACCATCTCCTTCGAAGTATCACGGTTTCGGACGAAAACCCATCTGCTAGAAAGATATATTATTTTTTACTTATTTCAACTTTAGACATTGTATGCATTTTGTGCATTCAATATAAACCATTCAAAACCACATCCTAAATTTCGACCCTTTATAACTTCATTTGCTATTTTTCATGCATTTAATGATTTTTTGACCTAAATGACCTTGAAATTGAAAAGCCCGACAAATGAACTCTGAAAAGGTTGAAACTTGGCATCGTATCATCATCTCTCCCACATAGCATGTGCTAAAAAGTTGAGAGGGTTACGTCAAAAACTGGATGCACTTCGTGTACAAAATGAACAATCTCTTTCGAAGTATCAGGGTTTCGAACGAAAACTCATCTATTGCAAAGGGATTTCATTTTTTCGAACTTATTTGAACTCCATACTTTTTGTGTGTTTAAAATACACCATTTAAAGCCACATCATAAATTTTCAATATTTTCTGACTTCATTTGGTATTTTTCATGCATTTACTTACTTTTTTGAGCTAATTGACCCTGAAATTGAAAAGCACTACAAGTGAACTCTGAAAAGGTTGAAAGTTGGCATGGTATCATAGTTTCACCCACATGGCATGTGCTAAAAGTTGAGAGAGTTACGATAAAAACTAGATGCACTTCGTGTACAAACTGGATCATCCTTCGAAGTATCAAGGTTTGAGACGAAAACCCATCTGCTACAAAGGCATTTTATTAAAATGATTTTAATTCCATACTTTTCATGCATTCAATATGCACCATACTATAACATGTTAAAATCTACAGAAAGTACTAACAAAAAATAATAAAGAACAACAATTAAATGGCTAAAACAACTATATAAGCAAAACAATATTGTTTTAATTAAAATCTAAATTTAAATTATTCTAAAAATAACCAAATAAATCTTACTGTGATAACAATCTAACAGATGACTAGGAGAAAAAAGAATTAAATTAAAAACTATTTGTAAACTCAAGTTATTCACAATTTGGGTTTGAAGCAAATTTGAACAAATTCAAATTTAAACCATTCAAATTTAAAAACTAATTGCACAAACAAAAACTAGACAAAATTTTGAATCTAATGAAAAAAGAATCACTCAAAAAAATTAAATATCCTAAAAGATATAAGCAATTTAAAACAGAAACTACAAACAGAAATAAAATTTAAAAACAGGAAAAAATAAAAATACAAAACCCCTTTAGTCCCGGTTCGTGTCTCGAACCGGGACTAAAGGTCTACCCTTTAGTCCCGGTACTAAAGCCTCCAAACCCTTTAGTCCCGGTTCGAGACACGAACCGGGACTAAAGGTCCCTTTTGAACCGGGAATAAAGACCGACCGGCGCCCTTGTCGTTCGAACCGGGACAAATGCTAACATTAGTCCCGGTTCGTAATGGAACCGGGACTAATGTGTAAATTGAGCTGGGACGGAAGCCCTTTTTTCTACTAGTGCATACTTTTTTTTTGGTGTATGGTGAAGTAACTATTGTACTACATTGCTTGGCATGCCCTCGTCTCGCCTCTAGCTCTCCGCTAATGGCCTGGCCCAACATTGTAGCTCCTTAGAGCAGTTTTGGAAAGGTTGCATGGACAGGTTTTGATCGGTTTTAAAACCTTCTCTGCGGTTTATTCTTCTTCCATGTTTCAATGTGATTTCCGTAACGATCTCATCTTTTTCTCAAATTGGTTTCTTTTTCTCTGTATGTCTTTTCTCTTTGTTCTTCATTTTTCAAATACATGTTAATGTTTTTTATACATGTTGAATATTTTCTTAAAACATGTTGAATACTTTTCTAAAATACGTGTTGAACATTTATCAATTCACATTGATGAAAATATGTAACACAAAACTTTTATTTATTAATGTGAAAAGCATTTTTTTAATGTTTAGACATTTTTTAAAACGCCATGAACATTTTTCTCAATGGTACGAAGTAGTATATTAAATTGTGTAAGAATTTTTCAAACATCTCATGAACATATTTTTTAAACCCATGAATATATTTTTTTTAGAAAAGGAGGTTTGCCTCCGGCCTCTGCATCAGGGCGATGCATCCAACCATTTTATTTAATGAAACGAAGCAAACATTCAGCGGTTCCGAACCAGGTCCAAAATAACAGAAAATTACATAAATGGATAATAAAAAGCCACAACCGGCTACAAATATAGGCCTAGATGCCTAATCATCTATCCTATTAGTGGACCGCCATCCAAACCGGTTGTATATATCTCGTGCTACCATCTCTCATCGGATAGACCAGGTAACCAAAGGCTCCCTGATTTTCACAGGTGTGAGTAACGACCATATACGGATCCACGCCGATGCCGTGTGGAGTACCTGCAAGAAATTGACATTTGATAATCTGTTAAAGTTCACATCATTTCTGCAATTCCAAATAGCCCAGATCAATGCACATGCTCCTATACGAATATGTGTGGCAATATACATGTTTACCCCATTTAGCCACGTCCCAAACAACGTATCAATGCTATCCGGTGGTGTAATGTTGAAAGCTATATGGACTGTTTGCCATAGAATTTTAGCAAGTGGGCAATGAAGAAAAAGGTGTTTGATAGTCTTCTCATGATCAGAGAAGGAACAACGTTTATCCCCGCCCCCCAATTTCTCTTAGCCAAATTATCTCTGGTTAGAATCACCTTCTTATGGACAAACCACATGAAAATTTTGATCCGTAAAGGGACTTTAACTTTCCAGATATTATTGGACTTGGGAATAGTAGATGTATTTATGATGCTTAAATACATGGACTTCACAGAAAACACTCCATTGGGCGTTAGCTTCCAATGAAACTTGTCCGCCTCCTCCGATAAGCAGACATCCATGAGTCTTGTAACTAAATGCAGCCATGCATCCCATCTATGTCCTATCAATGCTCTCCGGAACTGAATATTCAAAGGATTAGACTGTAATATTGTGGCAACGTATGGGTCCTTACGTTGAACAATATTATAGATAGATGGATAGTGTATGGCTAGAGGCAAGTCCCCCATCCATGTATCCTCCCAGAATCTAGTTGACTTCCCATCACCTACAACAAATCTTGATTTTTGAAAGAAGGTTGTTCTCACTGACATCAAGCCTTTCCAAAATGCTGAATCATTGGGATTTAGTAGCACCTGAGCTAGAGTTTTAGTTTGTAGGTACTTATTACGCAAAATTTATACCCACATAACCTCCGTCTCCATAGAAAGTCTGAACAGCCATTTGCTTAGCAGACATATATTCTTTACCTCTAAATTTTCAATTCCCAACCCTCCCTGATCTTTAGGCCTGCAAATAATATCCCACCTAGTAAGTCGGTATTTTTTCTTAATTTAGTCACTTTGCGAGAAGAACCGAGATCTATAAAAGTCTAATCTTTTTCGTACCCTGACTGGTACAAGAAAGAAGAAGGAAAGAAGGAACACATTGGCATGCTCGTGAGAACCGAGTTAATAAATTGTTAATGAAGCACACGGCATTGGAATATATATATATATATATATATATATATATATATATATATATATATATATTATTGTATGTCATTTTCAAATCAAGGAATTGAAAGTGTATGTACTGAAATGAAACACATGACAAACTTCTTAGTAGCACACCACACCACACCACACCAATCAACATGAAACAACACAAAAGGTAGTGAATTGAAACACATAACTAGCTAGGACTCATACGACTTAAACATCACCAGGGGTGTTAGGCATGGCAGCCTCTGGCCGGCTGATGAACCCGAGGTGGGTGAGTAACGCCCACAGAAGTGTTATCAGCTCGCCACCCCGCGCAATGGCCTCGGCATGGGCGGCGACATTGTCCGACGGGGCGGCATAGAGTATCATCTCAGACCAGAATTCTGCGAGGAGCTCCCATGCCACCTCTTCTCCTTCATTTCCCGCCAGCTCCACCAGCTTCTTCCCGAGCTCCGCACCATTCTTGAGCAGGTCGTGTGCCTCTTCAGACCCGGCACTCAGCGCCTGGACCAGCGCTTCAGGACTCAATGACGCCTGCCCGGTGTTGCCGGATGCCGCGAGTGCGCGCTTGGCTTTTTTCTTGATGCCCTTGTACAAGCTTTTGCACCACTCGTTGTTGTCGGGGAGTAGATCTGGGACATAGGCTACCAAGTAGGCACAATAGCGTGACAAGTGTGTGGCGGCAATCTCATTAGCAGAGTCAGCCTGGCGGAGTGGCTCCGATGTTCTCACTTCAAGGATGCTCGTGGCAATGTGGGCCACAAGCATGGTATCAGCTACACCTTTGACGCCATTCGATGTTGAGAGCGGATTGTTGTCGGCCTGCAGTTGTAGCCTTGTACAAAGGGATGCCACGCCATTGCTTCTGTTCTTCCAATTGGGGCTTCTAAGTGGCTTGAGGAGAGCTGCCTTCACTGCTCTTGGTACCTTCTTCCTGTGAAGCAGTGGGATGAGGCGTCCGAGAAGAGGCACTGGGGTTGTGCTTGGGTGGAGTGCCAAGACTGAGCATTGGTTCATTTTGTCCACCCAATGATTTAGCAGCTTGCATTTTCTACGCAGCACAAGGCTAAGCATCTTCTTCTTCCAATGTGATTTCTGCCACGAAGAAGCATGCCTAACATAGGAGCAGATCAGGAATACTTTAGTCCAGTTAGAGCAGATGTAACAAGCAATCTCCCGCACCTCCGAAAGCACAACTAGTGCCGCAAGCAAACCCACTGGGGCAAGATCGAAGAAAATATTTCCATATTGTATCTGGTTCGAAGAACTATAGAAAAAATCTTCATGTTCATTCTGGAACGAAGGATGGAAATTCAGAAAACACTGCATCTGTCCATGATGTGGCCATCCCATAAAAGCATACAGCAAAATCACAACTGTTATGAGCAATAGATATAATAAGCTCAAACCCATGGTTAGAAGTGAAATAGATATGCTCAAAATGGGTAGCCAACTGCTTGAATATGAGGTTGGGAGAGATGAATAATAATAATCATGAAGGAAAGAAAGCTCATGTGCAATCATCCCAAGTGATCTTTCATCATCAACATCCTGGAGCAACACGTGTGACAATAAGTTATGGGCCTTGATGAAACCAAACTCAGCAATTGTATGCCTTGTAAATCGACATCTTAACAACTTGAACAATGCAAACGAAAAGCATATATCTTTTAGCTGCTTGGTTGAATACCTCGGAAATATATCATCCTCTAACCTCCAAACTTTATCAGTGGTCACTAAATTGTTGTTGTCTATCCCTGTCCCATCAGCTTGGTTAAATAACCATTTGATACTATAACCATGAGGCTCCTTCTGTACCAATGTTGTGTCCTCTCCCGTAACTATGAGTGGAGGAAGGGAATGCTCACTTGTTAGCTTGGCTTTTAGTTGCTCCATGTATCCAACAATGAAATGAGGATTGCGCCCAAATGCTAATGACCTGCTTGCCCCATACCAAGCATAATATTTGAGAAGTAGCTTGGCAATGAGAAGAGAAAACAATGGAAGAACCGGTAATCCATTTGCAAGATCCATATGCTTTATGGACCATTGTCTCGTTGAATAATATCCCCCTCCTAGGTAGTACACGACAATGTACGAGGTCCATATTGCTTGAACAAGCAGTACAGTGCCAGGAAGGGTAATGTTTCGTCCTTTGTTGTCATCACCAGCAACTATTGTAGTGGTGTTGGCGCCAGCAATCTGAACAAGACTAGCCCATACGAACACAGTGTAAATGTGGCTACGTGTACTGCACCACCCTGGTATTATGTGTGCATCGGAGGAAATAGTGACAACACCTAGATTACTATCGACGGTAGAGACAACATAGGAGAGGATGGGCACGAACAAGGTGGTGGCACCAAGGAAGAGGAAGCTGGTAAGTGGATGGTGACGGTAGCGCTGACCATAGGCACCGATCCCAACAATAACTCCTATCACGATGGTGCTGGCCACCAGCAGAGCGTTCACTCTCATCAACTGCCCATCTATGTGCTTAGAGAAGTCAGTGGTTGCTTGGTCGGAGCAGTTTCCGACGCCCATAATCTGCTTAACACACATATCAAATTCAAACATCAGTACAAGTTGAAGATGTTGACAAACACGCAAAAAGAATACAACCATTCGTCCA
Source organism: Hordeum vulgare subsp. vulgare (assembly GCF_904849725.1). NCBI lineage: Eukaryota > Viridiplantae > Streptophyta > Magnoliopsida > Poales > Poaceae > Hordeum > Hordeum vulgare. The sequence goes on along the minus strand of NC_058522.1, from coordinate 1,102,499 downwards.
ATGATGCTATGCTGCAATGTAAGCATTCAATTGATTCACTGATAGAACAACATTAAGACCAAACTAGCTCATAGATTCTTGTACTAAAGGAAATGATAAGCTTACACAAGGGTGGCAATCGGACTGCTGGAGTACCAGAGTATTGTTTCCTTGAGCGTCGGTTTTCAACCATGCGTGCTACGAGGTCATGGAAATATGTGTGTTATCTATTGCTACTAGCAGTCCATCCTGACATTTGCAAATGCACCATTCTCCTGATATAACTAATATATGCCTTTTTTTTCCTTTTTGTCTTTTTCATTTTTTCCACTTTTCCTTTGTTCCCTTTATTCCTTGGATCTGGATGCTAGACATGTTCTTTATTCCATGGTTCTTTGTAAAAACAAAAGAGCAAAATAGCTTTGGTACGTATCTGTTCGTCTCACTCACACTTTTTCATGTACTCAAGATTACCTTCACCCGGTGGCTTGGACTACATGTTGCTATGCACAGGAGCTCCATAAGATTCAGCCCTTGTTGAAATACGCTGCACATCTTTCTCATTCGCTTACGCTTATAAATAAATGTGTTGGTCGGTTAATGCAATTCAATCAAAACGGCACGGAGTGACCAGCCCCGGATTTTTTGAGCTGAAAACAGCTGAGCATTTAAGCATGCAATTCAACATGGCTAAGGAGATCGGCGCCTAATTTAAGAAGTGAAATTTTTTAGTGTAGCCTCAATTGATATATGAATCCTCCCTGATCTTCCTTTTTCCTCATGCATGTGAAGATAAAATAAAATCGAAATGTACAATAAATAAACTATTTTTCTGCTGTTTCCAGATAAATATGGTTCTAGTTATGATTGTCCAAATGTATACCTTTTTGAGTTAGACCAAGTTTTCACCGTAAATAGAAAAAGGAAAAAAAAGGTTTCACAAATTAATAGAAAATAGACCAAGTTCTCAGAAGAATGCATCAACATGTACAAGATCAAATGAAGAGATTGTGAACATATATTTCATGATTGATCTGAATCTGATGGAACTGATTGGATGTTATAAATTTTGGTAGTTGAATCATATGCACACCGTCTCTCGTTTGTTAGCACATCAAATTCAATTGCGATGATTCCGCGCGCTGGCAAGATGTCCTATCGCTTTATGTCCGGCTGTGTGAGTGTGACTGTCAACTGAGCTAAATTTGTGATACTTCCTCCATTCCACAATGTAGTGCGCATGCGCTTTGCGAGGTCTAAATTTCACCATAAATTTAACCAATGAGACAGATTGCGATGGGAGCAAAAGTTATATTATTGAATTCGTATATGAATGAAGTTTTTGATGGTACAGTTTTTCCTTCCGTTGCAATCATCCACATTGATTAAATCCATTGTTAAACTTAAAACTTAAAAACCGAGGACGCACTATATTATGGAATGGAGGGAGTAGAAGCTTTAGACAGTAGGAGAATCATGTGTTCCAAACTCCAAAGTGTGAACAATACGGTATTTGGCACTTTGGCCTCCCTTTGATCGATGTTGTCTTCGATCCCTGACGTACTCCCTTGTATCTAGTTGCCGGGCTTCATGGAGCCCTTTATTAGAAACGTTCAAAAATCACATTCTGAAGCTTTGAAAAATAAAAAATAAACCATACATTAACATATGGGTGTATACTATATGCATGTAAATTTTGAGGATAAAATACATTGATTCGTAAGATACACAAAAAAATGAAAATCATTGGTTTTATATAGGGAACGGTGCACAGTGCACCATGCTGTTCACTATTTTCAAAATTAGCAATTTTTCATCTTTGTCTAGCTCACGATGTCAATGTATTTTCTCATGAAAATTTGCACCCATGTACAGTATACATTTGCATGGCATTGTGTGCCTTTTTTCAGATTTTTTAAAAACTTCAAAATATCTGGTTGACTTTTTCAATAAGAACAAGCATCGACAAAATGCATTTCTTATCTATTTATTGACTTCTAGAAAATGAAAACCAGTTCAGGCTGGCTTTTGCTTGCTTGTTGAAAAAGTTTTTGATGGTATCTTTTCTGAAAACTGAGCTCATTTATACATAACCGTCCATTTGGACAATATGAACGGGCATTCTCCCTTGATAAAATAAAATAAACAATTAGACCTATATATATGTGATGATGACTAGTGGGTGCGACTTGTCTCACTTATAGCATGATATGGTGCAGCCTCACATCAAGCAATGCCAAAACTCGCGGGGAGGCCACCGCGATGGGATCCCGCGGCTGCAACCTAGATGCAGCTCCCGCGCCGCGCCATCGAAGACGAAGCGGGCGAGCAGGGAGAAGAGCTAACACGGGAAGGGTGAAATACCGTAGAATGATTGTTATGCGGTTTGAGTTCAAAAAAAACACGGGAAGGCTGGAGAGGAGGTAGAAGAAGTCCCGCCGTTGCCACAGGCCGGCTGAAGGCCGCCGTCAACGGCGGCAAGGAGAGGCCTAATCGCCCCCGAGTCGCCCCCGAGTCGCCTACGTGAGACGACGCGAGGGGGGGTGGGGAATCTTCACCACCCTGGTATTACTACCAATATTACATATATTTAACCCAAATGATAATGCCCACACGTGTGACATGTTTCTACTTTGCCCTCATGCCAACTCTTATTTTACCCAAATGATAATATCCATTCTGTTTTGCATGAATCTTCAAGGAATCTGTTGAAATTTCAGTGCAACGTAGGCATCATCGTGTTTGTGGGCGTTTGAGAGTTCGCCCACACGACCCGCATCGTGTGGTAGACAGCTACGATCTGTGGGCAAACCAGTTTCTGTCCACATAGTCACCACCTAGTCCACGCGTGTGTGGGCGAACTGTTTTTCGCCCACACAACGCTCGTCTGTTGCTAGATGGCAACTGTGTTTGTGCGTATGTGGCAACTAGGTAAACTCACATGGCAACTATGATTGATTGCTAGATGACAACTGCAGTTGCGCGTACGTGCCAACCTGATAAACATATGTGGCAACTATGATTAACATACATAACAATTATGGTTGGACCACATGTGACAACTAGTTAAACACATATGAAAACTATCTCCGGATAACTAAAGTGTCATCCCGGAGGTCACTATAGTTAACCAAAACAGAGCGAGTTGTCATGTTTTCTCAACTACATTTGCCACCTCGGATTACTAAAGTTGTCATTCTTGAGGGATAACTAAAGTGTCATCCCGCGGGTAACAAACGTAGTTGCACCACACGCAGGGATGGGAATGAATAATACTTGTTGGGAGTGTGGTCCAAAGTAGTTGCGCCTACACGCGTTTTAGAACCGAACAGGTTCCTCTTTCTTACATGACATGTTTAACAGCCATCGGCTTAGAACATAACCAATATAACTCCAAGACAATCTTCCTTGCCCTTGGCAAACAAAGAGAGAATCGGCTCAAGGGCATATGATGTGACTTGTGATATAGGCCTTCCAACCGCTTTTAACAAGATAATTAAGCTACTGTAATTTAATTTGTGGTAGCTTTAGAAACACCATCTATACTACTAGTAAATATATGTAATCTTGCAACAGACTGTAAATACTAGTAAATATATGTAATCCCGCTAGAGATCCGGTCAGCGGCACAAAGCATGGTGGTGGTCTTCAACATGGCCTTCACCTTCATCATCGCCCATATCTTCATCATGATGCTCTACCACTTCAAGTTCGGCCCCTTCTACTTCTTTGGCGTCTGCGAGCTCCTCATGACCGCCTTCATCTAGTTCTTCCTGCCGGAGACCAAGGGCATCCCCATCGAGGAGATGGGCCGGATCTAGGCCACGCATTGGTACTAGAAGTGCTTCCGTGCTTTGTTGAGGGCAATGGCAGACTCCGAAATGTCCACTTGACGTCATCCAACGCCGTATGACCAACATCGATGGACTGGCTCAGTCCATCATAGTTTTGATGATTGATCTCCTTTGGCTAGATATATATCCCTAGTGTGGTCGTTAGCTAGAGGATGTTTATCATAGAGTTAGTTATTAATTAGTTTGGGGAAAACCTAGTTAATTATGTGGATTAATGTTGATGCGTAGCAGGAATTGAACGACTCGACAAATTAATCTACTACTACTGTGCCGATCCTGGTAAATAATATACCACGACTTTGGTGTTTAGAGATTGAAGAGCGTCCATTTACGACGTACAAATCCATATATATGTAACCAAATGTTGGGAAGCAGTAAGTTATAATTATATGCCCTTAAGCAGCAACACAACACCAATCAAGATCAAATCAAACAATCAGAAATTGTAATGAAGCGAAACACATGACAACAACAGTTCTTTTAGTAGCACACCACACCACACCACACCAATCAAGATGAATCGAAAGAACAAAAAAGTAGTGAATCGAAACACATGACACGGGCAGTTTTTTAGTAGCACATCACACCAGACCACACAGCACCAATCAAGATGAACGACAGAACAGAAAAGTAGTGAATCGAAACACATGACTAGTAGTACTTGTGTACGACTTAAACATCACAACGAGCGTTGTTAGGCGTGGCGGGCTCTGGCCGGCTGATGATCCCGACGTGGGTGAGCAAGGCCCACAGGAGCGTTATCAGCTCCCCGCCCCGCGCAATGGCCTCGGCGTGAGCGTCCGAGGGGGCGGCATAGAGGATCATCTCGGACCAGAAGTCCATGAGGACCTCCCATGCCTCCTCTTCTCCTTTATCCTCCAACAGCTCAATCAGCTTCTTGCCGAGCTCTGCGCCATTCTTATGATCAAAGTAGGCGCAGTAGCGTGACAAGTGTGTGGCGGCGATCTTATGATCAAAGTCAGCCTTCCCCGATCTACTCACTTCCAGGATGCTCGTGGCAATGTGAGCCACCAGCATTGTATTAGCAATACCTTTGACGCCATTGGACTGTGAGAAAGGGTTGTTGTCGGCCTGCAGTTGTAGCCTTGTGCATAGGGATGCCACGCCATTGCTTCGGTTCCTCAGTGGCTTGAGGACGGCAGTCTTCACAGCTGTCGGTACCTTCTTCCGGTCAAGCACAAGGATGAGGCGATGAAGAAGAGCCAGTGGAGTTGTTCTTGGGTTGAGGGTCAATACTGAGCACTGGTTCATTTTGTCCACCCAATGATTTAGCAGCTTGCATTTTCTGCGTAGCACAAGGCCTAGTAACTTGTTCTTCCAAGGTGATTGCTGCCAAGAAGAAGCATGCCTAACATAGTGGCAGATGAGGGATACTTTAGTCCACTTAGAGCAGATGTAAGAAGCAATCTCCCGCAGCTCGGAAAGCACAACTAGTGACGCAAGTAAAAATACGGGTACATCATCCAAGTACCACTTTCCATAATGTTTCCAGGTCAATGTATCACATTCCATGATACATTCAATCTGTGAATCATTCCATGAAGCTTCCCCCGGCATATAAAGAGTTTCATCCAACATATAGAACAAGCTCTAACCCATGCTTAAGAGAGATATAAATATGCTCAAAATGGGCAGCCAACTCCTCGAATATGAGGTTGTGAGAGATGAACAATAATAATCGTGAAGGAAAGAAAGCTCAAGTGTAATCACATCAAATGCTCTTTCATCATCACTATCCTGGAGCAACATGTGTGGCAATAAGTTATAGGCCTTCATGAAACAAGTCTCAACAATTGTATGCCTTGCAAATCGGCATCTTAGCAGCTTGAACAACGCGAATGAAAAGCATAAATCTTTAAACTGTTCCCTTGAAGACCTCGGAAGCATGTCATCCTGCAACTGCCAAACTTTGTCAATGGTCACTAAGCTGTTGTTTTCAATCCTTGCCCCATCAGCTTGGTTGGATAACAATTTGAGACTGTAACCACAAGGCACCCTTTTAAGATTTATCAATCTTATGTCCTCTCCTGCAACTATGAGTGGAGGAAGGGAATGCTCAGTTGTTGGCCCGACATGCTGCTTTTCATCTTTTAGCTGCTCCATGTATCCAACAATGAGATGTGGATTGCGCCCAAATGCTAACGAACTTCTTGCACTGTACCATGCATAATATTTGAGAAGGAGTTTAGCAACGATAAGAGCAAAGGATGGAAGAAGGACCAATACGTCTCCGGGCTCCACATTCTTTAGCGACCATTGTCTCGGTGAATAAAAATCCTTTCCTAGCAAATTAACGGCAAGGTAGGAAGTCCATATTGCTTGAACAAGCAGTACTGTGGCAGGAGGGGTGATGTTGCGACCTTCCTTATCATCACCAGCAACTATTGCAGTGGTGTTGAGGCCAGCAATCTGAATAAGACTAGCCACGAAGACAGAGATGATGTGGTCCTGTGTGTGACAACTCCCTGATATGATGTGTGGACCAGAGAAAATGGCGATGACATCTTGATTACCAATGGTAGAGTTAACATACGAGAGGATGGGCAGGAACAAGGTGTTGCACTGGTGGAAAAACAGGCTTCCGTCCAGCCCCATAAGTCGCGAAGCTGTAGGAACCGCGACTAATGGGACCTTTAGTCGCGGTTCTGGAGGTGAACCGCGACCAAAGGCCTGGGCCCAGGGCGCTCGGTGGCCAGCTGGTGCACGTGAGGGGCTTTAGTCGCGGTTGGCCAGGACAACCGCGACTAAAGGCCTTCGGGCACCTTTAGTCACGGTTTGCCAGGCCAACCGCAACTAAAGCCCCTCCCCTATATATACCCATCCAGCAGCCAACACTTAGCCATTTAGAGCCATTCTCTTCACACTTAGGGTTTAGGTTTGCTTTTGGTTCCTCTTATGCACATAAGGTGTTTGATGAAATGCCCCAAGAGCATGAAACAAACATGACATGAAGTGTTGGAGCCACACTCCTCGATCGCGGTTAGCAACTTGATGAACCTTTGATGTGTCATTGATAAAATATGCATGTGTGTAGTTCATTGTTTAATTTATATTGTTTGTAGCTAGTTAGTTTAACAAATGCATGATGGTTAATTATATATTTTATATTATAATAATGCAGATGAATCGGCAATGGATGTACGTTAACCGACTCTCCGGCGAGTTCACTACGGGTTTGAAAGATTTCCTCGTAGTGGCTAATGCGAACAAGCGGGGGGGTTTTGTTATCTGTCCATGTGTTAACTGTAAGAATCAGAAGGGTTACTCTTCCTCAAGAGATGTTCACATGCATCTGCTTCGGCACGGTTTCATGCCAAGCTATAATTGTTGGACCAAGCATGGAGAAAGAGGGGTTATAATGGAAGAAGATGAAGAAGGGGATGATTTCATCGATGAAAGCTATCTTGCTCATTTCGGTGATACTTTCATGGAGGATGCTGAAGGTGAAGGGGAAGGTGAAGAAGAGGCACGTGATGATCCCGTTGATGATCTTGGTCGGACCATTGCTGATGCACGGAGATGCTGCGAAACTGAAAAGGAGAGGGAGAATTTGGATCGCATGTTAGAGGATCACAGAAAGGCGCTGTACCCCGGATGCGATGATGGTCTGAAAAAGCTGGGCTGCACACTGGATTTGCTGAAATGGAAGGCAGAGGCAGGTGTAGCTGACTCGGCATTTGAAAACTTGCTGAAAATGTTGAAGAATATGTTTCCAAAGGATAACGAGTTGCCCACCAGTACGTACGAAGCAAAGAAGGTTGTCTGCCCTCTAGGTTTAGAGGTTCTGAAGATACATGCATGCATCAACGACTGCATCCTCTACCGCGGTGAATACGAGAATTTGAATGAATGCCCGGTATGCACTGCATTGCGTTATAAGATCAGAGGCGATGACCCTGGTGACGATGTTGAGGGCCAGAAACCCAGGAAGAGGGTTCCCGCCAAGGTGATGTGGTATGCTCCTATAATACCACGGTTGAAACGTCTATTCAGGAACAAAGAGCATGCCAAGTTGTTGCGATGGCACAAAGAGGACCGTTAGTCGGACGGGGAGTTGAGACACACCGCAGATGGAACGCAATGGAGAAAGATCGACAGATGGTTCAAAGATTTTGCAGCTGACGCAAGGAACATAAGATTTGCTCTAAGTACGGATGGCATGAATCCTTTTGGCGAGCAGAGCTCCAGCCATAGCACCTGGCCCGTGACTCTATGCATCTACAACCTTCCTCCTTGGTTGTGCATGAAGCGAAAGTTCATTATGATGCCAGTGCTCATCCAAGGTCCGAAGCAACCCGGCAACGACATCGATGTGTACCTAAGGCCATTAGTTGATGAACTTTTACAGCTGTGGGGTGGTGTCCATGTGTGGGATGAGCACAAACAAGAGGAATTTGACCTACGAGCGTTGCTTTTCATAACCATCAACGATTGGCCTGCTCTTAGTAACCTTTCGGGACTGTCAAATAAGGGATACAATGCATGCACGCACTGCTTACATGAGACTGAAAGTGTACATTTGCCAAATTGTAAGAAGAACGTGTACCTTGGGCATCGTCGATTTCTTTCGAAAATTCATCCAGTAAGAAAGAAAGGCAAGCATTACAACGGCAAGGAAGATCACCGGCCGAAGCCTGCGGAACGCACTGGTGCTGAGGTATTTGATATGGTCAAGGATTTGAAAGTCATCTTTGGAAAGGGTCCTGGCGGACAATCAGTTCCGAAGGGAGCTGACGGGCACGCAGCCATGTGGAAGAAGAAATCTATATTCTGGGAGCTAGAATATTGGAAAGTCCTAGATGTCCGCTCTGCAATCGACGTGATGCACGTTACGAAGAATATTTGCGTGAACCTCCTAAGCTTCTTGGGCGTGTATGGGAAGACAAATGATACAAAGGAAGCACGGCAGGACCAGCAACGTTTGAAAGACCCTGATGACCGGCATCCGGAATGGTTTCAAGGTCGTGCCAGCTACGCTCTGACCAAAGAAGAGAAGGTCATCTTTTTTGAATGCCTGAGCAGTATGAAGGTCCCGTCTGGATTCTCGTCCAATATAAAGGGAATAATAAACATGGCGGAGAAAAAGTTCCAAAACCTGAAGTCTCACGACTGCCACGTGATTATGACGCAATTGCTTCCGATTGCTTTGAGGGGGCTCCTGCCGGAAAATGTTCGAGTAGCCATTGTGAAGCTATGTGCATTCCTCAATGCAATCTCTCAGAAGGTAATCAATCCAGAAGTTCTACCACGGTTACAGAACGATGTGATCCAATGTCTTGTCAGTTTCGAGTTGGTGTTCCCGCCATCCTTCTTCAATATTATGACGCACCTCCTGGTTCACCTAGTCGAAGAGATTTTCGTTCTCGGTCCTGTATTTCTACACAATATGTTCCCCTTCGAGAGGTTCATGGGAGTATTAAAGAAATATGTTCGTAACCGTGCTAGGCCAGAAGGAAGCATCGCCAAGGGCTATGGAAATGAGGAGGTAATTGAGTTTTGTGTTGACTTTGTTCCTGACCTTAAGCCGATTGGTCTTCCTCGATCGCGGCACGAGGGGAGACTAAGTGGAAAAGGCACGATCGGAAGGAAATCAACGATATGTATGGACGGCCATTCTCTGACTGAAGCACACCACACTGTACTGACCAATTCCAGCTTGGTGGCTCCGTACTTTGAGAAACACAAGAATATTTTACGCTCTGACAACCCGGGGAAGCCTGAATCCTGGATTAGGAAGGCCCACATGGAGACTTTCGGCAGTTGGTTGAGAAAACATTTAATGAATGACAATGATGTTGTAGATCAGCTGTACATGTTGGCCAAGACACCATCTTCGACTATAACGACTTTCCAAGGGTACGAGATAAATGGGAATACATTTTACACGATCGCCCAAGATAAAAAGAGCACCAACCAAAACAGTGGTGTCCGCTTTGATGCAGCAACCGAGAATGGGCAAGAGGTCACATATTATGGTTACATAGAGGAGATATGGGAACTTGACTATGGACCCTCCTTTAAGGTCCCTTTGTTCCGGTGCAAATGGTTCAAGCTAACAGGAGGTGGGGTAAAGGTGGACCAGCAATACGGAATGACAATGGTGGATTTCAACAATCTTGGTTACCTTGACGAACCATTCGTCCTAGCGAAAGATGTCGCTCAGGTTTTCTATGTGAAGGACATGAGTAGCAAACCGAGGAAACGGAAAGATAAGAAAACGATCAGTACATCATGCGATGATCCAAAGCGCCACATTGTTCTTTCAGGGAAAAGAAACATCGTGGGAGTGGAGGACAAGACAGACATGTCAGAAGATTATAATATGTTTGCTGAAATTCCGCCCTTCAAAGTGAACACCGACCCAAGCATTAAGTTAAATGATGAGGATGCTCCATGGATACGGCACAATCGTAAGCAAGCAGGGACACAAGGGAAGAAATGATGTGTAATAATTTATTGTACCAAACTTTGTTGAATGGATCATGTGAATTATATTACCCGTGATGTGTTTGGTGTCCATTTTCGAATGATTCGAGATACCACTGATGATACATGAAATTTGGAGTGATTTAGTCATACTCCTTCCTAGGCGTATAATATGCATACTCGTAGTCTTCATAGCCGCCGTCGTCGTTGTAGTGGTAGTCGTCGCCTTCTAAGTTGCCGCCGTCGTCGTCGCTGCTGTCGTCGCTGTCGTCGGGCGGCGCTCGTGGCTCGAACTGAGGGTAGCGCAGGCGGGGGATATCGCCGGCCGTGATGTAGTCCATGACGCTCTGCAGAGTCCGGCCGTACCACCATAGCCGACGGCCGGCCTCGTGGAAGTTCCCAGGAGGCAGACCGTCCTCCTCATACCTGGCGAGCGCCCTCTCACGCCGATTGATGAAGAAGGCGTCCCAAGTATGCTGGTTATCGGGATGCCAGCGGGGATTCATCCGCTGCTCCGGCGTGAGGTCGAGGTAGTAGTGGTTCGTGATGGCCGCCCGGCGCGCAGTACCCTGAGGGACGGGAGGGACCGGCACGCCGCCGGCGCTTAGGCTCCAGCCGGTGGGGACGCGGTAGCCCGGTGGACAAGGGTAGTTCGAGGCGCAAAGCTCCTCCACCTGCTGGTAGGTTAGAGTGGGTGCGGTGGAAGCCATGAGAGAGTGATGAGAGATTGTAGAGATGTGATAATGCTGGCCAAGCCGGGCTACATATATGTAGTGAGAAATGGCGGGAAAAATGGGAGCGGGAAGACAGGAGGCGGGAAGACAGGAGGCGGGAAGAAAGTGGCGGGAAGAAAGAGGCGGGAAGACAGGGAAGAAATGGCGGGAAGAAGAGGAATCCAGAGCTGGTCATCTAACCTTTAGTCCCGGCTGGTTGGTGCAACCGGGACTAAAGGCCAGACCAACCGCGACTAAAGGTCGTTGCGCGCGGGGAACGCAAAAACGACCTCTCAGCGGGCGGATAGGAGAAGAAAGGGGCGGCGCGCTCACGGCTCGGGCGAGAGGCCTCTCAGCGGGGCATCACAGCCACCGCACCAGGCAGGCGTGAGCAAGATGGGTCGAGGCCGAAGGCCGGCCCAGGCCGGGGGGGAGAGAGGCTGTGGCCAATGTTCCCTTTAAATGGATTCTCTTTTTTCTGTCCCGTTTTAGGCAGATTCAATGTATTGTCTCTATGCATATTTTTCCTACGAAAATATGCTTAGAAAACAGAAAATAAAATGTTTGAAGTTTCTATAAAAGCAATGATGATTTTTCTGAAAAGAAAAAGATAAAAGGTTCTGAAAATAAAAGAAGATTTGGGGGGGGGGCCTTTAGTCGCGGTTGGTCTGGCAAACCGCGACTAAAGGTTACCCTTTAGTCGCGGGTCGCCTCCCCAACCGCGACTAAAGGGGGGGGGGGCGCGGGAACGCAAAAAACCCGCCAAAAACCCTTTAGTCGCGGTTGGGGAGGCGACCCGCGACTAAAGGGTACCTTTAGTCGCGGGTCTCGTCCCCAACCGCGACTAAAGGGGGGGGGCTATAAATACAAGTGCGGGTCGCCTCCCCTGCCGCCGTCTTCTCCATCTCTCTCGTCTTCTCCGATTCTCTGCCGCGCGCGCCGAAGGCCTGCCGCCGCCGTCGCCCTCGCCCTCGTCGACGCCGCCCGCCGTCGCCCTCGCCGTCGTCGCCGCCCGCCGTCGCCCTCGCCCGCGACTAAAGGGTTCACCCCTATCCTTTCATCTTTCCCGCGCCGCGCCCGCCTTCCTCGCTTCCTGTCGCCGCCTTCCTCGCTTCCTCCGCTCGAAGCATTGCGCTCGTCGCTGCGCTCATAGCCGCCCTCGTCCCCGCGCCCATCGATGCCGACAGGGCTCGCAGAAAAAGAACGTCTTGGAAGAACGTCTTGGAAGAACGTCTTGGAAGAACGTCTTGGAAGAAAAAGAACGTCTTGGAAGAACGTCTTGGAAGAACGTCTTGGAAGAAAAAGAACGTCTTGGAAGAACGTCTTGGAAGAAAAAGAACGTCTTGGAAGAACGTCTTGGAAGAAAAAGAACGTCTTGGAAGAACGTCTTGGAAGAAAAAGAACAGAGACTATCTATTTAAAAGTTTCATCGAATATAAAAAGTTTCATCGAATATGAAAAAGAACAGAGACTATCAAATATGAAAAAGTTTCATCGAATATAAAAAGATCATCGAGTTAAAAAATCATCAATTTAAATAATTAATCAATCTAAATTGAAAAAAATTAGCGAATTTGGAAAAGTTCACCATTTTTGGTTGAGTTTAAGACTATCTATTTTGGTTGAGTTATTGCAGGACATGATTTTGGGAATGTATCAATTATCTTTTAGATTATTTCAAGTTACTTTATTTGTGTAGTTTAAATTATGTGTGGGATCAATTGTGAGTATCAAAAAATCAACAGAAAACCAAGAAGAGAGGGAGTCATGGGACGAAAAAACAAAGGGAGTAGGAGAGGCAACGGAACCAACTCCTCTTTTAATAATGAGATACTTACATAATATTTACTCCCTCCGTTTTTAAATAATTATAGTCAAAAAAAGATAGTCTAGTTTTTTTAACTACAATTATTTAGGAACAAAGAAAGTATTTTCTCGATGCACCTGCACAGTCCCGGGTCTCATACTCGTGTGGTTAGTACACACGGCAGTGATGAGAAAAAAAGTATGGTCCCGGGTCTCCCTCTCCGTGACGCCGTCGTCTGCCGCCCCGTCTCGCGCTCTACCGCGACACCCTCTCCCACCCCTTCCTCGCCCCCTCCTTTTGCCACCGCCCTTTCGCCACCGCCACCGCCACCGCCCCCCTTCTTCACTTAATTAATTTGTTTTTACTACGTGTTTTCAGGACTGACATAATGGCGGACGATAGAGCTGACCCGATTATGGACAACTATGATCCGGACGGTGAAGCACATATGTTCGGCATCATAAACGGCGATATTCTATATGTGCCGACCGGAGAAGAAGAAGATGATATCTCTTCTTATCTGAACCTTGACGGTGAAGATGAAGGGCGCCGTCAGCAAGATGATGCCGAACAAACGTCGATAAACGACGATCTTCAAATGGAAGTAGCAACCACCTCCGGCGCCGAGGTATATATATACATTGAGCCTCTGGTGATACAAACTAACTGATTTGAATAAATATGTGTGTACTAACGCGCGCGACTCTCTTTCTTATTTTAGCCCTCGGCCGGATCGTCGAAACAATCGAGTACGTCGTCAAAGCGTGGCGCAACCAAGACGATGAAACAAGGAGAAACATGCACCATCGAGGTTGTCGACAGTGCAACCGGCAGGCCGCTGGAGCCCCGCAAGAACGCCACCAAGTTTGTCAGCCAATGCGGAGCCGTTGTTAGAGACAACGTCTCGATCACCGTCCAGGAGTGGAATGAGCCAAAGAAGGCACGAATTGCTGCAGGTTTCACTTTTGTCGATAAGAGAACAAAAAAAGATTGCTTCAAGAAGCTTATGGAACATTTCGTTCTACCTCCGGAATACAACAAATTCGATGAGGAGGGTAACAAGATTGAGGAAAACAAGGAGAGGAGGAGGCTAGTCAAACAGTTCGCTCTTCATAAGATGGCCGACGCATTCCGGAAATTCAAGCAAAATCTAGCCCATGACTTTGTCAAGCAGAACAAGACTCCGGATTTCAAAGGACAATATGAGAAACTGAAACATGATTGGCCAGAATTTGTGAAGCAAAAGAAATCGGAGCAGTTCATTCAAATATCGAAAAAAATAAGGAAAATGCGGCTAAGAAGGAGTACAATCATATTATGGGGCCAGGAGGGTATCGCATTTTGTTGCCTAGGTTGGAGAAGATGGAGAACGAGCTGAGGGCGCGAGGAATCCGTCCAGGTACGGAGGGATGGGACCCAAGGGCCAAAAGCTGGTGGTACGGGCATGGGGGAACGCTGAACCCGGAGACAGGGGAGTGTGTTTACCGGGGCAAATTAATTAAACCCACCCAAGCCCTTATTGACGCAATGAGGGATGCTCAAGAGGGGAAGATCAAGTTCAACAGAGAGAACGACGCGCTGACAAAAGCCCTCGGGAATCCTGAACACGGAGGACGTGTACAAGGCATGGGGCACATTCCGTGGAAAATAGGGTTCCCCCAGAACGATGACCCGTACGGTTACAGAAGCCGTAAGAGAAAGATGGATCGGGAAGCAGATGTTGTGGCGCGGTTGGCATCGGAAATGGATGTGATGAAGAAAACCATGAGTGTACTAGTAGCCGAAAGAGATGCAGCTCGGGTGCAGCATGAAGATCATCCAGCGGATCTCGGAAGCCAGCAGCGGAGAAGCAGCGTGGCTTCCACGGAGGCCCCACCGGCTGGTGCAGATGCACCGACGATCGAAATTAATGCACCGGAGCCTCTGGTGGTCGAAATTACTGCACCGGAGCCTCTGGTGGTCGAAATTACTGCACCGGAGCCTCCTCGCTACCCCGTGGACGATATAAAGGAGATGAAAGAATGTCATCTGTATTATCCTATCGGGAACATGTCCATGAAGGTAGCCATCGGCAGTGCTTTACCATGTTTACCTGGAGCACTCCACCACAACAACCCCATTCAAGATGGCTATGCTCGTGTCACGGTGGAGGACATAGTCCAAGGGTTTGAGGACCTGGAGATTGACATTGCTACACCTGAAGGGGAGAAAAGACTTGGAGATGTCAAGCGCCATTTCATTCTATGGCAAAAGAAGTTTATCAAGTTTCCAGGCGAGGCGCCAAGGACAACAAGTCCACCCCCCTACGGTGGTGGTGGTGGCGGTGGCGGTGGTGGTGGTGGTGGTGGTGGTGGCGGTTCACCTACACCTCCGTCACGTCAGCCGACGCCCCCCAGTCCACAACGTCCGGCGGGTGATCAGACGCCGCCCCCCAGTCCTCGTCCGGCGGGTGATCAGACGCCGCCCCCCAATCCACCTCCGGCAAAGAAGCAGAAGCAGAAGCAGTCCTGGATTATTAACCCGGACCCTTATGTACCTAAGACCACAAAGGTACCGGAGCCATCACTGAAGCCTCTCCCCACAAGGCCTTGGGAACGTAGTGCCGAGGAAGTCGACGCGGCCGCGGCTGCTGATTTGGAGAAATGGAAGGCGGACTGCAAGAAGAAAAGAGAGCCCGAGCCCAAGCCAGTATTTTCTGATGAGCAAAAGAAGTGGGCTAAGTCATTTTTGAGCACACCGTCCCAAGCCGCGAAGAATCTGCCTGACGACTATGCACGTGAACTTCGCAGGCAGGCACTCATGTTCAAGGAGAACAAAGAGCGGGAGAAGGCCGAAAGTAAAAAAAGCGGGAAACAAGTTGCCCAGCTCGGGGAACAAAGTAAACAATCGATTGCCCCGCTTATAGTGGAAGCCGCCGGTCCGGATGCCCCCGAGATCATACAAGCTGCGGCAGCATAGGGATTGACTGCAACGAGTGCCAGAGAACAAGCGGCCAACTTAGGTATTACTCTTCGTGAACTGTTAGGCCTTGATGAGGCGCCAGTGAAGGAGGTAGTAATTACATATGTCAAGAATGGGCCTCTCGTCGAGCCTGCGCAGGAAAAGGATCTACCTCCACAAATGAAAGGTCTGCTGAAATGGTACAAGGGTTACATAAAAAATAAAAACGCCAAAGATTATATTTATGCGGAAGTTAGACATGAGCATCACTTCAAACATTACTATGTACAAATTGAACTGAGTGAATTGTTCCAGCTTTTCAATCTGCGCGATCTCGACAAATCTATCATCAGTTGCTACGTTCTGTAAGTGTTTTATTTCTACCCCATCTCGTTCATATTGCCTGCACTATATATATGTCCTAACTATATTGTTGTGTCCGCTATTATACATGCAGAATGAAGATTAAGGAATGCAGAGTAAGGAACATCCATGATGTTGGGTTCATTGACCCACACATCGTTAATGGACATGTGTTGGAGCATCACCCCGCCGACATGGAGGCAGACCTGTGGCAGTTTCTTACAAAGCAGGAACTCAAAAGTGATATTCTATTTCCTTACCATTTTGGGTGAGTGTTTCTGTCTTGAGCACATTCTCTTTTGTTTACTCCATGCATGGTATGTGGCCGGCTAATCGATGAGTTATGCATGACGTACTGTGCATGTATCGTGTCCGCAGGTTCCACTGGATTCTGCTAGTAATTAAAGTTAACACCTCAGAATGTCTCGTCCACGACTCTCTGAATATGGATCCAAAGCTTTGGGGCGGCATGAGAAGAATGCTGCAGAAGTAATTATTTTCATTCATTTGCGCTCTATATCGATCGGCCTATTTCGTTCATTTCCTAATATCAAGTAACTAATAACTCTCTTGTTCATTTAATTTTCTTTGCCTCGTAGGGTTTGGAGACGGTTCGTAGATACAAAGGTCGGTGAATTCAAAAAAGAGCTAGAATTCAAAAGGTCAAAGCCTAAGAATGCTGGGGATATTCAGCCAGCGGGGACCAATCTATGTGGATACTATGTCTGTGAGATGATCCGGAGATACACCTCTGAGCGGGTTCCGAGTGATACCAATGCGGGGAGGAATAACCTCCGGATGATGCTTAGTCCAGAAGCTCGCTTCCGACCACTTCAAGAGGAACTAGCTGGATGGTTCAGCAGGGAAGTCCTCCATCCTAAAGGAGAACACCATTACGAGGACGTAGAACTTTATATGCATTAAATTATGTATGGAAACTTGTTCAAAATTGTATATGGTCATCCGATGATATTGAATATATATTGTATATTCCTCTTGAATTCTTTTTGGTTCTAATTTCAAATTTGTTTGAAATTGTACATTCATATGCATGTATGTAGTACCGTAGAATATATGAAATTCCTTCAAAATTAAAATAAAGCACAAAAGAAATAAAACAATACAAATTAAAAAGAAAACAGGTTTAGGGGGGGGGGGGGCGCGCGCGCTAAAACCCTAAACCTGTGGCGGCCTTTAGTCGCGGTTGGCCAGAAGAACCGCGACTAAAGGTCCTCCGCCCCGACGGCCGCCTGGCGCCCACGTGGACGGGCCTTTAGTCGCGGTTCTTAAGAAACCGCGACTAAAGGTGGGGGGCTTTAGTCGCGCTTAGTTGGTCGCGGTTGCGCAACCGCGACTAATGGCAGTTGCGAACCGCGACCAAAGGCCTTTTTTCCACCAGTGTTGGCACCAACGAAGAGGAAGCCGGTCAGGGGATGGTGACGGAAGCGCTGACCATAGGCACCGATCCCGACCATAACTCCTATCACGATGGTGCTCGCCACCAGAAGAGCATTCACTCGCACCAATTGCCCATCTATGTGATTAGAGAAGTCACGGATTGCTTCATCAGAGCAGTTTCCGGTGCCCATGATCTGCTTAACACACATGCCAAATCCAACGTCAACACATATTGAATTTGTTGATAAATAATTAAATATGCATGCAAAAAATAATATGTACAGTGCTACGTATGATACTAGTATACTGCAATCATACGTATTTAAATTAATAATCAACCACCAATACGAGAACAATCAGCTCATACTAAATTGCTGTACTAGCAGCTCAAACAAAAAAAAATAGATTGGTTGTTGTGCTAACAAGATTAGATTTAGGAGTAAAGGAAATTACCTCACACAAGGGTAGCAATCGGACTGCTGGAGACGTCAATCCGGACTGCTGGAGTACAAGCATGCGTGCTACTAAGTGGTCATGGAGACATTTGCTGATGCAGCCTTACCATGCCAGACGTAATTAATAAATCATGTGATTTTCCCTCTTTCATGTCTTCCACTACGTACTTTGTTATTAGGCAGGTTCTTTATTCCTTTGTTCTTTGCTGAAAAGGAAAGCTCTTGTACAATATACACTCTTTTGTCTCATATACACATCTAATGTAGTAGCTGATTCAGTGCTGTATAAACGTCGGTGCTCGATCTCTCCGGCTCATATTAATTCTCTAGGAGCAAGAACGAACTTATATTAGACAAGTTTCACCTATGAGCAAGAACGATTGCTTCGAAGCAAGGGGAGTACATGTCTATTTCACGATCGGATTTGAACCACCCACTATACATTTACAGCATGTTTTTTCATTTATGTTGTCCCTCCTAGCTGGTGTAAATCAACTTTGCATTTGAAGTTACATAGTATCTGTGATGTGATGTGAGCATCTTTAAAAGGAATTCCAGATTCCTGACGTACGGCTTGTAGGGCTGGTTAGCGCATGTGTCTCCTCCTTTGCCTACCTAGCCTGGATCAGGTGGCGTCCTGTGCATTGTTAGTGTAAAAATGGAACCCCCTGCTACAGATCATCGGAGACAAGAAAGGAGAGAGGAAGAGACAACACACAAGATTTCCCGGTGCACGAACACCTTGTCGCCCGAACGGCTATTTGTGTATTCCGGCGAGCTCGTACTCACCCCCACTTGTTACAATGTCCAACACTAGGATTTTATACCACGCACACGAAGGACATGCTCTCCGCGCTCCTGCCTGCTCGCGCCCACGACCTAGCACGCTCTGGCGGCGTCCTCGCGCGCCGCCTGCAACGCCCACGACGCACCGAACCCTCCCGATCGCTACGCTCCCCTAGACGTAGTATCTAACAGACACGCACGCACACGGCGCCACCCTACCCTGGCGGCCCGCGCACACTGTGCACGCACACACGCACGCCACTGCCGCGGACCCGACGCATCAGACGCACCTGGTGGGCGCCCACACACGCACGAGGCGCGCTAGCTCGCCGCCGCGGCTTATTCCAACGCAACACTCACCCCCTAAGCCGTGGCTTAGAGTAGCGTGGCGTTCTCGACGTCGACGTCTCCCATCAACGCATGTTCCTCCGCCGTCGGCCCCTTCCTCCGATGAGAATCCTTCTTGAAATGACCCCGCTCGTCGTAGTGGTAGTAGCGCCCGCGTCGGTTCTACCGGACGCTTGACGCCACGCTCTTGCCGTCGTCGTCGTCGTCCCGCACACTGCCTCGCCGGCGCTCCCGCGCACAGCCACCGCTCCGCGGTGAGCATCAGCTGCTCCACGCCATGGTCGGCACCGTCCTGCCCGCGCCGACGCAGCCGCTCGTCGAAGGCTTTCAAGCGACCAAGGGCGTCCTCGAACACCATGGGCGAGACATCGCAGAATTGCTCGATTCCGGCCACCGCCACGTACATGCGATCCGGCACGGCGTTGAGCAATTTGTTTACCATCGCGGCGTCGTCCAGGGTCGATCCGAGCCCCGCGTAACGCGCCGCCATCCCGCTGATCTTCCCCGCAAATGCGTCCAGGGACTCGCCGTCGTCCATGCGCAGCCGCTCGAAGTCGCCTCGGAGCGTGGCCAGCCGCTCCACCCGCACGCGATCGGCTCCGACTAACCGCACCTTGAGAGAGT
Organism: Hordeum vulgare subsp. vulgare; assembly: GCF_904849725.1. Classification (NCBI taxonomy): domain Eukaryota; kingdom Viridiplantae; phylum Streptophyta; class Magnoliopsida; order Poales; family Poaceae; genus Hordeum; species Hordeum vulgare. The sequence continues at coordinate 1,082,785 of NC_058522.1, read as the reverse complement.
CCCATACCTCCCTCGCGTTCGCTGCAAACTGCATCAGCAAGTCTTCCGGCAGTGCCGTGAGCAACATCGCCCGCGCCGTCTTGCACTTCCTGGTGTCCACTGCTGCTCCATCCGCCTGCTGCACCACGCCACACAGCCCCCCGACATCAAGGATAGCCTCCACCTTGATTGACCAGGAGGTGTAGCCCGTTGGTACCAGCGGCAGGAGATGCATCGAACCCGACGCACCGCCGCCCCGCCGCCCCCGTACGGGACTATCGACATGGCCGCCGGCGCGTGATGTGACCTCGCTCTGATACGAGATGTTAGTGCAAAAATGGAACCCCCTACCGCCGGCGATCACCGGAGACAAGAAGGCAGAGAGGAAGAGACAACACACAAGTTTTCCCGGTGCACGAACATCTTGCCTCCGAACGGCTACCTGTGTATTCCGGCGAGCTCGTACTCCACCCCCACCTGTTACAATGTCCAACACTAGGGTTTTATACCCAGGCACACGACGGACATGCTCTCCGCACTCCTGCCTGCTCGCGCCCACGACCTAGCACGCTCTGGCCGCGTCCTCCGCGCGCGCCCGCAACTCCCGCGACGCACCGAACCCTCCCGGTCGCTACGCTCCCCTAGACCTAGTCTGTAACAGACACGCACGCACACGGCGCCACCCTACCCTGGCGGCCCGCGCACACCACGCACGCACACACAGGCATGCCACTTCCGCGGACCCGACAAACCAGACATACCCGGTGCGCGCCCACACACGCACGAGGCGCGCTAGCTCGCCGCCGCGGCTTATTCCAACGCAACATGCATATGCAAGATAGGAAATAGCTTTGCTTTAGACAGTATGAGAATCATGCATGTGTTTCCAAGTGTGTACAATACAATACGGTCTTGCCATTGGCACTTTGGCCGCTCTTTGATTCGATGCTCTTTGGCGATTAATTAAGCTCGGAATCTCCTTTTGATATAGCTTCTGTGTTGCTCCATCTCTTTTATATATTTCGGCCTTACTTCTCACTTTACGTATCCATTGGAATCTCATATATGTTGTGGTCTTTCCGTAGCTCTAGTACGTCACTGATATATCTTGGTTAATTCGGTTAAACATTGGGGTTTTAGGTATATGCAAAAAACAAAAGTGGAACTTCAAAACAGTCGGGAAATTTCATGCCGAAAGTCATAAACCATAAAAAAAATATAAAATTCGTTTGGTTTCGTTTTTTTTGTTCAATTTTAAAATGCACAGAGTGAGATCAGACCGTACTGTTCAACATTGGGTGGGAACAATGGTGTTGGGTATGTGAAAAGTATATGAATCGTCCCTACCCCCATACATGGGAGCGACGATGTTATATATTGATCAGGAGAGCCAACTCTCGGTAGGTTACACAGATCGATCTACTTGAGACCGTTGGAGATACTACAGGAGGGAGATCGAGATAAACAAGATAACAACTAGTTTAAACTACCTCCTGAATACAACCCTTGTCTTGCAAGGCAAGCCTTCGGGTATAACTATCTAGAGATAAGACTCTAGAGATAAGATGTGTTTCAACACCCTCCCATAATCAAAACTTTCCTAAGTTGAGATTACGTTTAAACACTTCAAATAACTTTGTAGAAAAGCCTTTGTAAACCCATCGGTGACTTGATCGCCGATTATTTGCTTGCAACTCTCTCTCTCACAAAATGATAGTCGATCTCTATATGCTTAGTCCTAACATGAAAAACAGGATTTGCTAACACATAAGTGGCACCAAGATTGTCACACCAAAGACATGGAGTTTGTGTGCGGTGCTGGCAGTCCCCGGCAATGACACCAGAAAAGAACTGCTTCCAGTTGCTCAACAATTAGCAATTGTCTTGCAATGGCCCACCAGCGTGTGGGATCGCGGCAGTTTTCGAGGGTAGAGTATTCAACCCAATTTGTTGGTTCGACACGATGGGAGTGAAAGGATATTCTTCAGTATTAGCAGTTGAGGTGTCAGCTCAACCACACCTGAAAGATTAGTATCTGCAAGCAGGATATAAGCAGCAAAGATAGTATGATAGCAACGGTGCCAGAAACGATCTGTTGACAAGGCAGACTATTCCTAACTGAAGTATCAATGGCGCCAGAAAAGTATTGTAGCAGGTAGCAGCAGTGTAATGAGTAACAGCAGTGGCAAGGAGCAACAGTAGTGACAGCAGTAGCAAGTAGCAGCAGTAGCGACTAACAGCAGTAGCAAGAAGCAACAGTAGTGGCAGCAGCAGCAGGACAAAGCAAGTAACAGTGGCAGTGGGACAAACTCGTAGGCAATGGATCGGTGATTTGCTGGATGACATTCATCATGCAACAGTTATAACACGGAGAGATATGTGGCTAGCTCCCGTTCGTCGATGTGATGTAGGCATGCATTCCGTGTGTAGTCATACGTGCTTAGGGAAAAGAACTTGCATGACATTTATTGTCCATCCCTCCCGTGGCAGCGGGGTCCAAAGGGATACTACGGGATAACACATTAAGGTTCTCCTTTTAATAAAGAACCGGACCAACGCATTAGCACTTGGTGAACACATGAACTCCTCAAACTATGGTCATCACCGGGAGTGGTTCCGTTATTGTCACTCCGGGGTTGCCGGTTCATAACACATAGTAGGTAACTACAACTTGCAAGATCGGATCTAAAACACACATATATTGGTGACAACATAATAATTTCAGATCTGAAATCATGGCACTCGGGCCCTAGTGACAAGCATTAAGCATGGCAAAGTAGTAGCAACATCAATCTCAGAACATAGTGGATACTAGGGATCAATCCCCGTCAAAACTAACTCGATTACATGATAGATCTCATCCTACTCATCACCACCCAGCGAGCCTACGAATAGATTACTCACGAACGATGAAGAGCTTCATGGAATTGGAGAGGGAAGAAGGTTGATGATGACGATGGCCACGATCTCCTTGATCTGGAGCCCAAAACGGACTCCAGATCTGCCCTCCAGGGCAAGAACGGGATGTGGCGGCGCCTCTGGATCGTAAAACGCGATGAAATCTTCTCTCTTGATTTTTTCCGGGACGAAATGGAATAAATAGCGCTGGAATTGGGGGCGGCAGAGCCACGTGGGCCACACAAGCCTGGTCGCCGCGGCCAGGGGGAGGCCGCGGCCACAGGGCTTGTGGCCCACTGGCCCGTACCCTCTGGTGGATCTTTGTTGGGGAACGTCGCATGGGAAACATTCGTCATTCCCGGTACATTCCCGGTAACTCTAAAATCTTCCGGTAATCAAATGAGGTCATCCTATATATCAATCTTCGTTTCCGGACCATTCCGGAAACCCTCGTGACGTCCGTGATCTCATCCGGGACTCCGAACAACATTCGGTAACCAACATATAACTCAAATACGCATAAAATAACGTCGAACCTTAAGTGTGCAGACCCTGCGGGTTCAAGAACTATGTAGACTTGAGCCGAGAGACTCCTCGGTCAATATCCAATAGCGGGACCTGGATGCCCATATTGGATCCTACATATTCTACGAAGATCTTATCGTTTGAACCTCAGTGCCAAGGATTCATATAATCCCGTATGTCATTCCCTTTGTCCTTCGGTATGTTACTTGCCCGAGATTCGATCGTCAGTATCCGCATACCTATTTCAATCTCGTTTACCGGCAAGTCTCTTTACTCGTTCCGTAATACAAGATCCCGTAACTTACACTAAGTCACATTGCTTGCAAGGCTTGTGTGTGATGTTGTATTACCGAGTGGGCCCCGAGATACCTCTCCGTCACACGGAGTGACAAATCCCAGTCTCGATCCATACTAACTCAACGAACACCTTCGGAGATACCTGTAGAGCATCTTTATAGTCACCCAGTTACGTTGCGACGTTTGATACACACAAAGCATTCCTCCGGTGTTCGTGAGTTATATTATCTCATGGTCATAGGAACAAATACTTGACACGCAGAAAACAGTAGCAACAAAATGACACGATCAACATGCTACGTCTATTAGTTTGGGTCTAGTCCATCACATGATTCTCCTAATGATGTGATCCCGTTATCAAGTGACAACACTTGCCTATGGCCAGGAAACCTTGACCATCTTTGATCAACGAGCTAGTCAACTAGAGGCTTACTAGGGACAGTGTTTTGTCTACGTATCCACACAAGTATTGTGTTTCCAATCAATAGAATTATAGCATGGATAATAAACCATTATCATGAACTAAGAAATATAATAATAACTAATTTATTATTGTCTCTAGGGCATATTTCCAACAATCTTTGCGCAGGTATTTTTCATATTTTCTAGAAATATTCTCCGTAAATTTTCAAGACGTTCCGAGAACTTTCATTTCTGCACAAAAACAACACCATGACAATTCTGCTGAAAACAACGTTAGTCCGGGTTAGTTCCATTCAAATCATGCAAATTAGAGTCCAAAACAAGGGCAAAAGAGTTTGGAAAAGTAGATACGATGGAGACGTATCAACTCCCCCAAGCTTAAAACCTTGCTTGTCCTCAAGCAACTCAGTTGACAAACTGAAAGAGAAAGAAAAACTTTGACAAACTCTGTTTGATCTTGTTGTTGCAACTATGTCTAACTCATAACCAGAATTTCAGCAAGATCACAAGTTAACCACATAAGCAAGTGACACAAAGGTCTCACGGTAAACTAATATCAATGGCATAAACAGCTAGCGAGCAAATAATAATGAGTTTCAGATACCAACAATTCAATAAAACAAGCATGAAGCAATATGAATAGGTGGTACCTCGCTAGCTCTTTCTGAGACCGCAAAACATAAATGCAGAGCACTTTCAAATATCAAGGGCTGACTAAACATTGTAATTCATAGCAACGAAGATCCAGTCATAGTCATACTCAATATCAATCAAAAGCAAGGCATAGAAATGACAGAGGTGCTCTCTAATTGGTGCTTATATAAGAAGAGGATGACTCAACAAGAAAATAAATAGACAGGCCCTTCGCAGAGGGAAGCATTGATTTGCAGAGGTGCCAGAGCTCAAGCTTTGAAAACAGAGATAATAATTTTTGGGTGGCACTACAGGAATCAGCTTCTTTGCCGTCTGCCATCACAGACGGCAAAGACAAAATCCTGGACGGCAAAGACAAAACAGCAGACGACAAAGATTCTCACGGCCGGCAAAATTTCTGCGTCAGCCTACGACGGCATAGGACCTTCTTTGCCGTCTGCCCCCCCCCCCCAAAGCGGACGACAAAGCCGTCTGCCTCTTCCTTTATCTTTGCCGTCTGCCTCCCCCTTTATCTTTGCCGTCTGCCTCCTCCTCCCCCCCCCCCTCCACTCTTTGTCGTATTCCTTCCCCTCCATCTTTGTCGTCTGCCTACTCCTCCCCTCCCCCCTCCACTCTTTGTCGTCTGCCTCTCCCCCCTCCACTCTTTGCCGTCTGCCTCTCCACCCCTCCACTCTTTGCCGTCTGCCTCCTCCCCCCCCTCTGCGCCCTCTTCTTTGCCGTCTGCCCACCCTGGAGGCTGACGGCAAAGATCCTATATACACACCCCAGGATGCACATCTGGGTGCCATGTGGCAACTTTGCCATCTGCAAGCTGATGGCACAAGTCTTTGCCATCAGCTGGCAGACGGCAAAGAGCCCATATAGTACCTGTTTTTTTTGTTTTATATTATTTCACAGCACATATATATATATATATATTTGGCAACACATTTATATAATTCACCACACATATATGATATATAGTTCACCACACATATACTTGCCAACACATATATATAATTCACCACACATATATGATATACATATAAATCAATGTACATCCCCATATATCGGAAGAACCAACATACAAAGTATTGCACTGTTTATCCATATATACATATACATATAGTTCGACATTGTTCATCAACTCAAATAAAAACAAGATAATATACATATAAAGTTCATCCATCGACATTGTTCAACTCCATGAATGCCAGCTTCCATGCATGTAGTATATCCAATCTGCAAAAATGTGAATAAGAAAGTCAGAAGAAGAACAAAATATGATGTATTTCAGCTAATTATGTCATTTTTAGCGGGAAAACAAGCTAAGAATATAATATTCATGAGCTAACCAAGGTTCTTATGCCATTTTTAGCTTATTATGGCATTTTGGAGCTAAATGGGTTAATTAAAGCAAGGATAATATGAAAGAGGAGAAGAAAGAGGAGGAGGAGGAGAAGAAGAAGAAATCAAGCAGAAGGAGGAGAAGGAGGAGGAGGAGAAGGACAAGAAGGTCCTTGGCCTTCTCCTCCTCCTCCTCCTCCTATCCTTCTTCTCTTCTTCTTCTTCTTCTTCTTCTTCTTGTTTCTTTTCATTTTGCCTATTTCTTCTCCTCTTCTCCTCTTGTTGGAGCTAAATTACCTAATGTCTTCCCATCTATGTCGAACAATGTACCAAAAATAGCCTCTCCGATATTCTTTTCAGTGTGCATCATGTCGATATTGTGTGGAAGAAGGAGGTGTTTAAAGTAAGGCAGATCCCAGAAGCATGGCTTGTGAGTCCAGGCGTGTTTTGAATTATACCCCTTGAAATACCCTGGACGCTCTGGATCAGGCTCGAGGGCGTTTAACTGATCCAGGATCAGTTGGCCTGTGAACGGAGGTGGTGCCAAGTTTTTGACAACTTTACCTTTGGTAAAGTTCTTCTTGTCTTTTCTGAACTGATGGTCAGGATTCAGGAATTGTCTATGCAAGTCAAAGCAAGAATACTTCCGACCCTCCTGCAACCAATGAAACTGAAGAGCTGCCTTGCATTGGGGGCATGGGAACCTTCCATGCACACACCATCCAGAGAATACTACTGATAATTTACTAGGGCATGTTCTTATATGTGTAACTTATCTACATCAAATGTGAGCTCATTTCATTTATCCAATTCCTCTCAATAATTTTTACAAGTTTCTGTCCATAGAAGAGCATTGTGAAGGAAGTGCCACTTTGGCATGTCCAAATGGTATAAAAACGTACAGTACTTTCCTATGCCCAAATCACCATCCTCCACCAAATTGTAGATCAATCCAAGCATTCATTTGAGCCCAGATTCAACATCCGTATTTTTGCCAAGTGTGGTACTTTGCAAACCAAGTGCCACCTAGACTCCTTCATTTGAGCTAAAAATTTGCCAAGACAGTCTCCTTAGTAGACGATCATCCTCACTCAAAAATCAGGCCCATTGGCCTTGTGAATTTCCCCCACCGCTAATCAAACACTTGGCTGTTAATTCATGTTTGAGCTTATTTCAGTCTTCTCGTGAGATTTTTCTATTGTATTATTCTTACTAACACCTAACGGGGGAGTGATAAACCCACCAGACATGCCTAGACTTCCCAGAACGCGCGACAATGTCACAGTCACGCGGTGACCACGCGGTTGGCATGCTCGTTTACACGCTCTGGAGTTGGGGCCCTCAGACACCATCCAAACCTCGATGTCTTGTCATATTACAAGTTTATTATTTTACCTGATAACTTTGTCACATATAATGACACAATGTGAAAGTTTTCCATTTTTTTGATTTGTTTTGAATTTTTCATGCCCATTTCAATATGCGGTAAAAACGGCGGGTATAACCGTTCCTACCTAGTGGTTGAATTATGGAAAACTTTCGGTGTTTCTCTGATTAAATAGATACTTCTATACCTAAAAATTCATTTTGGAAAACATAAAGAGCAAACTATAAGATAGCTGCAGTTCAAATTTGATCCGCTTCCACATGAACCGGCGAAAATTTGTCTTTTTTACAAGAGGTGGATAAAAGCTTTTGACACCCAACCATTGGTCAATTGTATATTAAATATGTCCTAGTATTTTAGAAAATGATTTGGTCCAATTTCGCAACAAATATATGGTAGTTTCTTCACAAAAAACTCATTTTGGGTACTCGAAAAATGAAAAATGAATTTTGCGTCCAAAGAAAATGAGAACTTCCTTAGCAAACATTGTTTTCCATTCCAATACGCACCCGTGTGCACAATATGAGATCATTTGAACAAACTATGCCATGAAATTAGCGATAAGATTGATCATTTGGTTTGAAAGCAATGAATCTTCACACATGATAGGTCATTTCTAAGAACACTTTTTAAAAATAATTGCTATATTACAAGTTTATTATTTTACCTGATAACTTTGTCACATATAATGACACAATGCGAAGGTTTTGCATTTACTTGGTATCAGTATTTTATATGTATCAGTAATTATATGGAGAAGATCCATAGGTTCAACATAATTTCAAGAGCATAAGGAGAATATCCATAAGTTCAACATAATTTCAAGATCATAAGGAGAAGATCCATAGGTTCACCATAGCAGTACATAAGTTCAATATCATAAAAGTGCAGATGCACTTGGATAAATAGTCAAATATGAACTCAGTTTTATAGGTTCAAAGAGCAATTGTTTTTTTATAGGGGAAAGGAAATAACAAAAAGTTGTTTGTTTTGTGAGAAAGGGTTCCTTTTTCATATACTTTCCCTCAATAAATAAAAAATTCAAAACAAAAACCGCTACTATTCAGATAAGAATGACACAACTGCAGTTTTACATTAAGGACGTACCCAAATTCTCGTAGTGGGCCAGCCCATCGTCGTACTTGAAGAATCCATTCATGCCCAATGCTTACATCACTAGTGGGGACAGGGCCTATAGACCCGGCCCGTAAGGGGCTTTAGTCCCGGTTGGTGTCCCGGGTCTTAACACGGACCGGGACTAAAGGATCCGTCTATTTATTTTGTTTGTTTGACCCCAAAAGGTACCTTATTTATTTATATTTCAAATTTTATTTTTGAATATTCTTTGATTTGTTTTTAAGTTTTATTTCAATTTTTAAATCTTTGATTTATTTGACAATTTAATCTCTAATCACCCATCCTCACTGCTCTAGCGTAGATTACTCATTTCAAATCGTCTAACTTCTCGGCCGGTCACCCCTCCTTTCAGTGCTTCAGCCCGAGCACGCTTAACTTCCTAGTTCTATCGCCCCTAGTTGCCAAGTTTGCACTTGTTGTTCTCCTGACAATAGTAAGCTATCAATCCTAAACAACCTAGGTTTGATGTCATGTCACATGATTTAATTTTTTGAATTCAAACAATTATTAAAATAAACAAAATAAGTAATAATAATAGTGAATTTCAATGAGAACAACCTAAAGATTTTAAATAAAATTATTTTTTCTTATTTTTATGGAAAAAACTTCTTTTTGCCATAACTTTTTTTACATTTGGAATTTTGAGCATCTGAGAAAACTTCACCGGGCAAGCCCCGGTGAAATCGATTCCCAATTTTCTCTAGTTTTTTTTATATATTAAACTTTTTTTATGTCGTATGCAAAAGTTATGGCCGTTTTACATTTTTCCCTTTTTTGAAAAAACGGTCAAAATTCATATCTCAAAATTTGTATACCAACTAGGCACTAAAACCTAACTACATCTCAAAGGATTTTATTTTTTGAAGATTTTAGCATTTTTGTTTATTTTCTACAAAACTAAAAAAGACGGTCCAGGGAGGGTAGAGTTTGAAAATTTCAGAATCCCCTTCAGCCAAGAGTCCAATCATACCCGTCGACTACATTTGCTAGCACCGTCCCCGCCAGAATCACAACTAAGGTTAACCAAGCCAGATTTAACCCTTTCTAACTTTATTTGCTATGTTGAGCCAAATGACCCTGAAATTGAAAAGAACTATAATGAACTCTGAAAATGTTGAAACTTGGCATGGTATCATCATTTCATCAACATAGCTTGTGTTAAAAAGTTGAGAGGGTTACGACAAAAACTGGATGCACTTCGTGTACAAACTGGACCATCTCCTTCGAAGTATCACGGTTTCGGACGAAAACCCATCTGCTAGAAAGATATATTATTTTTTACTTATTTCAACTTTAGACATGTATGCATTTTGTGCATTCAATATAAACCATTCAAAACCACATCCTAAATTTTGACCCTTTATAACTTCATTTGCTATTTTTCATGCATTTAATGATTTTTTGACCTAAATGACCTTGAAATTGAAAAGCCCGACAAATGAACTCTGAAAGGTTGAAACTTGGCATCGTATCATCATCTCTCCCACATAGCATGTGCTAAAAAGTTGAGAGGGTTACGTCAAAAACTGGATGCACTTCGTGTACAAAATGAACAATCTCTTTCGAAGTATCAGGGTTTCGAACGAAAACTCATCTATTGCAAAGGGATTTCATTTTTTCGAACTTATTTGAACTCCATACTTTTTTTGTGTTTAAAATACACCATTTAAAGCCACATCATAAATTTTCAATATTTCTGACTTCATTTGGTATTTTTCATGCATTTACTTACTTTTTTGAGCTAATTGACCCTGAAATTGAAAAGCACTACAAGTGAACTCTGAAAAGGTTGAAAGTTAGCATGGTATCATAGTTTCACCCACATGGCATGTGCTAAAAAGTTGAGAGAGTTACGATAAAAACTAGATGCACTTCGTGTACAAACTGGATCATCCTTCGAAGTATCAAGGTTTGAGACGAAAACCCATCTGCTACAAAGGCATTTTATTAAAATGATTTTAATTCCATACTTTTTATGCATTCAATATGCACCATACTATAACATGTTAAAATCTACAGAAAGTACTAACAAAAAATAATAAAGAACAACAATTAAATGGCTAAAACAACTATATAAGCAAAACAATATTGTTTTAATTAAAATCTAAATTTAAATTATTCTAAAAATAACCAAATAAATCTTACTGTGATAACAATCTAACAGATGACTAGGAGAAAAAAGAATTAAATTAAAAACTATTTGTAAACTCAAGTTATTCACAATTTGGGTTTGAAGAAAATTTGAACAAATTCAAATGTAAACCATTCAAATTTAAAAACTAATTGCACAAACAAAAACTAGACAAAATTTTGAATCTAATGCAAAAAGAATCACTCAAAAAAATTAAATATCCTAAAAGATATAAGCAATTTAAAACAGAAACTACAAACAGAAATAAAATTTAAAAACAGGAAAAAATAAAAATACAAAACCCCTTTAGTCCCGGTTCGTGTCTCGAACCGGGACTAAAGGTCTACCCTTTAGTCCCGGTACTAAAGCCTCCAAACCCTTTAGTCCCGGTTCGAGACACGAACCGGGACTAAAGGTCCCTTTTGAACCGGGAATAAAGACCGACCGGGGCCCTTGTCGTTCGAACCGGGACAAATGCTAACATTAGTCCCGGTTCGTAATGGAACCGGGACTAATGTGTAAATTGAGCTGGGACGGAAGCCCTTTTTTCTACTAGTGCATACTTTTTTTTGGTGTATGGTGAAGTAACTATTGTACTACATTGCTTGGCATGCCCTCGTCTCGCCTCTAGCTCTCCGCTAATGGCCTGGCCCAACATTGTAGCTCCTTAGAGCAGTTTTGGAAAGGTTGCATGGACAGGTTTTGATCGGTTTTAAAACCTTCTCTGCGGTTTATTCTTCTTCCATGTTTCAATGTGATTTCCGTAACGATCTCATCTTTTTCTCAAATTGGTTTCTTTTTCTCTGTATGTCTTTTCTCTTTGTTCTTCATTTTTCAAATACATGTTAATGTTTTTTATACATGTTGAATATTTTCTTAAACATGTTGAATACTTTTCTAAAATACGTGTTGAACATTTATCAATTCACATTGATGAAAATATGTAACACAAAACTTTTATTTATTAATGTGAAAAGCATTTTTTTAATGTTTAGACATTTTTTAAAACGCCATGAACATTTTTCTCAATGGTACGAAGTAGTATATTAAATTGTGTAAGAATTTTTCAAACATCTCATGAACATATTTTTTAAACCCATGAATATATTTTTTTTAGAAAAGGAGGTTTCCCTCCGGCCTCTGCATCAGGGCGATGCATCCAACCATTTTATTTAATCAAACGAAGCAAACATTCAGCGGTTCCGAACCAGGTCCAAAATAACAGAAAATTACATAAATGGATAATAAAAAGCCACAACCGGCTACAAATATAGGCCTAGATGCCTAATCATCTATCCTATTAGTGGACCGCCATCCAAACCGGTTGTATATATCTCGTGCTACCATCTCTCATCGGATAGACCAGGTAACCAAAGGCTCCCTGATTTTCACAGGTGTGAGTAACGACCATATACGGATCCACGCCGATGCCGTGTGGAGTACCTGCAAGAAATTGACATTTGATAATCTGTTAAAGTTCACATCATTTCTGCAATTCCAAATAGCCCAGATCAATGCACATGCTCCTATACGAATATGTGTGGCAATATACATGTTTACCCCATTTAGCCACGTCCCAAACAACGTATCAATGCTATCCGGTGGTGTAATGTTGAAAGCTATATGGACTGTTTGCCATAGAATTTTAGCAAGTGGGCAATGAAGAAAAAGGTGTTTGATAGTCTTCTCATGATCAGAGAAGGAACAACGTTTATCCCCGCCCCCCAATTTCTCTTAGCCAAATTATCTCTGGTTAGAATCACCTTCTTATGGACAAACCACATGAAAATTTTGATCCGTAAAGGGACTTTAACTTTCCAGATATTATTGGACTTGGGAATAGTAGATGTATTTATGATGCTTAAATACATGGACTTCACAGAAAACACTCCATTGGGCGTTAGCTTCCAATGAAACTTGTCCGCCTCCTCCGATAAGCAGACATCCATGAGTCTTGTAACTAAATGCAGCCATGCATCCCATCTATGTCCTATCAATGCTCTCCGGAACTGAATATTCAGAGGATTAGACTGTAATATTGTGGCAACGTATGGGTCCTTACGTTGAACAATATTATAGATAGATGGATAGTGTATGGCTAGAGGCAAGTCCCCCATCCATGTATCCTCCCAGAATCTAGTTGACTTCCCATCACCTACAACAAATCTTGATTTTTGAAAGAAGGTTGTTCTCACTGACATCAAGCCTTTCCAAAATGCTGAATCATTGGGATTTAGTAGCACCTGAGCTAGAGTTTTAGTTTGTAGGTACTTATTACGCAAAATTTATACCCACATAACCTCCGTCTCCATAGAAAGTCTGAACAGCCATTTGCTTAGCAGACATCTATTCTTTACCTCTAAATTTTCAATTCCCAACCCTCCCTGATCTTTAGGCCTGCAAATAATATCCCACCTAGTAAGTCGGTATTTTTTCTTAATTTAGTCACTTTGCGAGAAGAACCGAGATCTATAAAAGTCTAATCTTTTTCGTACCCTGACTGGTACAAGAAAGAAGAAGGAAAGAAGGAACACATTGGCATGCTCGTGAGAACCGAGTTAATAAATTGTTAATGAAGCACACGACATTGGAATATATATATATATATATATATATATATATATATATATATATATATATATATATATATATATATATATATTATTGTATGTCATTTTCAAATCAAGGAATTGAAAGTGTATGTACTGAAATGAAACACATGACAAACTTCTTAGTAGCACACCACACCACACCACACCAATCAACATGAAACAACACAAAAGGTAGTGAATTGAAACACATAACTAGCTAGGACTCATACGACTTAAACATCACCAGGGGTGTTAGGCATGGCAGCCTCTGGCCGGCTGATGAACCCGAGGTGGGTGAGTAACGCCCACAGAAGTGTATCAGCTCGCCACCCCGCGCAATGGCCTCGGCATGGGCGGCGACATTGTCCGACGGGGCGGCATAGAGTATCATCTCAGACCAGAATTCTGCGAGGAGCTCCCATGCCACCTCTTCTCCTTCATTTCCCGCCAGCTCCACCAGCTTCTTCCCGAGCTCCGCACCATTCTTGAGCAGGTCGTGTGCCTCTTCAGACCCGGCACTCAGCGCTGGACCAGCGCTTCAGGACTCAATGACGCCTGCCCGTGTTGCCGGATGCCGCGAGTGCGCGCTTGGCTTTTTTCTTGATGCCCTTGTACAAGCTTTTGCACCACTCGTTGTTGTCGGGGAGTAGATCTGGGACATAGGCTACCAAGTAGGCACAATAGCGTGACAAGTGTGTGGCGGCAATCTCATTAGCAGAGTCAGCCTGGCGGAGTGGCTCCGATGTTCTCACTTCAAGGATGCTCGTGGCAATGTGGGCCACAAGCATGGTATCAGCTACACCTTTGACGCCATTCGATGTTGAGAGCGGATTGTTGTCGGCCTGCAGTTGTAGCCTTGTACAAAGGGATGCCACGCCATTGCTTCTGTTCTTCCAATTGGGGCTTCTAAGTGGCTTGAGGAGAGCAGCCTTCACTGCTCTTGGTACCTTCTTCCTGTGAAGCAGTGGGATGAGGCGTCCGAGAAGAGGCACTGGGGTTGTGCTTGGGTGGAGTGCCAAGACTGAGCATTGGTTCATTTTGTCCACCCAATGATTTAGCAGCTTGCATTTTCTACGCAGCACAAGGCTAAGCATCTTCTTCTTCCAATGTGATTTCTGCCACGAAGAAGCATGCCTAACATAGGAGCAGATCAGGAATACTTTAGTCCAGTTAGAGCAGATGTAACAAGCAATCTCCGCACCTCCGAAAGCACAACTAGTGCCGCAAGCAAACCCACTGGGGCAAGATCGAAGAAAATATTTCCCATATTGTATCTGTTCGAAGAACTATAGAAAAAATCTTCATGTTCATTCTGGAACGAAGGATGGCAATTCAGAAAACACTGCATCTGTCCATGATGTGGCCATCCCATAAAAGCATACAGCAAAATCACAACTGTTATGAGCAATAGATATAATAAGCTCAAACCCATGGTTAGAAGTGAAATAGATATGCTCAAAATGGGTAGCCAACTGCTTGAATATGAGGTTGGGAGAGATGAATAATAATAATCATGAAGGAAAGAAAGCTCATGTGCAATCATCCCAAGTGGTCTTTCATCATCAACATCCTGGAGCAACACGTGTGACAATAAGTTATGGGCCTTGATGAAACCAAACTCAGCAATTGTATGCCTTGTAAATCGACATCTTAACAACTTGAACAATGCAAACGAAAAGCATATATCTTTTAGCTGCTTGGTTGAATACCTCGGAAATATATCATCCTCTAACCTCCAAACTTTATCAGTGGTCACTAAATTGTTGTTGTCTATCCCTGTCCCATCAGCTTGGTTAAATAACCATTTGATACTATAACCATGAGGCTCCTTTTGTACCAATGTTGTGTCCTCTCCCGTAACTATGAGTGGAGGAAGGAATGCTCACTTGTTAGCTTGGCTTTTAGTTGCTCCATGTATCCAACAATGAAATGAGGATTGCGCCCAAATGCTAATGACCTGCTTGCCCCATACCAAGCATATATTTGAGAAGTAGCTTGGCAATGAGAAGAGAAAACAATGGAAGAACCGGTAATCCATTTGCAAGATCCATATGCTTTATGGACCATTGTCTCGTTGAATAATATCCCCCTCCTAGGTAGTACACGACAATGTACGAGGTCCATATTGCTTGAACAAGCAGTACAGTGCCAGGAAGGGTAATGTTTCGTCCTTTGTTGTCATCACCAGCAACTATTGTAGTGGTGTTGGCGCCAGCAATCTGAACAAGACTAGCCCATACGAACACAGTGTAAATGTGGCTACGTGTACTGCACCACCCTGGTATTATGTGTGCATCGGAGGGAAATAGTGACAACACCTAGATTACTATCGACGGTAGAGACAACATAGGAGAGGATGGGCACGAACAAGGTGGTGGCACCAAGGAAGAGGAAGCTGGTAAGTGGATGGTGACGGTAGCGCTGACCATAGGCACCGATCCCAACAATAACTCCTATCACGATGGTGCTGGCCACCAGCAGAGCGTTCACTCTCATCAACTGCCCATCTATGTGCTTAGAGAAGTCAGTGATTGCTTGGTCGGAGCAGTTTCCGACGCCCATAATCTGCTTAACACACATATCAAATTCAAACATCAGTACAAGTTGAAGATGTTGACAAACACGCAAAAAGAATACAACCATTCGTCCAATGATGCTATGCTGCAATGTAAGCATTCAATTGATTCACTGATAGAACAACATTAAGACCAAACTAGCTCATAGATTCTTGTACTAAAGGAAATGATAAGCTTACACAAGGGTGGCAATCGGACTGCTGGAGTACCAGGAGTATTGTTTCCTTGAGCGTCGGTTTTCAACCATGCGTGCTACGAGGTCATGGAAATATGTGTGTTATCTATTGCTACTAGCAGTCCATCCTGACATTTGCAAATGCACCATTCTCCTGATATAACTAATATATGCCTTTTTTTTCCTTTTTGTCTTTTTCATTTTTTCCACTTTTCCTTTGTTCCCTTTATTCCTTGGATCTGGATGCTAGACATGTTCTTTATTCCATGGTTCTTTGTAAAAACAAAAGAGCAAAATAGCTTTGGTACGTATCTGTTCGTCTCACTCACACTTTTTCATGTACTCAAGATTACCTTCACCCGGTGGCTTGGACTACATGTTGCTATGCACAGGAGCTCCATAAGAGTCAGCCCTTGTTGAAATACGCTGCACATCTTTCTCATTCGCTTACGCTTATAAATAAATGTGTTGGTCGGTTAATGCAATTTAATCAAAACGGCACGGAGTGACCAGCCCCGGATTTTTTGAGCTGAAAACAGCTGAGCATTTAAGCATGCAATTCAACATGGCTAAGGAGATCGGCGCCTAATTTAAGAAGTGAAATTTTTTAGTGTAGCCTCAATTGATTATATGAATCCTCCCTGATCTTCCTTTTTCCTCATGCATGTGAAGATAAAATAAAATCGAAATGTACAATAAATAAACTATTTTTCTGCTGTTTCCAGATAAATATGGTTCTAGTTATGATTGTCCAAATGTATACCTTTTTGAGTTAGACCAAGTTTTCACCGTAAATAGAAAAAGGAAAAAAAAGGTTTCACAAATTAATAGAAAATCAGACCAAGTTCTCAGAAGAATGCATCAACATGTACAAGATCAAATGAAGAGATTGTGAACATATATTTCATGATTGATCTGAATCTGATGGAACTGATTGGATGTTATAAATTTTGGTAGTTGAATCATATGCACACCGTCTCTCGTTTGTTAGCACATCAAATTCAATTGCGATGATTCCGCGCGCTGGCAAGATGTCCTATCGCTTTATGTCCGGCTGTGTGAGTGTGGACTGTCAAGTGAGCTAAATTTGTGATACTTCCTCCATTCCACAATGTAGTGCGCATGCGCTTTGCGAGGTCTAAATTTCACCATAAATTTAACCAATGAGACAGATTGCGATGGGAGCAAAAGTTATATTATTGAATTCGTATATGAATGAAGTTTTTGATGGTACAGTTTTTCCTTCCGTTGCAATCATCCACATTGATTAAATCCATTGTTAAACTTAAAACTTAAAAACCGAGGACGCACTATATTATGGAATGGGAGGGAGTAGAAGCTTTAGACAGTAGGAGAATCATGTGTTCCAAACTCCAAAGTGTGAACAATACGGTATTTGGCACTTTGGCCTCCCTTTGATCGATGTTGTCTTCGATCCCTGACGTACTCCCTTGTATCTAGTTGCCGGGCTTCATGGAGCCCTTTATTAGAAACGTTCAAAAATCACATTCTGAAGCTTTGAAAAATAAAAAATAAACCATACATTAACATATGGGTGTATACTATATGCATGTAAATTTTGAGGATAAAATACATTGATTCGTAAGATACACAAAAAAATGAAAATCATTGGTTTTATATAGGGAACGGTGCACAGTGCACCATGCTGTTCACTATTTTCAAAATTAGCAATTTTTCATCTTTGTCTAGCTCACGATGTCAATGTATTTTCTCATGAAAATTTGCACCCATGTACAGTATACATTTGCATGGCATTGTGTGCCTTTTTTCAGATTTTTTAAAAACTTCAAAATATCTGGTTGACTTTTTCAATAAGAACAAGCATCGACAAAATGCATTTCTTATCTATTTATTGACTTCTAGAAAATGAAAACCAGTTCAGGCTGGCTTTTGCTTGCTTGTTGAAAAAGTTTTTGATGGTATCTTTTCTGAAAACTGAGCTCATTTATACATAACCGTCCATTTGGACAATATGAACGGGCATTCTCCCTTGATAAAATAAAATAAACAATTAGACCTATATATATGTGATGATGACTAGTGGGTGCGACTTGTCTCACTTATAGCATGATATGGTGCAGCCTCACATCAAGCAATGCCAAAACTCGCGGGGAGGCCACCGCGATGGGATCCCGCGGCTGCAACCTAGATGCAGCTCCCGCGCCGCGCCATCGAAGACGAAGCGGGCGAGCAGGGAGAAGAGCTAACACGGGAAGGGTGAAATACCGTAGAACGATTGTTATGCGGTTTGAGTTCAAAAAAAACACGGGAAGGCTGGAGAGGAGGTAGAAGAAGTCCCGCCGTTGCCACAGGCCGGCTGAAGGCCGCCGTCAACGGCGGCAAGGAGAGGCCTAATCGCCCCCGAGTCGCCCCCCGAGTCGCCTACGTGAGACGACGCGAGGGGGGGTGGGGAATCTTCACCACCCTGGTATTACTACCAATATTACATATATTTAACCCAAATGATAATGCCCACACGTGTGACATGTTTCTACTTTGCCCTCATGCCAACTCTTATTTTACCCAAATGATAATATCCATTCTGTTTTGCATGAATCTTCAAGGAATCTGTTGAAATTTCAGTGCAACGTAGGCATCATCGTGTTTGTGGGCGTTTGAGAGTTCGCCCACACGACCCGCATCGTGTGGTAGACAGCTACGATCTGTGGGCAAACCAGTTTCTGTCCACATAGTCACCACCTAGTCCACGCGTGTGTGGGCGAACTGTTTTTCGCCCACACAACGCTCGTCTGTTGCTAGATGGCAACTGTGTTTGTGCGTATGTGGCAACTAGGTAAACTCACATGGCAACTATGATTGATTGCTAGATGACAACTGCAGTTGCGCGTACGTGCCAACCTGATAAACATATGTGGCAACTATGATTAACATACATAACAATTATGGTTGGACCACATGTGACAACTAGTTAAACACATATGAAAACTATCTCCGGATAACTAAAGTGTCATCCCGGAGGTCACTATAGTTAACCAAAACAGAGCGAGTTGTCATGTTTTCTCAACTACATTTGCCACCTCGGATTACTAAAATTGTCATTCTTGAGGGATAACTAAAGTGTCATCCCGCGGGTAACAAACGTAGTTGCACCACACGCAGGGATGGGAATGAATAATACTTGTTGGGAGTGTGGTCCCAAAGTAGTTGCGCCTACACGCGTTTTAGAACCGAACAGGTTCCTCTTTCTTACATGACATGTTTAACAGCCATCGGCTTAGAACATAACCAATATAACTCCAAGGACAATCTTCCTTGCCCTTGGCAAACAAAGAGAGAATCGGCTCAAGGGCATATGATGTGACTTGTGATATAGGCCTTCCAACCGCTTTTAACAAGATAATTAAGCTACTGTAATTTAATTTGTGGTAGCTTTAGAAACACCATCTACACTACTAGTAAATATATGTAATCTTGCAACAGACTGTAAATACTAGTAAATATATGTAATCCCGCTAGAGATCCGGTCAGCGGCACAGAGCATGGTGGTGGTCTTCAACATGGCCTTCACCTTCATCATCGCCCATATCTTCATCATGATGCTCTACCACTTCAAGTTCGGCCCCTTCTACTTCTTTGGCGTCTGCGAGCTCCTCATGACCGCCTTCATCTAGTTCTTCCTGCCGGAGACCAAGGGCATCCCCATCGAGGAGATGGGCCGGATCTAGGCCACGCATTGGTACTAGAAGCGCTTCCCGTGCTTTGTTGAGGGCAAT